>NW_003852402.1:31573497-31647768 GCF_000181295.1 Otolemur garnettii | reverse complement strand
ATTATATATATTACTCTCTAATATATATAATATTATATATATATAACTCATCTTTTAAAATCAGTGTTGTATATATTGAAATGTATACTTCTTTATACATGATTTATATGTGTCATATATATTTATATATAAGTATAATATTCCATTAAACAGCAAAATTAATTTTGTGCATTGCACTCAGATAATATTGTCTCTATTATAAGGAATACTATCATGAACATTTTTTTACATGTATCTTTGTTCATATGTGTAAATGGTTCTTCAAAGTGTGTACCAAAAAGTGGAATTATTTGATATTAAATATCTTTGTGCTCTGTTTGACTGCGTATTTCCAAAGTATTCGGAATTGTGATGAAAATATACTTCCACCAGCAGCGTATGTAACAATTCTGATATCACTAGATAATTGTTATCACTTGAGACTTTTAAATTTTTGGCAATCTGAGAGGAGAAAATGTTTTTTACCTTCTATTGTTTTTCATCTTCATAATTATTAGTAAAATCAAGTGCCTCTCTCTTTGTCACTGGCCCTTGTAGCTTTCTTTTTCCCTGTAAGATCTATTTGTATTACTTGTGAGATTTTCTACCGGATTTTACATTTATTCCGTATCAATTTGCTTGTGCATTTCTGAATTCTAAACACCAACCTTTCTTCCCTCTCCACCTTATTTTTATTGTCTTTGTTTTACGTACCTTTTAAATTTAGGGTAATAAAATTAATGAGCTGCAGAATTATCCAGTATTTTTAAGGTCAAGTTTAGGAAAATCTTCATTATCTCAATGTAATAAAGATACGGTGCTATAAAGCTACAGAAGTAATAGGTTTTTATTACTATTTTAATTTTTAACAACCTGAAAAGTAAAAACAGTATTTATGCTACTTTAATTTCCATTTACCCAAGTATTGCTAAAGTTAGGTTGTCTGTTTGCAAAACTGATGACCTTTGGATTTGCTCTAAAAATCTTATATTTGTTCTTTCACAATACATTCTATGTTCATTGTCAGTTTGTAAGAGCTCTTTGTACACATTATCCTTTTGTCTATTAATTATATTGCTGGTTTCATTTACTATGGACTCCACGTGCTATGTCTCTTAGCATGTCAGATTTTAAAATTCTACTGTGGTCAATACTTCTATCTTTCCTTTTAGGGCATCTCAATTTCCAGTCTTTTTTACAGGAGCTTTCTCTCTTGCTATATTTTGTGCATTATTACCCATATTCCTATAGTATTTTAATTATTTAAAATTTAATATTTAAATAATTTATCCATCTACATGCTATCATTTTATGTAGTACATTAACCTATTTCTTTTTCCCAAATAAATAGCTAGTTATATTAGCACAATTTGTTAAACAATCTCACCTTTTCCCATTGAGTTAAACTACCACTTTCATCAAATGTCAACTTTGACTATTAAATTTAAGGGTAGAGGTTACACAGAATTCTGCGGTACACCAGTGGTTCTCAAAGGGTAATTCACTCAACTCCACTCCTCCCTGTCCATGAGGACATTTGAAAATATCTGTAGACATGGATGGCTGTCACAGCCCAGGGAATACTGCTAGCATCTAGTGGATAGAAGACATGGATGCTGTGAAACACCCCAGGATGCACAGAACACCCTCTCCCTACCCCCAAAAAGAATTTTCCAGCCTTTCAGTCACTAGCACTAACATAGAGAAACCCTGTCCTAGACTCAGGGCTGTTTGGATGTATGATCCTGGATATACTTTTTTGTACCACTGCTCGCTCACATGTGCTGCATTAGTAAATGCCAAATGTTGAGATTGTACCAATATTGTGCTATTGTCTTGTTAATAGGGAGGTGCCTTGCTAAGGAGCTGTTACAGCAACTGGAGGGAGTCAAGTGGCAAACATTCCCAGAGAGAAACTATGTGACAAGTATGAGTAAGAGATCAACCAGCAAGTATGGAACTGGAAGGCTCCTGGAATCGACATGCTCCATGGAAGAAACTTCAGGTCCATTTCTAGTGCCCAAGTGTGCCCTGTGGGGTGGACGGGCTGGTACGCTGAGTTAACAAGCTGTGATATTTCCTGCTGCAGCTGCCAATTCACTGGGAGCTCTGTGGCCTCCTGTATCCTGGATACGGCTAAACAAATGTGGAACATAGTATGTCTTGTGAGTCTTTTCATCAATTCCAAATAAAGGACCAATTAACTGAGTCAGTATTCATGTCAAATGCATAATTATCACTAATCCTGGATTCCCTCTTCTGTGGCACTGACCCATTTTCACATCCTGACACTGAAAATTTATTGACCTGATTGCCTTGATTTTAGAGTTTGTTGTTCTGATGATATGCCAAGAAACTTGTCCACTATTCTCTTTTTCATTGTTTTGCTACATATTCTTTTCCATGTATTTTTCATTTAAAAAGAATTTTATCCTATCTAGCTCTACAAAAAGAAAAACAAAATAAAAAATGTTGAAATTCTACATGGAATTGCTTCAAATTTTATATAGTACATACTTTTTGTTTTGTTTCAGTAAATGACATTTTTAACATTCAGTCTTCTCATCCAAGTATAGAATTTATTTCTATTTTTTCTGATCTGTGTATATATCTGTGCATATCTATCTCTGTGTGTTCAGTTATAATTTTATCATGTTCTTCATATAATTTCTTAAGCCTTCCTCATTATGTTCATTCAAGTGTTCCACAGAATTATATTAATGATATCCAAATACAAAAATATCCAAACATTTATGGATTTAAACCTAATTTCTCTCTCTCTCTCTGTATTTTAATGCATTACTGGATTTTTTCTGTTAATAATGCATTTTTAAATATTTATGTTTATTATAGTGATTTAGGCCCATGATTTTTTTCTCATTAAATTTTGTCTTGCTGGTTTCTGTAAATTTTATTGAAGAACTTAGTAATTATGTACAAATAGTTGCTCTAAAATTTATTAATTTGATGAAAAGAAAATTTCAGTACTGTTCATGGCTCAGAAGCTGAGTTTTCATAATACTAAAATAATCATGCATCTGTATATTGTTAAGGCTACAATATATTGTTAAGGCTACAAACTTATGACTATAAATCAGTTTTTCATCTCTGATACTGATTTACTCAATATACAGGTCAGTTTTTACCTTATTTAGCCTTGCTAGTGTTAGGCTTGAATTAACTGAACTATATCCAGTAATAGTTCCTCTCAATTGTATGGATTGATTTTTCTCAGCAGAGAAAAAAATCAGTTATTTCTTCCCTAAAATTGCAGTGCTATGTAACTCCAAAAAGTCATGTTTTTAATAAATTAGAGAATTATTATCTCCATTTCAGCTTACTCAGAAATATATTGTTAATTATAGCTGCCTTTAAGAAGTATATTTGTAAAACATTTACATGTATTTATACACAAAGTACAAATCATTGTATTCTCTTTCTTTTCTTTTTATTTCGTTAGATCATAACTGCATACATTACTGCATTTATGGGGTACAATGTGCTGATTTTGCATATAATTTGGAAGGCTTACATCAAACTGGTTAACATATCATTCACTGTATTCTCTTTAAAAACTATAATTTCGTAAACTTCATACACAGTAAGTAGCTGAGACCAAAGTGAGCCCCAGCATTGCCAAAGGCATTTTATGTACTGAAAAATCACCTTATATCTCCTGCTTCCTACACTTTTGACTATAATTGCACAAAAGTGCTGGACCAACTAAGACAGATAAATAGAATGTCTTAGAACTATCATTTAATTATTGGATTCACTGTATAGTGAATATAGTGTCATCTATATAGCGTCATTCCATATAGATACCACTAAGGAGTTTAATGATTGAACATGTCACAGTTACTCAATCGCTGAATAAAATGTGGCATATTATATCATGGAATACTACTCAGCCATGAAAAAATGATGAACTAACACCTTTTGCAGCAACATAGATAGAAATGGAGACATTATTCTTCAAAGTGAAGTTTTGCAAGAATAGAAAAAGAAACACCACACCTACTTGCTATTATACTGGACTGAATTGATCAACATCGATGGACACATTTGGTAGTAAAAATAAACAGAAAGCAAGTAGGTGAGAGGGGCAGCAGGAGACGGGGAAATCCAACCTAACAGGTACAATCCACCCTACCCAGGTGAGGGGCACTCTTATGATTTTGACTCAAACTATATAAAAGCGACTCATGTAGTCAGAATATGTGTAGCCCCATAATATTCTAAAACTTTTTTAAAAGACCCTAAAACAATTATTCTTCGTGTGAATCTCTGATACAAACTCATCTCAATTTCACTGGCAATCTATATCAGAAAATCAACTAGGGAACTGGCAAAAAATTTAGTCTCGGGTACATACTGTAAATTATATTTTCAAATTCATCTTAAATAATTCCAGTAGAGGTGCCATTAGAGCAATATCGAAAAACACTACATTAAATGACCCAGACACATTGGTCTACAAACTTCGATGGCTGCATATTAACATGCTCACTGCTATAGAAATCATTTTCTGCTTTCCTAGTATTTAAATTATGACAGTCCAAGGAAGTGGGAAAATCATAATGATGGACATGGTGGTTATAGCAAACATTATATTTATTTTTAATTTTTTTATGAATTATATAGTGTGTCCCTTTTTAAAAATCGGCAATCCAACTATAGATGCTCTCTTTCAAAATCATATGCAATTAAGCATAACATTTCAATTTTCAAAAGCTTTGGAATAACAGAGCATAACATTTTCCATGCAAAAAAAAAATGGCGATGAGAGAAACCAAGCAGGTGTTTTAACTACTCTAATTGTGTGTGTGTGTCCGTGTGTGTGTGTGTGCATGCACATGTAATAATTATCCTTGCTGTACTGAAAACTCCTCAAATTATATCAATGAGTACTATCCAGCAGTAGATTTGTATGTATTCTCACTATGTGTGGAGATAAAACATGAAAATGCACATAAGTCTTAAGGAAGAAGAAATTATGCTGTACCACTTTGCAACTTTTTAAACCTTATTTGGAAGACACACGATCTATGCAGTTAAATAACCGTAGGTCCCAATGGGCAGCACAGTCGCAAAGATCAGAAATTACTTATTCTCACATTTTGTGTTATAGTTAATTCTTCACATTAGTGGCTGCATATAGAGAAGGGAGGAAGAAGGAACTCTGGAAACAATAGACAGTATTTGGAGGACTGTAATTTTTCTTTAATGGCCTCATTTAAAGATGTTTCACAAACTCTGATACATCATTCACAGAAGAGTTGGAAAATACGTAGTATCAAAAAGATCCCGCTTATTCTTTGAGAATGACACTAGCTGTCAGCCTGCTGGGCACCAGAAGAGAGAAGGCTTGTCCTCAGCAATCTGCTCTCCAGTCTGGGATTCAGAGCCAGACTCTTCCCTACCATCCCCCAAAGGGCAGGGAAGAGGGAAATGTCTCCAGACACCCCATCTGCTGGGCAGTCATGTATGGCTAATGATCTATAATTCAGCCTCTTTTAATTTTCCATGAAAATATACACAGCAACCTAAAAAGAAAATGTAAAACGTAACGCATGAAAGACCAAGAGACAGCCAGGCAATCGTCAGATCTAGAGATAAGGTCCACTATGGCAACATCTATGAAACCGAAATTAAATATCAGTCACGTCAAACTCATTATCACGTAAAAGAGAAACAGAAGAGGGGGGAGGGAGAGGGATTCGAGGGTTCACTTCTGTGGTTCATCTTGCAAGGGTACAAGTGAATCTTTCTATGAGTAGAATATGAATGTTTTGACATAATAACTAAGAAAGTTACATGAAGGCTATGTTAACCAGTTTGATGGAAGTGTCTTGGATTGTGTATGAAAACACCACACTGTACCCCCAAAGTGCATCAATGTACACAGTTACCATTCAATAAATAAATAAATAAATAAATAAATAAATAAAAAGAGAAACAGAAAGATCCTACTAGATTTCTTTCTGCTTTTCAATACGTTCTGGGGTCTGTGCCAGAGAAAAAAATGGGCCTCTGTCCTCCTGTTGTGTGGATATTGCTTTTCAGATGGACAAAACATGTACCGCATTGCAACTCAGTTCATTCTATGACTTTTATTTCTGGAAAACAGCACACCAGCAAGCAGATGGAATTGGTAATAGCCTGTTATAACATTGGTAGTGTTGTTTCAACAAGTAAATGCATTTATTGCAAAGTCACTCCATTCCCACTCTGACCTTGCCTCACCCCTCAGGAAAAGATGCTCAAACCGAGACAGAGGGGAAGAACATGAGAAAGAAAACAATGTAAGGCAGAAAACAATGAAGCAAACATTGATAAAATTACTTGAATAATAATAGGAACACCAGTAGGTTAAAGTCTTGCCATTGTAACAAAGTTAAAAGAAAAACAGAAAACTGAGGAAAAATGCATGTGAGACTAATGACAAACATCAGTGTCTTCATCACTTAGAAAGTCATTCCAAGGCAACAATGACAAAAAGATGCCCCAGAGTAAAACTATCTACACCTAAAAAGATTCAAGAAACTCAAAATAAAAGTGCTTTAGAGAACAAAATTCAAAAAAAATTTATCAATTTAAACAAATTAAGTATCCTCAAGTAAAAAAAAAAAAGTGCCATGATTAATCTAACTAATGAAAATAAAATACTGTAATTTATGTAATAAATTAGGCAAAATAAAGAAATATTTTCTAAGTATTATGCTCATGCTGGGAAGGATTCTGTGTATTAGATTCCTTTATACACTGCTATTAAGGGTGTATACTCATATATCCCATGTGGGTAACAACTTAGAAATCAAGAATTCTATAAATCTTCATGTCTTTGACTCAGTAATCTTGCTTCTTGAAATCTATATGATGAAGCAATGTCAAATAAGGAATAGGCAGGCATACACAAATTCATTTACTGAACATTATTTCTAAAGGTAAATTTAGAAACTACGTTCCTACTTAAGGATAAAGAGTTATTCAGTAAATAATTATAATAATTAACATTATGGATTATATGTAGGTTTTTATGGAAATAAAATTCTCATTACCCTGACATGAGTGTTAGAAACCAAGCAACCCCTCCTCCCAGATTCCTGGAGTGCCCCAAGGACAGTTTCTGGGACACACCCCATGACCTGCCCTATAGAAGATCCCATAGCAATATACTGGGCTCACTTTCTTGTTTCAGCTATACTGATAAGGCTAATAAAAGCCTCTTTGTGGGAGATGAGCTAACTCCTGGTCAGACTCCATTCTCCTTTCCTCTCTCTCTCTCTCTCTTTTTAATTTCAGGTTAATGTGAAGGTACAAACAACTAGGTTACAATATTTGCATTTGTTAGGGAGAGTTCCTCTTGTAGTGTGTCCCACAACCAAAAGGTGTTTCCTACACTATCCATTGTGCCCATTACATGGGAGCACAACAATCTCCTTTCTTCCTCCCCCCTCATTCCCCGTCGTCCCCCTCCCCACTCTCCCCAACTTGAATTAAACTGAATTTTTTCTCTTATGTAGGTGAATATCAGATCATCTACTGGCTTCCTATTAGCATTGAGTACACTGAATATTTGTTTTTCCATTCTTGTGATACTTTATGTGTAAAATATGTAATGTGTAAAAATATGGAACGCTTCATGAATTTGCATGTCTTCCTTGTGCTGGGCCATGCTGATCTTCTCAGGATTATTTCAATTTCAGTATGTATGCTGCCGAAGCAAGCACTTCTCTCTATAAAAGGCTCTTCTTGTCCCTGGTCTGGCCTCTTCTCCTTTCTTGTGGTCCCTCACCCCATTTCTATGCCAGAACCTCTTAGTTAAAAAAAAAAAATAGGTTTTACAATACATATTATATACATGCATTTTATACATTATTATATAAAATATACTAAAATAATCATTAACTAAGAAAAAAGTTGAGAAATAAATGAGAACGTAATATACCAAAATGCTAACAGCGGTCATCTCTGGATCTACCACAGAAGTCCTGAATTGTGGTCATTTGATGGAAACTAAACATCTGCTCCCCAGTGGATATTGATGTAGGAATTGCACACTTTGTGGAAAGCTGGCTAAAAACATAAGTTCAGCTAACAATAAAACCCAAAATTGTGTGATACATAAGCCCCTTCATGACCTGGTTCCTCCTCACTTCTAATTTCAACTCACACTCCTTGAAACATATTCTCAAACCACACAAAATATCATTTCTTAAATCCAGATTTCCCCAGGTGTAGATAAGGGTGCATACAAGATCAGGATCTGTGTGGGAGGGAAGTAGAACTCAGCATGTTTTGTACACAGAGTCACCGAGCTGGTGACTCTGACCCGCCAAGGTGGTGGAAGAAAACTTCAGCCTGACTAAATTTAGGACAGGTTTCTTCTTGGCTGTTAAGGCCCTGACCTCTGTTTTGCTTAGAACTTTTACTTTAGACAGCTTGTCATTGTAAGTACTTTTTTCTGCCCATTTGAAACATATGTAAATTTCCCTCCAGCCCAGGGACCATCTCTTTCAAATGGAAACATCAATGAAGATAATGACTTTTTAACCCAGTCTTTGTGGTGGAAAGGTAGGAGCCTAACTTTGATTAGGGCATCTTAGTCCAAATTGTAAAAGTACCTTATGTCATAAAGAAAGAAAGAAATTTGCTTTTCCTTTAGGGGAAGACCAATTAGCAGGTACAGATAGCCGAGACACAGAGAAAAACCTTTGTAAATTCTGGAGTAACTCCGTATGCCCGATGTATCCCATTGATGAATATCCTTGATGACATTCCCAAATACTTTTCCACTATCTCACTCCAGTGCTGAAAAAACCTCTGCCCTTGGAGGGAGGGTGATTGGAGGGATCACCTCTACGCTTTATTTTACAAGGGTACAAGGGAATCTTTCTAAAAGTAGAATATAGATTCTCAGACAATTACTTGTCTGAGCAGTTTCTGCTGTTATTGGAAGCCTGTCCTGTAAGGGATGCATCTTGCATCACTTGTGCTGGGTTGTAAGCACTCTGAAGAAACTGTGGCAGAAACTGTGTGCAAGGCCTGGGAAGGAACATTAACCAGAACGATCCCTGTTTAGTCAACAGTCAAAACAAGTACCCAATGTGTGAATTTGTATTATGGCCAGGACAGAGATCAAGGGAACAGTTCGAGCACTGAGATATGGGCAGGAGTGCTTGTATCCCAACCATGGAGGGAAATGCCCTGGGTAAAGATAAGGGGAAAATTCCTCCTTTCCATCAATTCTTCAGAGGAGAACTGATGCCACTGTGTCTGTTCCACAGAGAAACTAGAGGGTTCTAACTACCCCTCAGACCACAGACAAGAGGCTGTTCCTACCAAAGGCTCAGGTTTCAGATTTCTCAAGGCTGCTCAGACCCTCAAAGTTAATGATTATAGGTAAAATAAGAACTAACATGCTTACTTATAAAAACTCCTGACGTTTTATTCCCTTCCTCATCTTACTCTCTTGGCTAAATGTGAAAATGGCCTTCAATAAAAGCTGAGTGAAACAGGCACTCAAAACCACCCTGCGATATCACCTCACCCCAGTGAGAATGACTCACATCACAAAGACTCAAAGCTGCAGACACTGGCATGGATGTGGAGAGAAGGGAACACTTTGACATTGCTGGTGTGACTGCAAACTGAAAGACTTTTGGAAGTGGAACTGGAGAATCCTCAAAGAACTCAAATTAGACTTCCCATTTGATCCTGCAATACCATTACTAGGCATCTATCCAGAAGAAAGAAAATCCTTTTATCATAAGGATATTTGTACTTGTCTGTTTATTACAGCTCAGTTTATAATTGACAAACTGTGGAAACAACCTAAATGTCCACCAACCCAGGAATGGATTAATGGTCTGTAGTATATGTACACCATGGAATACTATTCAGTCATTAAAAAAGATGAAGATTTTAAAACTTTTGTATTAACCTGGATGGAGGTGGAGCACACTCTTAGTGAAGCATCACATGAATGGAGGGACAAGAATCTGATGTACCCAATTCTAATATGAAGGCAGTAGATGATCTAATATAAGGGGTGGGGTAGAGGAATGAGGGATAAAGGAGAGGGGAGGAGTTAGGGGCATGGGAGATTATGGTGTATAGCACACCTCTTGGAGATGGGATACAATTACAAGAGGGACTTTACGTAACAACTGCACTCAGTATAACCTAATTATTTATACCCTCAATGAATCCCAAACAATACGTAAATAGGGTTATCCTAATTAATGAGGCAGAGGTTATTCAGAGTCTTAATTGTGCCCTTGCTGGTCACCATGCCCCATCCATACACTGCTACTATGGATGCTACATTAGAATAATTCCAACATCAGTGGACAGAATGATTTAAAAGTCTGTTATAGCTTCAAAAACCTATAACCAGTTGTATTTATTGGTAAGGACTGTTAACGTCATGGATTTGCCAGAACATTTTTGTAAAGACAAATAACTACAATAGACACATACATTCATTTCCCAAATGCATATTTGCTTTCATCTAAGAATAAATATGAAATAAAAAAATATGGAAAAGATATTTATTCCCACTGAATTATAATTTAGATAAAAAGATGGAATGAAGTCCACCCTGGGATAAGCATGAAAAGAAAAATCATTTTTTCCCAAATTCCACGTTATTAGTACTAATGGAATGGCAATAAATTCATCCTATTCAGCCTCAACATAAAATTTGGCCTTACGAGAAGGCCTTTAATCTCTGTCCTGCCTCTGTATACTCTCCTCATTAAGGCAGATTTCGGCACTTCAGATGGCTTTCAGATCACTGATTCTCCTGCCAGCTGTTGCAGAGTAACTCAAGTTTTTGGCTATGAAAGGCACTATTGTCTGCTCAAATACTTGTACCCTGGCACATCTTTTTAACAGGTGCTACCGAGGAAGAGAAACGAAACACCAAGAGGCATTTCAGGTCCCAGAGAAAAGATCACTGAAATAAACTCACCCCTTACATTGAAATAGACTTGATTCTTGGCATCTATGACTTTGGGGGTTTAGTTTGGTCAACAATTGAATTGCTGGTTCTGGGAGGCCGCCAGGTTTCAGTTTCCATACAAATATGTCACTGCTTGAATGAAGAATGAAGGCTATCCCCAAATTATTTGAGCATAACAGCATTGGTTTCACCACTGCTAATATGAATGGTAACTAAACAAAAACTATTAAAAATCAAATAAAACGTGTGGGCTATTTGTTCCAAATAAAATAGTTAACAGAATTTACGATGGAATGCTGGAAATAATTTGGGTGAATTAAATTTGTGTGTGTGTGAAATGAGAAAAAAAAATTAAAAGCCACTAGAATGTATTGGGGCAGAAAATTACAGCTTAGATTTTTTTCACTGCTTCTTATGCAAATATTGGCTTCCTAGATCTGTTTGAAGTTTTGAGTTTTCATAGCTTGAGGTCACTTTCCACTTAACAATTGTCTCCAGAAAGAGCTAAAGAAAGTCTTACAAAGGACACCTGGCTTTTTCGGAGATCTGAGTTATTTCAAAATGGATTTCTAAATGAAATAACTGTATTCATATATGAATACATTTGGTCATAAAAGGATAAATTTCACAGTGGGAAGCATTTTCATCTCTCAGCAGTATTTTAAACATACACTTTGAAGCATAAGTGAATCAAAAACAACATATATACCACTTATAGTTTTTCCTTAAAATTTCATTAAGTTCTGATAAAGGTAAACCTTTTATTGAGATGAAAAGTCCTCAAATTATCCCTTTCCTTCAAAATTATCAGTATATATTTTTTTATTTTCTGCACTATAAGATAGAATTTCTGCTAAGGACAACACAATTTTTTATGATCACTCTTTACCGACCCATACCCATTATGCCCATCTCTGGACACTAAAAACATTTTTTTATATTATACTGAAAACATTTCCTCTTCAACAAATTTGTTAATGCTGCTTCCTGAACTAAAATCCTCTAAATAACTGTCTTTCACCTTAATGGTTACAGCTCTTTCTTTAAATATCATCTAGATGCCTCTTTTCTTTCTTGGATGTCTTGGTGAACATCCCTTCTCCCCATTCTGTCCTCATCTCACTGCAGTCTGGGTCTGTACCCTCTGCCCAACATCCCTACCCACCTGTGTTCACCTTCCTGCCGTGTGAGGCATGGCCTATGTCACTCTCACATCGTGATAATGGTAATTCACTCTTCACTGTCTGTCTTCTCATCAGAACCCCTGAATCCCTTGGATACTGAACCTATGCCTTGTTCCTCTTTGAATTCCTGGCACCTCCCTTTGTGACTGCACAAGATTAACTCAATTAATTATCTGCCACGTACATGTGTAAACAAACACTTATACACCACTCCCCCATATCCATGTTTTATGTACAGGGAAAATAAATTCTATTGCCTATGTTTTGCACACATAAACTGATCTGCACTAATATTCTTGAAAAGGTATCATTTGGATGCTGCTTCTGACTCTAGAAGGTTACCAACAAAAGCGTGCATTGATGGCTTCTGTATTTGGGTCTTAGGTTTAAAAAGAAGTGAATTGCTTTGCATACAGTGCATATTTTTGTGCCTACACTCATGATTATGGATAAAAGTATCTCATCATTTCTGTTTATGGGGTAAAGAAATGTTATTTAAGTATGGAAATGTCTGCTTTTTAATTGTAAGTTGCTGGCACTGTGAAGAAGTAGAGCCCTTCATTAATCTAAAATCTTAGGCTAGGACTATGACAAAATACAAATGTCTTCCAAAGATTTTTTCTGTGTTCTTTATGTATCAACAAGGAAACACAACTCAGTTCCAAGTTAGGGCAGGGAAGAAGGACAGGATCAGTGTTGGGATGTGAGACACGAGGGATTTTCAGCAGCAGCAATAAATGTTTTAACACAATAACTAAGAAAAGGACATAAAGGCTAGGTTAACCAGTTGGATGAAAGTATTTCAAATTGTATATAGAACAGTACGCTGTACCCCACGATAGTATTAATGTACACTGCTATGACTTAATAAAAACAATTAAAAAAAAAAAAGAACTTAGAAGCCAAATGTGCCATGAAATTATAAGCTCCCAGGAATTTACAAAAATCTGGGAAAGGTCATTTGACAAAGATGTGGCTCAGGTTGCTGTCATTTGTTTGTTCATGTGTGTATACGTGTCTCTGTGAGTAAAAGAACTGTGACTTCAGCTGACCTCTAAGAAACGTATGACTTAATTTGATACGACTATGTTTGATGACTAAATTAACATCAAGAGCTATACAGGACTTCACCTGTCATAGTATATTCTCAAAGATTCCAAAATATTAATAGTGTCAGTACCAAAATTTATATAACTATAACAATACTTAGAAAAATACCTCGAAGTTGTGTTAACTATTATAAAGGTGAAATTTCAACTTTAAAAAAGAATAGCAAAGTCCCAAACCTGATTTTTGATTATTTACAAAAAAAGAAAACAAATTAAGTTTCCTATATAAAATTTAAAAGGGTAATAAACCATAGTATTTTTAAATTTTACTGTACCAATTTTTTTTTTTTTTTAAGAGACAGAGTCTCACTTTGTCGCCCTCGGTAGTGTGCCATGGCGTCATAGCTCACAGCAACCTCCAGCTCTGGGCATAGGTAATTCTCTTCCCACAGCCTCCCAAGTAGCTGGGATCAGAGGCACCTGCTACAACGCTATTTTTTGTTGCAGTTTTGCTGGGACTGGGTTAATACCTGCCACCCTCGGCATATGGGGCCGGCGCCCTACTCACTGAGCCACAGGAGCCACCCAGTGTACAATTATTTTTATAATAACTTGCACCATCTCACTATTTTATTCCAATATAATTCAACAACCACGAAAATGTGTTAATGAATTTTTAATAAATGATACACTATGTCATATTTATAAATAATTTAAAATAAGCAGCTATGCCTTGTGGCAGAAAAGATTTTTAAAAATGTATTTTACTTTTTGTTAATCTATAAAATAAGCATGGTCTATTTTTTTGGCACACTTGTGTAATAGATTAGTAAACTTTTTACAAAAAGAATATTTTGAAATCAACTTAATGAATCATGGAATTCAAAGGAAATAACAAGTACAGTGCTTTTTACAGAGGACAATGATCTTCATGTTAAATGATGGGGCAGACGCCCACTGCAGCATGGACTAGCTGTGCTGTACATTGCTTTGCTTGTAAATGTTTCTGTCTGGGGCATTTGATGTGACCAGTTCGTGATGTGTCAAGATGAATCATGTTGTACTGGCACTCTTGTGAGAATGCATAAGTTCTAGGGTGTTTATGCTATTTTTCATCAGTGCTAAGCATAAGGGTTTTCATGTTGTATTTTATGGGACCTGGATTTTCTCCAAAACTCTTGACTCCCTCAGTGTAATGAGATCACACTTTGCCAAGTAACTTGAGTCATTTACAACTCTAGGCAATTAAGAAAACTATATATGTACTGTGTATATATGTGTGTAAAACACACATATAATATATATCTCCAGCTATTTGAGACACCAAGTATTCACCTTCAAATAATTTATACACCAGCCTCCTTAGTAGCAGCTTACCCCATTTCTTCAGTTTAATCAACGACACAGCAGTGAAGTTAATAGTCCATTAACATCCTAATCGCTATGAGGTCATGCAGCTATTGTTGATATACATAATTATGTAATTAGCTTTAAAAATCTGTGTATCACTCTCAGTAATAAAAGCCTTTCCATTTAAATTCAGAGAAAATAGACTAAGAATAATATCTATCTCTGACATGGTGAAATTGCCATTAAAATACACGTGCACTAAGATATTCCAATTAAGCATTCCATTAATAGGGAACTTTAATTATTTTCCTTCCCACCCCTCTTATCTTCTGTTCCACTTGCTAGGAGGTAACAAATTACTTTAAACCTAGTGGCATAAGACAGCTGCTTTATAGACAGATTTCCTGGGCCGACCGTACACCATCTGATTAATGTGGTCAAGATTCTTGTAGCCAGAATGAGCATAAAGTTACATAGCAGATAATTGCATTCACCTAACTGTGTGCTGCTCTACACAGCACCTGATGTGGGCTGGAGACTGTGCTAAGACCTGCAGGAGACGCTGGATAGGGATCAGCGTGGAAGCCGGTTTCGGAGCTATCTGGATGGAAATGGAGAGATGATATGATCCACAACGCTACCTATGACAAGAACAATCAGGAAGTGGTCTGGGGAGAGCCACTGAAGTTCAGCCAAGATAAGAGACAACATCAGCCTGGCAGGACTTGATAAGGAGAGTGTAAATAACCCTGATTTATCAAATGTGGTCTCATGCGAATGGGTTTTAAAGTTTCCAAGAAGAAAATCAATACCACTTCCTTCTTATAATTATAATCATTTAGGCATTTTAAGGTTGACAGGGTGCCAACAAAAAAGTTTTCACTTTGGTATTACATTACAAATACTGGAATTCTGGATCATTTGCATATTTTTATCATCAGTGTATTTTGCTTTAAAAATCTTCTTTGCTTGACATTTGATTTTAAAAACGCAGAGCTAAATGTTAGAAAAAACATGGTTCAGGAAAAAATATGGTTTTGTGAAACTGTGTGACTATTGGGGCATTTTTATTGTTTTGACATGCTCTGGAATCCTAGGAAATATGCCAGGTTACACTGTCCCTGGTTTTGTTCTTTGTAGCTCACTCTGGTTTGTAAACGGCTATCAGGTCTGCCAAACACCTGTGAGCAGTTCACCAAGCTGTATATTTTAATTGTTATATGTATAGAGTGAAAAAATTATAGCCACCTGGACCGTTTATGCTTTTTTTTTAATTTAAATCGAGTTAAGGCAGAATAATGTGTCTTTATTGCATACATTGGTAACACTGTTTTAGCATTGCTGAGATTTTGTCTAACTTAAATATAAAGTGCAAGAAATTTGAAACAATAGCTCAGGCAATTGATAGGAGGAAATCTTGTCAAATGTAAAAGAAAGGGTTTTTTTTATAAACTGCGTTTGGTTTTAGATTTGGACCACGGTCAGACAAAATGAATCTCTAGTTTGCATCTAAAATACGTCTAAGCCCCTCGATTACATTACTACTCTTTACTTCAACTAGAACTTAATATCGTATTTTAGTTAGAATTTTATTTTGTTTTGTTTTCAGAAACTGGTCTTATTTTAGAAAGCATAAATAAAGAGGAAGATTATCATAAACATTTAAGTAAGTGAGACAGCGTTATCATGAAAATGTAAAAGAGAATGGGGAATCATAGAGAACTGGATGTTAATTGCAGTTTCAAGGTGTCTTAGTCAGCCCATGGTACCATAATAAAAATTCTATGTGCTGAGTGTCTCAAACAACACAAATCTATTTCTCACCAGTGTCAGATGAAGGAGCCACCTGATTCACTTCCTGTGAAGCCACTTCTTGGCTTGGACTTGAAGAAAGCCACATTCTTACTATGTTCTTTCCTGCTGCAGAGAAAGGCGATTCTTTTTTCATAAAGAGAGTAATCCGGGCGGCTCCTGTGGCTCAGAGGAGTAGGGCGCCGGCCCCATATGCCGGAGGTGGCAGGTTTAAACCCAGCCCCAGCCAAAAAAAAAAAAAACCTACAAAAAAAGAGAGTAATCCCATCATATGCACCCCATCCTCCAGATCTTATCTGAACATTATTATCTTCCAAAGAGCCCACCACCAAAAACTGTCACAGTGGAGTTAGGGCTTAGGTGGGAGCACACGAACACAGCCCTTAGCACTAGGAGTCTTTTCAGACAACAGAAACAGGGATTTGAAGATATTGGCTATAGAATTTGGCCCTTATTGTGACTCAAAACATTTCACACGTGCTTCTTTTTGCCCCAACACTGTATATCTACTACCGCAGATAATCGATGAGTTAGTTTTCCTCTTGTTTTTCAGAAACTCTATTCCAAAAAAGCAGCAGGCGATCCCCTGTTAATGCTACTTCCGGTAGAGGTGCAGTTAGTTTTACTCTCTCCTCCACAGTATATGCTGCATCTTTGAAAGTTTTAAAATCTGTACTGGAAAAACTGTGTCCATGTCTGAGAAACAAAAATTTAAGGTGGAAAGATAACATCTGAATAAGTGCAATGGGGGACGAAATGTGGCATGGGGGAAACACGTTCACCTTCAACTTGATGGAGAAAAGGAAAACCGAAATAGTCTCCTTTCAGTATGTATCTATAATCTGTGGTACTATGTGTTCTGGGCAACTGAAAGTTAGGTGTGACTTTTGCTTAAAGATATTACTATACGCTAGGAGGAGAACGAATTCGTCCAAAGGGGAGACAGTCATACTGAGAGTTAGTAAATAAAATAAAATAAAATAAAGAGAGCTACAGACAAACATCCTGTTGTGAAAAGGTATTCCATTTAAACTTTTTGATTGGGAGCTTCTGAAATCATGCTAGAATGCTATCTAATTATCATCTACTAGCAGAGAATGATACTTTAATATTCATATTGATTAGTGTCAAGAGAGTTTATAGCTCTGTAATATTAGCAATTAACTTGTATAACAGAAAATAAGTGAGAATCAATGGCTGTGATCTGTCCAGTCGGAAAGATAATTCTAAATATTATGGTTTAGTTGTCTATTAATTAGTTCATATGATTAAAGTAACTAATTGCACATTGATTAGTTTTTATCTAATTTAGTTTAAACAAACGACATTAAATTCCAGATATCATATTACCCTTCAGATTTCTAATTCTGAAGGTTCCCTCATTATTAAGTTAACTTTGGCAATAATGGCTGTAGGACGGAAATGATACATCAGACTATTAGTAATTGATGCCAATGAAGACACGACTCTCTCTAACTTCTCTTATTATGATTGTAGTTGTTCTGATCATCATTTGACCTTCCAGTGGTACGTTTCTTGGGAGAGAATGTGCTGGTCAAATAATTGAAATTTCTGGCTTCCTGATTTAGCCCCCAAAAGTCCATACCTGTGAGACAAATACATTTCTGATGTTGATACAAAATTCTGTCTCTAAGAGGACAAAAAGACCGGATATACAGCATGACCAAGTTGTTAGATTCATACTAGAAAGCCAATTGACCTTCCCCAGCCCAGCCACGTCTTAGTGAACAAGTATCTTTCATTTCTGTTAAGAAAAAATTATCTCTAACCCAATCTGAGAAAGAATGTTTGTTGTACTGGATAGGGCTTATGAAGGGAATATAGGGTATATATAGGTATAGGCACACACACATATACACATACATATATATATATACCCTGCATAATGTACAAACACATATATATACACATTATATATACACACACATATACACATACGTATATACATATATACATATACATATTTCTCAGGTGTTATATATACATACACATGGCTGTAGAATGGAAACGATACATCAGACTATTAGTAATTGATGCCAATGAAGATGGGATTCTCTGGAACCTCTCTTATTATGATGTAGTTGTTCTGATCATCATTTGACTCATGTGTTATATACTCATGTGTGTGCACATATGCATGTGTATGTATATATAACGCATGAGAAATAGATTCGTGTTGTTTAAGACACTCAGCACATAGAATTTTTATTATGGTAACATGGGCTGACTAAGATACCTTGAAACCAAAATTAACATCCAGTTCTCTATGATTCCCGATTCTTTTTTACATTTCCGTGACAGTGCTATCTCCCTTACTTAAATGTTTATGATAATACACATGTGTATGTGTATGAATATTTCATATACATGTGTATTTCATATACATATATATATGAAATTGAGAACTTTAGGGGAATAGTTATCCACTTTCAACTAAATTTCAGCTTGGAATGTTAAATTTTATTCAAAGATACTATTTTCTCTTTACATGTACTCTGTTCTAATAACTACTATTTAAACTATTTTTTCCTGATTATGTCCCTAAAAAGATAGAAATCTTAGAATGGTTTACTAGAGGATTTTTTTTTTTTTTTTGCAACAAACTGCTGATGAAGTTTTGATTGTTTGACAGTGGATTTTTTGAAATACTTTTAAGGTGAAATAGTCTTAACTGACCGTGAACTCCCTGGTTTCTTCTCTTTATGCTTATAGCAGCCAGGTTTCTTTTTACTTCCCTTACTTGACTAAAATATTAATACTTCATCATTGCCAATCTAAACAATGCAAATCAGCAGCACATAATTCATATTTAAGCCTCACTCCTGATCTGAGGCTTCATCACCAGTACTCATTGATATACAAATGGAATCATCTGCTAGTCACTCAAGGCTGCACTATCCTTTTTCTCCAATTGGTTTAACTTTCTTCATGCTTTTATCTAAACCTGACTTTACCCTACTTTCATCCACTATTTATATGTAAATTAGAGCTCAACTCTCACTTCTTATAATTTATTCTTAATCCTTTCAACCAGAATTAATTCCTTCCTTTCTGAAAATACATTAGCTCACTACATACTTAACTAGTAATTATGAAGAAACTAATCTATGCCATATGATAGTCTAAGCATGGGGGATACAGTTTATACCTCTATGGAGCTCATATTCTGCTGGGGACAAAAGATAATTAAAAGGTAAACAAATCAGTAAACAATACTGTGTTGAAATCTAATAATTACTAACGTAAAAGAGTTGAAGAGAAATGCAGAAGAGAATGTTCTTGGTTTTCAGAAATTGCTTTCTGGGATAGTGACATATGAGCAAAGAACTGAAGGAGGTAAACAATTTGCAATGAGAATTCTGAAGAGCGAAACCAGAAACATTCTAGGGGTGTGGTGGCTCACACATATAATCTTAGCACTTTGGAAGGCTGAGGCAAGAGGATTGCTCAGTACAAGATCAACCTGAAAAAAAAGTGAGATTCCTGTCTCTGAAATTCCAGCTACTTAGGAGGCTGAGGCAGGAGGATCATTTGAGCCCAGGAGTTAGAGATTGCAATAAATTATGATGATGTCACTGAACTTTAGCCCAAGCAACCAAGTGAGACTGCATCAATGAAAAGAAAAAAGAAAGAATACAGGCACCTTAGCAGAAATGAGTTTGGCAGCTTCTAAGTACTCCACTTTCTTATTAAATACTACCCCTGATAAAGAAATCAGCCATGATAACCGTAAAAGATCACAAATTCTTCCTTCAGTTGGAAAAATTAATCTGTATCTTCAGGAAACTAATAAATATGTAATATTTTATTAGACAGACTCTGTGGCATCTTTGGAATATATGTAACCAACACTTTGGAAGTTTATGTCACATATATGCAATATCAGCCTTTTCTAAATCTAGCACATTTTCCTCCTCTGAATATAGCAAGACAATTTTCAAACAGGTATTAATTATAACAAAGGACATAACTACATATTAAGAGACTGGAGTGTGAATGGCAAGTGCTCCCTTTATTTCCTCCCTACATACAGATTTTAATAAATGATAAACTATTGTTTTCAATTTCATGTCTGTCACCTTATTTTCTGTACTGCATTGTCTCACAATTATGGGAGTATATTCTCCCTCTGGGTATAAACCTGAAGTCAGGGGTCATGTGTCATCTATCTTTATACCTACCACTTATACACTATGTTGCAGAAGAGTTATTCTCAGTACCTACTTGCTTAACAAGTGAAATAAACATGTATGTGTCTTCTGTAAGGAAAGGCTTTGAAACTTTATAGATTCTCCTTTTACTTCATTTTTTGAAAGACCAATTAGTAGTAAGGAAATGTATAAATTTATTTCCTACTGTTGACTTAGCTTCTAGCAGTCTTGGCCAATAGTAGACTATCAACAAGAAAGTTTTGAGTATTGAACTAGGGGTTAGGTGGTATCTCAGGTGGGCTTGACTTGCATTTCTCTGATGATTAGGAACAATGAGCATTTTTTTTCATGGGTTTGATGGCCATTCATCTATGTTCTTCAGAGATTATTCTGTTCATGTCTCTTGCCCACTTAGAAATGGGATTGTTTACTCTTTTCTTATTCATTAATTTGAATTCTCTGTAGATCCGAGTTATCACCCCTTTCTCAGATTTGTAGCATTCAAACAACTTCCATTTTGAAGATTGTCTATACACTTTAGTTGTATCCTTCACTGTGCAGATGCTTTTTAGTTTGAGCATATCTCATTTATTTATTTTTGGTGTTGGTGCAATTGCCAAGGGGGCTATACATAAAATCTTTTCCCAGGGAAATATTGTCAAGAATTTTTCCCATACTTTCATCTCAAATTTGTATTTTTTTTGTCTTAAATTTAAATCTTTTATCAGCAAGAGTGAATTTTCATAAGTGGCAAGAGGTGCAGGTCCAATTTCAGTCTTCAACATGTGGCTAACAGGTTCTCCCTGCACCATTTATTAAATAGGAATTCTTTCCTGTACTGTCTGCTTTTGTTTGTTTTATCAAAGATCAGATGGTGATATGTGGCTGGGTTCACCTCTGGGATCTCTAGTCCATTCATAGCTCTATATGTCTACTTTTTGCCAGTACCATGCCATTTTGATCACTGTAGAATTGTAGTATAACCTTAAGTCTGGTAATGTGATGCCTCCAGATTTATTTTTCTTTGTTAGAATTGCATTGGCTATGTGAAATGTTTTTCTGGTTCTGAAATGAAGTACTTTTTTTTCAAGTTCTTCAAAGTAGGACATCAGTTTCCTGATGAGAAATGCATTAAATCTATAGATTACTTTGGGCAATATGGACATTTTAACAATGTTTATTCTTCCCAGCCATAAGCATGGTGTGTTCTTCCATTTGTTAATGTTTTCTGTGATTTCTTTTGTCAGAGTTTCATAGTTCTCTCTGTAGAGATATTTTATGTCCTTTTTAAGGTATATTCCAAGGTATTTCATTTTCTTTGAAGCTACTGTAAATGGTACTATGTGTTTGATTTTATTCTCAGCTTGACTATTATTGGTATATGTCATGGCTACTGATTTGTGGACATGATTTTGTATCCTGGGATGTTGCTGTATTTCTTAATCACTTCCAGGAGCCTTGTAGGTGAGTCCCTGGAGCTTTCCAAGTATAAGATCATATCATCAGCAAAGAGCAAGAGTTTGACCTCCTCTACCCTCATTTAAATACCCTTGATATCCTTCTCTTGCCTGAATACAGAGGCTAAAACTTACAGAACTATGTTGAATAGCAGTTGCAATCGTGGACATCCTTGTCTGGTTCTAGTTCTAAGTAGAAATGCTTTCAGTTTCACACCTAACCCCAGTAAGAATAACCTACATTACAAAGTCTCAAAACTCAGATACAAGCACAGATGTGGAGAGAAGGGAACACTTTTATACTGCTGGTAAGACTGAAACTTCATACAGCCTCTATGGAAAGAAGTATGGAGACTCCTCAAAGACCTAAAAATAAACCTTCCATTTGATACTGAAATCCCATTACCCAGAAGAAAAAAAAAATCATTTTACCATAAGGGCATTTGCGCTTGAATGTTCACCTCAGCTCAATTTACAATCACCAAGATGTGGAATCAACCCAAGTGCTCATCAACCCATGAATGGATGAATGAACTGTGGTATATGTATATGTGTACCATGGAAAGCTGTACAGCTGTAAAAAGATGGAGACATTACATCTTTTGTATTAATCCATATGGAGTTGAAGAACATTCTTCTTTGTGAAGTATAACAAGAATAGAAAAACAAGTATCAAATGCATGTGATACTAATAGGAAACCAATAGATGAACAACTATATGCCCACAGGAGAGAAAAATACAATAAAATTGAAGTGGGAGGTGAGGGGTTGAGGAGCTATTGGGAGAAGGGAGAAGGAATGTTGTGCTCTCATCTAAAGGGCACAGTGTTAGGGTCTACAGCACATCCCCTGAGTGAAGGGCCCAGTTACAATTTGCACTTTACCTAACAAACACAAGTATGTAACCTAATCATTTGTACCCTCATGTTAATCTGAAATAGAAACTTAGCATAATACTCTTAAATCTAAAAAAAAGAAAAGAATATTAAACTAAAACATCTCAGATTTTATTCAACAAAATTAGTGTTGGTTTTCAGAGCAATAAACTCAGGAGTCCATGAGTTTTTCTTTACCAATGGTTTAACCCTTGACTCAAAAAACCTGGGCAAAAATGTAATTGACTTCTGAGGAAGATTGTGCAGGTTTTTCTCCTAAGTAAGCCTGGCGCTCTCTCTCTCTTTCTTTTTTTTATAAGCCTGGCTTTTTTATAAATTTATCTGGTCATTCATAGCAGTAAGAATGACTAACTTCAAATTCTAAAACTTCTTTCAGAATTTCTATCAGAATGTAATGATGGAGGGAGAATAAAAAGTACTCATTTGCATGTAAAAATTCAGATTTTAAAAGCAATTATCAGTTCATTAACGAGGAAAGCAATTCCTTCATAATAATGATGCTGTCAGTACAAAGAAAAATGTCCCTAAAAGATGATTGAACAATGTTAACAAATTACATTTGATTGAACAATGTAACTATTTTCAAATGTGCATTATTAGCACAAGTTTCAAATGCCCTTTTTTTCCCCCTCCTTACTAAAAGTGCCTTTCTCTTCCTTAGTAAAAGTCCCTTTCTCTTTCCCTGGAAAGAATCCCAAGACCTCTCCTCTCCTCCCCAAGAATCACTCTGCCTTGTGAAATGGTTAAGGGGTGATACTTGTCAGAGTTCTCAGGCTGTACTCATGCAAAAAGTGAAAAGGCCTGAAATCTTGAGTTACAGAAATAGGGCATGATGGCTGCTATTGAATATTTACTTGCTTCCTGAAAAGCAGCTCTGATGGCATAGTTTTGGTTTGTTGTTGTTGTTGTTTTAATTCTGTATTTTCCCCATATAAACCCAAATTCTAATAGTCAACAATTCTAATTTAATTCTGTAATTTTTCCCATATAAACAGTTATAATAGTCAACAGTTCTAATTATCAACATGTAATATACTCTAGACTATATGTGATATTCCACTTTCAGCATCTCCAGAGTCATTCACAATTCTCAATCATGAGATATATGTACAAAACTAAGCATTTCCACAAATGTTGCCTTTTCCCTCCACCAGACATTTTTTTAATCAGATTACAAAGCAGGATGAGTTTAGTCAAGGGACCCATTTTCCTCTAGTGGTGATTGCATTAGCTGTCACAATTGGAGTCTAAAGTCATGGACTTAGGGTCACATTTTCCTTGATCCATTTCTGCTCCTGCCATTGGCAATATCAGCAGCTGTGATTTTTATAAATACCCCCAGGTGACAGAACTTAGCATTTCATTTTTTGGGGGGGAAACAGTAAAAAGGGATGGAAGACTTACTATTTCTATAATGTTTATGACTTTCCTAAGTACCATATACATTAAAAGAACAAATGTCATCTAATCCTGCCTGCCCGGAATAAGAGCAGAGGGCACCATGCAGGGTGTATCACTCAGGCAATATTGCATTAACAATTACTTTTCTACCCCAATGATCTGTCATATTTAAAAAAGTTACAGTTATTCGAAATCTTTTTCCAACTTCTGTCCTGCTCAACGCTATTGTAAGTGTTCTTTTTATGATCCTCTTTGTTCCTTATTCTTTTCCAAATCAAGGAGAAATCAATGCTTAAAAACAATCTTTTCAAGGTTGCATTTGTTTTGTATTGCGAAACAAAAAGATCATTTAAAAACATCTGAACTATTACCTAAAAGGAGAAATGCTAATTTCTCTGAAAACTTGGTTATTTGTTTTCTTAGTGGGCAACCCAAAGAGAGTTCACGTGCTTGAATGCTCTGAGATGTGAGCCCTCTGAGAACAAACGTATCAGCCATTTCATTTTGTGTGCTGAGTTTGAACAGTGCTCTCCTGGGGATGAGGGCTCAGTTGTGACAGTTTTCTATTCATGTTCCTATTATTTGAGCTGGATCCTTCTCTCCCTTACACAAACTCTAACAGGGTCTTTTTCTAGGTAGTACTTTTGGAGGAAGCTG
Source organism: Otolemur garnettii (assembly GCF_000181295.1). Classification (NCBI taxonomy): domain Eukaryota; kingdom Metazoa; phylum Chordata; class Mammalia; order Primates; family Galagidae; genus Otolemur; species Otolemur garnettii. The sequence continues at coordinate 31,622,842 of NW_003852402.1, read as the reverse complement.
ACCTCTTTTAAAAGCTTTAAATGACAAACATCTTGTTAGATCTGTCAGGGAAAGGAAATTTTGTGAAGCAGGTAAATAAACAACACCTGTTCCAAGGTGTGCTGCAGCCCTTAAATCCTAAAGACACGTTGCAAGCTCTAATTTAGTCTGGAATTCCAAACCAGTTTAATGTGGAGGCTCTTGATTTACAGCGTTAAAAAATGATTTTAGAAAATGTTTGCTTTTATTTCTGTGGATTCCACCCACCTACTTCACAAGCCTTGTTTCTGCTAGACTCTGTTTTCACTTATTTGTGCGTGCATACCTTCTCGATTTGATCCTCTGCAAATAATAATATTGCCACATTCTGTCTTCCATACTGTAGATGGCTTGGTGAAAGTAGGAACGTGTCCTTTCAGTCACAGGTAAACTTGAGGGCAACAGACAAGAGTAAAAGGAGTGGGTCCAGCTTTTATTTATTGAAACTTCTCCTTGGTTTGATACTGAGTATCCTTGAGGTTGCAGGTCAACTATAGCAGCCTTGCCCCCTCTATGCTAACTCTTAAGTGTGCACTACAGACCCTGGAGTGTGGTGGGAAATTTCCTCTGCCACTAAACTCTCAATAGTCTTTGTGCAAATAAAGAATCCAAAAATTTGCCACTTCATTTTAGCGTCTATCAGTTTAGCGGTTTATTTCACTCTCTATATAGTTGTAGTTATAGGGTATAGTTTCTGTAAACACTCCAAATGACTTTTAACATGAAAGTTTCCTTTTAATGACCAGTTTTACTTTGTCATTATAAGCAACAGTGATGTCTAGTGAATATCCCCAGATACTCCTCCAAATAGGGTAAGACAAGGTTCTGGGGATTAGGATGTGTGTGTATCTTTTGAGAGGCCACCATGTAGTCCACTACAGATGGTTATGTATGGATCATAATTTAAAAGAATAATTTTTCATTAAAATAATTTAATGACGTGGAAAATATTGCCATTTAAACTGAGTTTGAACTGGAATTTTTACTATCTCTCATGACCCTCTGTAATCTCTCATCAGTACAATAGAAAGCAGGATTCTTTGAAAACAGTGAAATCATGTTACCTATCTGCAGGAAACCCCTCAGTGATGCCCACACTATCCTCCCTCCTGTTGCACACATCATGGAAAGCCAGATGTTTACGCCCACCTACTGGGCCCTACAAGATCTCCTGCTTCCCCACCATTTCTCTTTTCAGATGGCATCTGTCAGTTTGCTATTCTTTGGGCTTCTCAGGCAAGTTCTCACCTGTGCATTTGCTGTTGCTTCTTCCCGAAATGCTTTGACCTATGATATTTCAAAAGTTTTCAAATTCCTTTCCTAAGTCTTTTTAAAAACACTAACTTCTCTCTCTCCTTCTCCTCCTCCTCCTCCTCCTCCTTCTTCTTTTTTGGAGGCTATGGTTGTCAGTTGTCCCTACTTACTTTATTTTTCTCCAAAACGCCCAACAATTTATAATATAGTATATAGTTTGCTTATTAATTTTCTGTATTATACTTCACACCCCACTAAATTGGAAGATGCAGGAAAAATGCATTTTTGACATTTTGTTCACTACTGTATCTCTGCAAATGCCTAAGACAAACGAGGTCCTCAATAAATATTATTTGAAGGAAAAAAAATCTATGAAGAATTAATCCATGTGTTGTTAATTCTATACAAATGTTGAACAGAAGCATATAAACAGACATTTTTATACTTATATTTACCCTTTTGATTATATTTGATATAAGCCAGTGTTCTAGTTAATAAGAAAATATCACCTAAGAATCCAATATGTGCCAATTAAAGAGATATCTCTTTGTAAAATTAAGTATGCAATTAACAATTAAGTAAGCAATATTTGGGAGAGGGAGAGATCTGCTTAGAAAAAATTCAGGTGGGAAGTATAAAGGGGAAATTAGATTCATAAAAATGCTTTTGGCTTAGATATAGAGACATAACTAATATCTAACTCATTTTCCATCTAGTTTTTAGTTTACTTAATGCTGAGCCACAGAGGGAAGATGTACCAAGTAATAACGGTAAACAGTTTCTTCCATATGCTCTTGAACAGTGTCCTGGAATATGTTGTTCATATCACATATGAGACTAAAAGATCTTGTTCATGGGGAAATGGGCCTTAGTCTATATCATCTTCCTGGGATTGTGAGTAGATAACAGCACAAAACCTTTAGGATTAGAAAATTCATGTCATCAAAATGCACAGAAATTAATTTGCACATCCATTTTGCTATCTGCCGATAGCAATGGCATAAAGAATGGACTTTTGGTGGGTGGAGCAATATGGCAGACCAGAAGGATTGTTGACCCGAGATATCCCAGAACACCCATTCTCAACCTATGGGTTGCAACCCCTTTGGTGGGCAAATGACCCTTTCACAGGGGTCACCTAAATACATCCTGCACATCAGATATTTACATTACAATTCATAACAGTAGCAAAATTATAATTATGAAGTAGCAATGAAAATAATTTTATAGTTGGGGGTCACCACAACATGAGGAACTGTATTAAAGAGTTGTGACATTAGGAAGGTTGAAAACCACTGTCCTAGAACAACTGGGGAATAAGAGAGAACCCAGCCATACCTAGTGTGGGGATCTTACCCAGAGTCACAGCTCAGGGAACAGGTGGAGGAGGAAGTGGTGAGCTAGGTATACCATGTAATCCAAAGCAGTGGAAATCTCATAAATTAGGCAAGTGATTGCGACCAGCTGTGACTGGATGGCTTCCCACAGAGATCTGGGACAGGGGGAAGACTTTTTGGAGTTTCAAACAGCCTAAATGTCCATCACCCTGGGATTGGATTAACAAGCTGTGGTATATATACCATGGAATACTATTCACCCACTAAAAAAAGATGGAGACTTTACATCTTTTGTGTTAACTGGGATGAAAATGGAACACATTATTCTTAGTAAAGCATCACAAGAATGGAGAAGTAAGAATCCAATGTACTCAATTCTAATATGAAGGCAGTACATGAGCTAATTCAAGGGGGTGTATGAGGATGACCAAGGGGTTAGATGGGAGGAGGGAAGGGGGTGGGGGTCACAGTGTATGGCACACCTCTTGGGGGCAGGACACAATTATAAGAGGGACTTTATCTAACATGCAATCGGTGCAACCTAATTCTCTGTACCCTCAATGAATCTCCAACCATAAAAAATAAGAATTGACTTTTTCTGCTATTTGCAATCTTTGTATCACTGTTACATAGCTTCAGTATCTGATCCAGGGTAGGAAACAGGAAGGCATGGTCAGAAAGGATGCTATATTATGCCTGTCTCTGCAATTAGGCTAAGGATATTATGAAACATTTTTCAAAGCTTCAATTGTTTTTTTTGTCATTTTGCCTTAATGCATAAGAAGCTCTGATATTGTAACATACTGTTTCTTTATGTTTCAGCTCTTTATGTTCCTAAAAGAGCTGCAATCCTGCAGAACCTTGAGAAAATGGAAGAGGTTAGAATAGGGTAAAGGTGAAAAATTTGTGATCAGTCTGTATTTAAAAATATATTTTTTCTGTGCAAAAGAAAATAAAACCATCATAAAAAATTCACTAAGCTCATACTTTAAGTGCTGGAAAGTGGCTTGAGGTCAGTGAAATTGTTTTGGAATAACTATGTTGGTAACAGAAAAAAAATATCGAGGGAAAAAATGTTGGTTCAAACTACCTCTGCTATCTTTTCAAAAGAAAACACAAATCAGGCTTAGCACCTGTGACTCAAGTGGCTAAGGCACCAGCCACATACACCTAAGGTAGTGGGTTCGAATCCAGCCCGGGCCTGCTAAACAACAATGATGGATGCAACCAAAAAATAGCCAGGTGTTGTGGCAGGTGCCTGTGGTCCCAGCTACTTGGGAGGCAGAGGCGGGAGACTCGCTTGAGCCCAGGAATTGGAGGTTGCTGTGAGCTGTGATACCACAGCACTCTATCCAAGGGGACAGCTTGAGGCTCTGTCTCAAAAAAAAAAAAAGAAAAGAAAACACAAATCGTTAAGGTAAAAGTAATTTCAAAGATGGCTGACCAGTGACAGCAGCTTCCAGATCATCTCAGAAAAAAGAAGGAAAAGTTTTAGATTTAAAAAGAAAAAACAAATAGTCATAGATGGGTTGTAACACCACGGGGAAGTACCAGAACCTACAAGAGATTCCACAGGAGAAAGTTGAGCAGCAGAACAAGAAGGAGCAAGATAATTGGGAGGTCAATCCTGAAGAGCCTCAGAGTCCAAGGAAAAGAGAGGTGGAGGGTTGGGTGTTTCCTGCCCTTATATCTCTGGCAGTTAGCAGGCTCCCAAGATGCTGGACAGTCTTTCTACCCTCATGAGCCCTAAGGATGCTGCTCTCAGTAACCAGAAGCTTCTTGAGGACAAACTACCAGACCGCTATCCTCCTTGGGGAGCCTCCAGTCACCACAGACCTAAGACACATTGCTTCTCCACCCACCATGCACCTTTGTCCTCCCACAGGGCTTCAGCCCCTCAGTTTTCATGGAACTCATTCCCACAAAAACATCTCCCACCCTAACCCAGACTGTGTGAGCCACAGTCAATCATTCCAGAAAAAAAGAGTAGAGTGGACTAGGACCTGGCATTGGTGCCTAACTTTCTAAGTGGAGTACATTGAAGGTGACTATAGTGATATTAAGCAAGGGGTATGCAGAACTTTTTCTAGGACAAGTTCACAAACTTAATTGTCATTTCTTCATACAAGAGTTTGATCTAAAAGTAACTCTGGTGAAGAAATGGAAATTATAAAAATAATCTCCTCATGAATGAAGACTAACCTTATGGGAACTAGAGAGTGATAATATCTTCCTTTCTTCAATCAAAAATGAAAAAAATATATAGTATATACAAGAATGACTTGGGATAAAATGACAGTGTCCAAGATAGGCAAATAAGATTTAACATATTTATATTAGTAGTCCTTGAAGAAGAAAACCAAGTATAAGAACAAATACTAAAAGTTATCATTCAAAAAGTTTTTTTCTGAAATTTAAAAAAAACACCATGTATTGAAAAAGCATTCCACATCACTAAAGATACTAACCTGAATTGACAAAAGCAAGTTGTATTCTAGGAAAAACACTGGAGTATAACAAAAATCATTCCTTTTTCTTTTGGGGATAAACTTTGGACTCAGCCAGTTACATAAAAAATACTTTCTTTTTTTAGACGAATTAAAGTTATTACCGACAATATATGTTAGGACAGATGAAGAATGTCTTATACGTTAGGACAGACCAATGCTTTACGATATTGGAATATATACATAGCCAGAACCCATACAAATTCTCTTGAATTCAAATTCTTGATGTCTTTGGAAACTGAGTATGTTTGGACTAAAAGCAGATTTTTAGAACTTTTGTTGGAGAGTTAACATGTCTACAAGTATTGCTATCCTAACTTCAAACAGAACAGAAATCAGTTACGTGGAACTGAGCTAGTTTGTTAAAGCTTGTTTGAAATATTGTTTTCTGCCTATGTTCAGTTTTCCAGAAGTCAAGAAAACCATTTTCTGTCTTCTGGGCAATTTGTAGCTTTTTCAAGCAATGTATGTACTTATGAGCATTATTTGAAACATGTATTTTTTCTCTCTCCTTGATTTCTCTGGAATTTGAAAGCCATTTATAAGTATTCTCAATTTCTGACAATACGGTTATTTGTATAAGTTCAAAAAAATATTATCCTTTTGGCAATTGCTACAGTTTGAGTTTGTCTCCCCTAAAACTCATAGTGAAATTTGATCATCAATGTGGTGGTATTGGGAGGTGGTTCCCAGTGGGAAGTGTTTGGGTCATGGGGGTGAATCCGTCATGAATGATTGGAGCAGTTCTCATGGTTAGTATATGAGTTTGGACTTTTTCAAGACTTGATTAGTTTTCAAGGGAATGATTCTGCAATGGAACCTCTTTTCTTTATAAATTACCTAGTCTCAGACATTTTGTCATAGCAACACAAAATGGACTGAGAGATCCAGGGGAAAAAAACAAGTGATTTGTAAGGGAAAGGATATTTTACTACTATCACACTCCATAATAGCAATGCAATGTGTCATAAAATAAATGGAGATTCATATTTAAGGTATTGAAGGGAAAAATGTATGAGTCAAGGATTTTTATATTCAGGAAAAACTGATTTAATGTACAAAGTGTAGAGCCTCACTTTATCACCCTCGGTGAGTGCTGTGGTGTCACAGAGCTCACAGCAACCTCCAACTCCTGGGCTTAGGTGACTCTCTTGCCTCAGCCTCCCGAGTAGCTGGGACTACAGGCACCAGCCACAATGCCCAGCTATTTTTTTGTTGCAGTTTTTGACCAGGGCCGCGTTTGAACCCACCACCCTCAGTATATGGGGCCAGGGCCCTACCCACTGAGCCACAGGCACCACCCATGAATTATTATTTCTATGGGAATTTATTGAAGTATCTAATATAGAACAAGTTACAGACAACCCATGTGATTTAGGAGATGTTGATATAAAGACTGGTAATAAGGACTAAATATTAATTACTTGTTGAACTAAGGAAAAATTAGAGTTAAAAGAAAACATAATGAGTAATAGCTATATATTCTGACAGTGAGTAATAGCTATAGATTCAAGACATTAATCTTAATTCCCTCCTTATAGGCTCTATTTTCAATACAGTCACATTAGGGGTTAAAACTTTAGCTTATGAATTTTAGGGAAACACAATTTCATCCTTAACCCTTTCCAATCTTACATCAGACAAAAGCATTTTAATTATTTTACATAAACTAAAATAGATAATTAAAATCATCAAGTGAGTTCACATTTACGTATTTCTTTATTAAAACTGTAGGATATGGGGCAGCGCCTATGGCTCAAAGGAGTAGGACGCTGGCCCCATATACCGGGGGTGGTGTGTTCAAGCCTGGCCCTGGTCAAAAACTGCAACAACAACAATAAAGCTGTGGGATAATTATAAGTAATCCACCGACTTCTTTCCCACCCTCAATAAATAAGAGCTGGTGTGGTAGAAAATTGGACCAGAAAGGGTTAACAGTGAGCATGATATAAGATAATGTAAATATTTAATCAGGAGGTTTCCTAATTTTATCCTTTCTAATGTCCAAGCAAGCCACTATTCTCTGGGTGCAATAAAAAAAGATACAGATGTGGTGGCACCTGTGGCTCAAGGAGTAGGGCACCAGCCCCATATACTGGGGGTGGCGGGTTCAAGCCTGGCCCTGGCCAAAACTGCAAAAAATAAAAAATAAATGAAATGAAATAAAATAAAAATAAAAATACAGATGTAATATAGTTAAGTTAAACCTTTGTAGTTCTGAATTTGATTTGGTGGTTTGTTTTTTTAGCATTTTATCACCACCTCCCTCCACCAACACACATATCCTAGCCCTATCCATGATCAAAAAGATATTAGCAACCCAATAGCAACAAGGGCCTCCAACACTCACATGGTAAATGTCATTCCACACTGAAAGAAATCAGTGTCCTTTAGAAAAAAATAGCAGCTTCCAGGTATGCAGTAGTCAATGTACAAAATTATTATGAAACAACTTTTCACATTTCCTGATAGTTCAAATGCTATCCAACTTTGGTAACATCATCTCAAAAATTTAAAGGTAGTGCTAAAAGACACCCACGGGTCAAAGATGGGGAATTTGGGTATCAATAAGGACAATTATTGTAATGGGTTAAAACTCATTAATAAATTTTAAATGAATGAGTTTTTTTTATTTTGACAAATAATAAGGAATTGATTTAGTACCACTTTATATAAATGTTTCTAGTATTTTTTTTGAACATCATAAAAGTAGAATAGTATTGCCTTGAAATGCCAATACATGTATGGATCTAAACATTGAATATGTGTAGCTGTTATTGTCACAAGAATAAAGAGAAGCAGCCATTAAGCAACATTTGTGTATTGTTATTTGTGTATGTGTGTATATATTATGTATATTATTATTGGTGATAATTGGTAGTCATTTTTCCCTGAATAAATCTTAACCATGTTGGCAAAAAGGTACAGAGATGGATATATTTAGTATCTTCTTTTGTTAATATGTAGAAGCTTTCGCTATGCTAGACGTAGCACTAAACATTCCCCCAGGTATTTCCCAGGGATATTAACACCAAGGCACTCAGACCACGGAGAGAAACTAGGTTCCAGTTGGTTACTTAAAGACATAAAGCTGCACCACAGTACAGGTGCAATGCCGTGCCATGATAAGAAACATTATCTAATGAGAGCACAGAGCTCCTGTTCAGAGCTAATTAGAAAATAATCCCCAGGAAACCTTTCAGAGGTGTTGCTCCATGCAAACTCTGAGTTAGAAAAGGGAAAATTTGTTAAGACCTTAAAATGACTAAACTATTGCTTGGAAGAAAAATAGCTCTTTGGACCTGAAAGTAACCATGTGAGCATAGAAGCATATGGTGTTGTTAACCACAATAATAAATAAAATATGCTATTTATAAAATATACAGTTTTATCTTAATACATATATATTCAATTCTATATATTTATTTCTAAGCTATTAAATATTAATATTTTTTAGTTAAATGTCATCAAAAAGCTATTACAGCTTACTTCCATCTTATTGCGAAAATTAAAGCAGAAAAAATGAGACAATAAAAAATGAACAATGTAATAATTTGAAGTTTTTAAAAATATCCTTAGTATAACTTTTATTCAATGAAGTGTCAGTTACTCAGCTCACTTCTTAGTAAGTATGGACTACTTTCAGCAAAGCTGTTCAATGATGTAATGGTTATCCCAGGATCATTAGACAATTTTCTGACTTCTCAAGGCATCTCAAAATGCTACTGGCTTTTGACCCTGTTAGACTCATCTGTAGAAGAAACTAAAACTAAGGTTTTTGAAGTCAACCCTGTCAGTTATGTGTTATTTTTGTGTACATTAGTAAATGAGTTATGAGTACATTCTGTTCCCTAAATCTAATGAATGAAACATCCATGGAGAAACCTTAACTCTAAGATTCAACTGGAAACAGAGAATGGTCTTGACTTAATTCTGTGTTCACAAATAAATTGTCATAAGAAAATCATCTACTTGTATACACCATGCCAGATTCCCTGAAATGAGCAATTTTTGTTTCAAGATTATAAGAGTCAGTACATATCACAATTTTTGGCACAAAGCAAATACTGAATAAATATTGAATAAACAAACAAATGGCTCGATCTCTGGATGCGTAAGTGGATAGATGGATGTTTAGTTGGCTCACTGCCTGGTTGGATAGATACTGAGAAAACAAAACTTTTAAAATTCAGAATATTGAAAGAAAATGACTCATAATAATGGAGAAAGAACAGTATCTCATACCTCTCTGAAGTAGTGCTCTAGAACCACTTGTGAGTATGTAAGTTAAAAATAAAAATTGGCGCATACTCTATATACACACATGTACATACGGTATATATCCTAACTCATATATATTACATGTATACACATCAATTATATTAGTGCAAAACTCTTATACGTAATCTATGTACATTTTTAAAAAGATCTTTTTAATTTATGATATAAAATCAAAAGGGATGAGGTGGGAGGACAGCTTAAGGCCAGGTACTTGAGACAAGCCTGGGAAAAATAGTAACACTTCATCTCTACAAAAAAAAAAAAAAGAAAGAAAGAAAAAATAATTCGGCATGGCAGTGTATACTACTGGGGAGTCTGAGCCGGGGGAATTGGCAGAGCCCAGGAATTCCAGGTTGCAATGAGCTACAGTCACACCACTGCACTCCAGTCTGGGCTGTTAAGAATGAGACTCTGTTTCAATAAAATAAAATAAGATAAATTAAAATAAAATAACACATTTCTAAAAGAGATTAAAAATAATTAAATAATTAATGCTTTTCACATTGCATGTGTCATGCTGATCATATCTAGGATGTATGCATTCCATATCACAAGCCACAAAAGTAGACAATGCATTTGGAGGGTAGGTCCTTTGTCTACTTAAAATAAACATAAAAATCTGGCAAGAGTAGATATACATGAACGAAGCAACTTTCCTGCCCTAAGGTATGGACCAATTCACACCAGGAGTCTAATTAATTAAGCAGAAGTCCTTAAAATTTCTGTGTATCAGATGCTTTTGACAGTCTGATACAGCTTTCAGATATCTCTCTCCTCAGAAGGAACACTTAAATAAAACATAAATTCATAAAATACATGATTACAAAAGTGTTTTCATAGAGTAGTAGTATATTCCAATTGTTATCTACTAAAATAATATAGGAACTTCTTTATTAATACATTAAGTATTTATATCTATGGTGAGCCTCATAACTACTATAATTTTAAAGTAGCAATATTTCCGGGCTGTCTTTAACAACTGTAATATGAAAATATTAGCAGTTGTTATACATATGACAATATCTGTAAAATTTGTATAGATATGAAAACATCTGATTGATACTGATAATATTAGTGTAAATTTTCATCAAAATTTATGATTGAAGGAAAGCTAGATTTTAATCAAAGGTTAGTGAAAATAACAATGAAAATTTCCATTAAGTATATAGAAAATTTAAATTATGCTTTTTGGATATTCAGTACCCAGGTTAAAAACCTAACTAAGAACAATTTGGCTTCTATTTTTTATGAAAAAGAAATTACCTTAACTATAACCTTCATCATATTTATTTATCATATTATATATTTATAATATTTGGCATTTCTATAACATCAAAAAGTGTTTTCGTTCAATATTTTGATATGCTTAATTGCTAAAGTAGCAAATGCAATTAAGATTATTAATAATTAACATGTATATGTTATGATGATATTTCTTCTACGTATGGCAGAAAAACTTTAATTTTATGGCATAATTCTAATATTCATAACAAAAAAAATGGAGTAACTCAACTGACCTGGCATTATAGTTAGGGGATTAAAAAAGCAATTTTCTATTCAAAAAGTTCAATTATTTTTTTCTAATCCCTCCTTTGTTTAAATATAATTTCTCTTTACCCAATTTAGATTTTATTACATCTCTAAGTATGTATATTTTTTCTAAAGCTGAAATTAGCCTGTTGGGTCTAACAAATCATGGAGGATCATATCACTGTACAGTTGCACCACTAATCAACTTGTCCTTTGTGGCTTGTCTCCTCTAACATCCTGAAGAAGAGCAGAACACATACTTTGGGGACAACGGAAGGGCCAGAGGATCAAGTTAGAAATGATTGCATAATATTTTTTCTAATATTATTACATTATGTATTACTCTGAGAATTTCTTCATTAAGACTGAAAATATTTAAATTATCTATAAATCTCTTGGTAACAGAAGACATAATATTGCTTTACTGGATCTTTGAAGTACTAATCTATTGACCTTAAGCAAGTTGCTTACCCCCTAGCCCCCAACCTGCAGTTTTCTCCACTGGCTGCAAAATGTCAATAATAAAACTCACCTCGAGATTTTTGTGAAAGCTTTCTACACTCTCAAATAACTTTATTACTATCATTCTTTATGCCATGAATAACTGTTATAATTAATTTATTCATTCAATGAATATGATTCAGTGCTCTCTGTGTGGCGAGCATGCTTTTAGACTCTGAATGTACAAGGCCCTTCAAGGTTTCACTATATTGAGGATTAAAAGAAAGAGCTCATGATAACTGGATTAAAAGATTATCAGTTATATCCATATGTCATAAACAGACAAAATGACAAAAGAGAATGAATATAAATTTTTAAATAAAGCCTGCCAAATTTATATGCACAAGAAAATTAATTTTTAATAAATGTGTTGAACAATTGAGCAACCTGCTCAAGCTAAAAAGCTTCTACACAGCTAAAAACACAACAATTAAGGCAGATCGATAACCTTCAGAATGGGAGAAGATATTCACATGTTACAAATCTGACAAATGGGTAATAACCTGCATCTATAAAGAATTTAAATCAACAAAATAAGAGTGAACAACCCCATTTATCAATGGGCAAGAGACATAAACAGAGCCTTCTCCCAAGAAGACAGATGAATATCTAATAAACACATGAAAAAATGCTTATTGTCCCTAATCATCAGAAAAATGAAAGTCAAAACCACCTTGAGATACTACCAAACCCCAGTGAGAATAGCCCAAATCACAAAGTCCCAAAGCTGCAGGTGCTGACATGAGTGGAATTACAAACTAAGACAACCTTTCTGGATAGAAGTATGAAGACTCTTCAAAGAGCTCAAAGTATACCTTCCATTTGATCCTGCAGTCTCACTACTCGGGATCTACCCAGAAGAAGAAAAAAAATTATTCTACCTTAAGGACATTTGCACTTGAATGTTTATCACAGCTCAATTCACAATCACAAAGATGTGAAAACAACCCAAGGGCCTGTCAACCTGTGAATAGATTAATACATTGTGGTATGTGTAAACTGTGGAATATTATTCAGCCATAAAGAAAGATGGACACTTTACATCTTTTGTATTTGCCTGGAAGGATTTGGAGAACATCCTCCTAAGTAAAGTGTCATAAGAATGGAAAATCAAGTATCCAGTGTACTCAATGCTAATATGAAGCTAACAGATGAGCAACCACAGGCCCACAAGAGAGGAAAATCACAATTAAACTCAAGAAGGAGGAAAAAAAGAGGTGGGAGGAAGCTTAGTAGGCTCTCACCTGTCAGGTACAATGTAGGAGTATATGGCACACCTCCTGGATGAAGGGCTCAGATATAACTTGGACTCTACCTAACAAATGCAAAAAATGTAACCTAATAATATGTCCCCTTACATTAACCTGAAGTTTAAAAGAAAGAAAATTATTTTCCTTGAATTTAAAAATAACTATTAATCTGATATATATCAGAGGAACATAAGAACTGTGTATTAAATTCAATCAAAATACATTTATTTTGAGAACATTTTCTGTGAAAATGATATCCAGTTGTCCATCACTGTTTGTTGCAAAACTATTCTTTCCTCATCTAATTGTATTGGTACCTTTGTCAAAAATCAAATAACGACCTATGGGTTTATTTTTAGGCTCTTAATTCGTTTTCACTGATCCTCGTGTCTACCTTTATGCTAGTATCACGATTTTTGATTTAATTGAAATTTGTATATTGAATTTGTATCTTAAAACCTGACTAACATGTATATTAGCTTCAAATTGTGTTGTGCATGTGTGTAGAACTTGTTCATTTCATCTAGTTACCTAATTTTCCATGTAGTTTTCTTGATTTCCTTTTGATTTCTGTGAGGGTGGTAGGGATGTTTCCTCTTTCATTTCTGTTTTAGTCATTTGAGTTTTTCCTGTTTTTCTTTATCAGTTAAGTAAGGATTTGTCTCATATTTTTAATGGTTGATTTAAATTTTGTTCTTTTCTTTCCAGTTTCTTAAGGTGGAAGATGATTTTTTTTTAGATATTTCTTCATTTTTAATATAGACATTTACAACTATAAATTTTCTTTAAACACTCATCTAGCTACATCTCACACACTTGGGTATGTTATTCTTCTTCTTTTATTTTATCTTAAAGTGTTTTCTAAGTTTTCTTGTAATTTTTATTTTATTCAATGGAATATATTGTTTGTCACAAAGTTTTGAATTTCACCAATCTCTTTCTATTACCAGTTTCTAACTTCATTTCACTAAGATTAGAGAAAAAAATTTGCATGACACAAATTTTTATAAAATTATTGTAATTTTCATTATGACCAGTCAGGTGTTCTATCCTGCAGAATGTTCCATATACACTTGGTATGAATGTGTAGTCTGCTGTGGAAACCCAGAATGTTCTTTATGTTTGTTAGTTCTAGGAGGTTGGTAGTATTTTTCAAGTTTCCTATTTATTCTTATCTTCTATTTAGTTATTGTATCAATCACTGACACAATAACTAAAAGTGAAAGTGAAAGCGAAATCTTCAAGTATTATTGTAGATTTGCTTATTTCTCTCTTAAAAATCTGTCACTAGTTTCTTCATGTACTGAATTCTAGTGCTGGGTCCATATATATTTAAAATTGGTATGCCTTCATAAGGAATGAAATCTTCAATTAAAAATTGTTTTTTTATTTATATAAATTTATGGGATATATGTACATTTTGTTTAAATGCATAGTGGTCAAGTCAGGGCTTTATGGTAATCATCACCTGAATAACATACCTTGTACCAATTAAGTAATTATGCATTATCCACCCCATTCTGATCCCCTCACATTCTTCTTTTATTCTTCTATGTCCGTGTGTTTACACATGGATGATTTCCATTTATGAGATCGGACAGTTGTTTCTCATTGTCTAGACTGCCTCATACACTCTGTACTTTGTCTGTATGAGTTTATCTCCTACAGAATTTATCTTGTTTCTTAGTGTGCCCCCACATTTCCCCTTATTGTGGGCATTTCCTAGTAGGATAGTGTAACCACTGTCTTTGCCCTGTCCTCGAGTGTGTTCTAACCTTAACCAACATTGTATGTCCCTGACATAGGATGATAATTTTTCACAAAGAAATTAACACAAATATGTGCTCTTTAACTATCTGTTTGAATTTATGAAAAGCAACATCTTGAGGGAAAGCATGTGTTAGGCAGGTAGGAAAATCTGGCTATGAAACATGAGTCATATAATTTAGGGCAGGTCACATGTGTATAACCTCCTTGATTCTTTATCTCTTCATATGTAATAAAAAAATTATATTTTTGTTGCAGTTTGGCCAGGGCTGGGTTTGAACCCACCACCCTCCGTATATGGGGCTGGCGCCCTACTCACTGAGCCACAGGCACCACTTAGAAATAATGTTTATGACAGTGCAGAGATCATGTATACAAAAAAATACCAGTAAATTCTCATGGCATAATAGGTGCTTATGAATGACTAAGACACAGAATTTTATGTATGTATGTGCATGTGTTTGTATAGACTTATGTGTCCATATGTATATGTAGTATGTTTTCATACTACATAAATAAGTTCATCATAAATTAAACATCTTGTCTAGGCTATATATCCACTTATCTATTCATTTAGTACTTGAACTGAGATATTAGTATTTTTCCTAAATGGTTACATGTACCTATATGTTTCTATGCACACATATCAAAAAGAATAACTTAGCGTGCCTTTACACATACACAGAAGATAGGATTCCAGAGAATTTCTCTTTGTAGCAGAAAAAATATTTTAATCAGTATAATTGGTCATAAAAGGTAAGGTCTTCCAAGTTATCATCTAGATAGGGCATGTTAGTGTGTGGGGGGGGGTATTGTGTGGATTTATGCATTTAGACAAAGAGAGGATGTGACATTACACATTTAAGGAACTTCCCCATGTTTGGGAACGTTTGGAATAGCAGAACCCACACTTACCAACTTTTTGACACGTTTCTCAGTCTTTCTGAGTCTCGGTTTTCTCATCTTTAAATGAAGGCAGCAGTGAGACTAGTAAAGTTGTTCAGTGAGTCAAAGGTGAACATTCCGATAAAGCCATAAACACAATTCTTTTCTAAGCTCTCAATAATTGTAGATGCTTGATAATGATAATCATATTCACTAAATAGAATTTAGAATTTAGAACACTAAATTCTTCACAGAACACTAAGAAATACTAATATATTTTACTTCTATGAAATTTGGGCATTTGGGCAAATTTTATTTTATACTATAGAATGAGGAAATTTACACAGACTTTGGAATCAAAGACAGGGATTATATTTTTTCTATTTATTTATCCAAGTTATTTACCTATTTTGAGCCACACTACTATGTCCACATATAACAGATGAAATGTTTACCTCATAAGCTGTTAAGTGGATTAAAGTTCTAACATACAAAGTTCTAGAAAGAATGCCTGATATAAAACAAAATAATCTAGATTTTTTATTAGCATATCACTATGAGAACATAAGGCTATGCTGCTTTTATGCAATATAAACTTAGTAACTCAACAATTCACATTATTATTGTGAACTCAGTACAACTCAATAATTCATATTATTAATAGGTCAGTGCTAGTGATTATATGATGAACATAATAACCTCTTTACTCACTGAGTTTACTAAAATCTAGAAATTGTGGCATGCCAAGGGTTACAATGAGCTCTCTAGCTTGCTTTTTTACTGTTCAAATTATTATCAATTTACTACGTATTCATTAATTTTTCTCACCTGTTTGAATTCACTAGAAGATAAAAGGTATCTGGGGCTAAAGATTATAAAAGAATTATAGGAGAAAGTTTAATCTTAATTTTTACCTTTATTTCTCTTCATCCCTCTCATGCTTGTAAAGTGGGAAAAGACCACTAACAATGGATTTCGGCAAGAAAACTGGGTTCATGTCACAGGCCGATGATGCCTTGTGGGCACAGACCGCAAATATAAATGAAGTCAGTCCTTTTAACATACAATCTCCACGCTCTAGACAGGGCAGCAGGCAAAGGAAGGCCCCAATTTTAAAAAAGAAGTCAGTGGCAAAATAGTATGTAAAATGCAGATCACTAAATTCAATCGCACTTTTAATTGGCTATTCAGGATGCACAACAAGAAATAAGATTATTATTTTCTTTGTGAAACACACCAATATTGACCATTCTTTAAAACCCATTCTAAGCAACAGAACTAACAGAGGGAGTATTTAATTCATATTATCCCTTTTACAGGTAGACAATTTTGAAATGGTCTCCTTTATAGAAAAGGAGCAATGGTGCATATAGTTCTATGTAAATATCACTTTGACAAATGACTAATATAATAATTCATATTTGAAATACTCCAAGTTTGTATTGTAATTGGCTATGTTATGTCTGCAACCCATACAGGCTAAAATCATCTTTCTTTTTCCCAGCACAAGGGAAAATATGTTATTTTGTAGTGACATTCTAAGACCTGAAAAAGTCTTGACAGAATTTTCCCAGCTGTACCCCATGATAGTATTAATGTACACAGCTATGATTTAATAAAAAAATAAATTAATTAAATTAAAGAAAGAAACTTGTTTCTAATTTGTGAACATTTATACCCAGAGAAATTGGCTGATTATTACCTTTGTTTAAACGTAATAATGGAGATATCATATTGTGTCCAAAATACATCCTATTAATAGAATAAATATTTGGTTCAGTGATTCTTAAATGCCAAAGAAAAGAATCTGCTATAGGCAAGTTCTCTTGAGTTCTTCCCTATGTGAATTCTGGACAAGCTATTTACCTTCTCTGTACTCACGTTATTATGCCTGCCTTATAGTGAGGGAATAAAAAAAAACATCATCAATGAATTCAAATGAAATAATGTAAGTGGAGACATTCTGTAACTTTTAAGTTGACATTGCAAACTACAGGCTTATTAGATTGTGACCATCAAGAGCAATTGCATTTCTTGGCCCTGTTTAGCTAAGGTCTCTAGAGTACAGTCAGTAGGACCTTATATTAAATTTTTTAAAGGGACCAAAATTTACACAAATAGAATATTCACAGTTCTGTTCTTTTCTTTTTCAATTAATCATTGGTCAGCAGGGCATTTGAAGACAGAAGACAATGGAAAATGAAACAATTGTATCTGTCACAAAAAATCAATGAGCCTAAAGTGAGGTTTAAAATAGGATCAGGCTGGTAGTCCCTGAGGCGTCCTCTTCCAGCTTCCACTAATATACACATAAAAGGCTGAATATTTTAAAAATTCCCAGTGTAGAAAACTATGACTGACGGCTGATTGCCGGAATGTGGGAAGGATTTCCTTTAACTAAAAGCCTGAGAGAACTGGACTGAAGAATAGCAGATTGCCTGCCATGAGAAGCTACCCTTGTCTGATTTTCTGAAAATAGGTTAGGAGAGATTTATTATCTTCTCTGTTGTCTGTCACTCTCATTAAAACAAAATAAATAAACTAAAGACCAAGTTCTGCAGAATTTCAGGAAGCTGTCTCTTTTGGGTCTGAATGCTGCCTTTAAAAATCAGAAGTCTGATCTTTAATTCCCCTTTCAGAGTAACCTTTTCTTTATCCAAGGGAGAGGAACTCCCTGAAAGCTTGACAGACCTGAGTCATCCGTGACCAGAGGTAAAGCATTGCATTCTGGGAGATAAACGCCTCCTGGTTCTCAGCAGAATTATCTGGGAAACCTGACTCCCTGGCGGGATGGACTGTGGGAACCCGGGAAAATCATATTCCCCCTTCTCCCTTCATGGAAATTCAGAATTCCATCTATTTGAAGAAGAGCTTGAGGATCTATATTTCCTCATAGCTTCCAAGTGATTAGAGTAACAGCTCTGTGTGGGAGTCACTGACTTAAGGGTTCAGGACACACACGATCAACACTTTTCCTTGGTTTTCACAGACTTTGAAATCACAGAATCACCTTCTATATGCTTTCCATTTGTCACAAATCAGTTTTCCCTGATGATGAAAATTAGATCCAAGGCAGCAATTCCCCCAAGCTTTGTCCATTTTGTCACCAATAAAATTTTAGCAGAATGAATGGAAAATGTATTTGTTTTCAGCAGAATGAGATTTCTCATTTTTGTGGAGAGTTGAAAGTTCACTGACATAGTGTCATCAAATATTTTAATTTTCATTGTCTGTTGCAGTGGTTACATTTACACCCAACTTTCACCATCAATTTTGTTCTTTTCTATAGAATGTTATACTCTGCTGAGATCCATTGCTACTTCCTTTATTCCGTTCAACATATACTTTTAAAAAAAGATCTTTCCATTGTCTATTACAATGAGGTGTCATACTTCAGCAAATATCAATCATACATATGCGATTTTCTCATTATGGTGATAAAATTCCTATTGACTATATTCATCATAGTCTACATTTGATTAAACAGACCTCTGGTTCTTCCAAGACTCATTCTGTTATGCTTGCCTTGAGAGAATTTCAAAGATGTATAATTCGTTGAATGAGAACAGAAGCGAGTAAATTCTGGAATTTAATATTTATTTAACAAGAAAGTAATTTTAATTATCATAAGTCAACCATCATAGAAAGCCTTTGCCTTTTGGCTTTTATCAACAAACGTGGTCTTTGTCATAAAATCAAATTAACCTTGTGATAAAATTGTAAGAACTGTTTGATTATTCAAATTACACCCAAACTCTAATTCTATCACATTGCAGAAATGTGAAGAAATTGACATAATATAAACCAGCTTAACAAGCATGATTAATTAATGAAAATAAATTGCATGAAAATCAGGAAACTACTATCACGGTCTCAGGAAGAACAAATGGTTTAGCTGATGTCATTCAGTAATATGCCGACTGGAAGAAAAGAGTACTTCAAATCTCAACTGAAGAAGTCTGTTAAGTTTACATTGATACTGTATTACTTAATAAATAGTATTACATCTTATAAAATCGAGTACAATTTTTAACATGGCAGGATTTCAAATTTTATAGGACAGCAACTTCAGAATAGATAACTTTTTTCTATTAAAAAAGTTTTTTGTTGATCATAATAACTTCTGGGATACTGTGATATTTTGATGAATGCATACATTAGGAATCTAATCAAGCTAATTAAGGTAATCATCAATTCAAACATTTATCCTTTTTTTTAGCTATTATCTCTTTTTTAATTAAATCATAGCTATGTACATTAATGCAGTCATGGAGTACAATGTGCTGGTTTTATATACAATCTGAAATATTTTCATCAAACTGGTTAACATAGCCTTCACGGCACCCTCTTAGTTATTGTGTTAAGACATTTATATTCTACATTTAGTAAATTTCACACATACCTATATAAGATGCACCATAGGTATGGTCTTACCGAATACCGTCCTTCCACCCATCCTCTCCTCCCTTTCCGTTTTCCCCTTCTTCTTGGGCTATAATTAGATTATAGCTTTCATATGAAAGCTATAAATTGGTTTCATAGTAGGGTTGAGTATATTGGACACTTTTTCTTCCATTCTTGAGATACTTTGCTAAGAAGAATATGTTCCAGCTCCATCCATGTAAACATGAAAGAGGTAAAGTCTCTATCTTTCTTTAAGGCTGCTTAATATTCCATGGTGTACATATATGACAATTTATTAATCCATTCATGGGTCAGTGGGCACTTGGGCTTCTTCTATGACTTAGCAATTATGAATTGGGCTACAATAAACATTCTGGTACAAATATCTTTGTTATAATGTGATTTTTGGTATTCTGGATATACACCTAGTAGAAGAATTGTAGGATCAAATGGCAGATCTATTTTTAGATCCCTAAGTGTTCTCCAAACATCTTTCCAAAAGGAAAGTATTAGTTTGTACTCCCACCAGCAGTGCAGAAGTGTTCCCTTTACTCCACATCCATGCCAACATCCCTGGTTTTGGGATTTTGTGATGTGTGCTAATCTTAATGGAGTTAGAGATGATATCTCAAAGTAGTTTTGATTTGCATTTCTCTGATGATTAAGGATGATGAGCATTTTTTCATGTGTCTGTAGGCCACGCGCCTGTCTTCTTCAGAAGTTTCTCTTCAAGTCCCTTGTCCAATGGAGATGGGATCACTTGTTCTTTTCTTGAAAATACATTTAGGTTGTCTGTGGATTTAAATGGTGCTGGATGAAGTGGCTGGCAACCTGTAGAAGACTGAAACTGGACCCACACCTTTCACCATTAACTAAGATAGACTCTTACTGGATTAAAGATTTAAACTTAAGGCATAAAACTATAAAAATACTAAACGAGAGTGCAGGGCAAACATTTGAAGAAATCAGCCTGGGAGAATATTTTATGAGGAAGACCCTCTGGGCAATTGAAACAACACCAAAAATACATTTGAGACCTAAGCAAACTAAAAAGCTTCTGCACAGCCAAAAGCACAGTAAGCAAAGCAAGCAGACAGCCCTCAGAATGGGAGAAGATATTTGCAGGTTATGTCTCTGACAAAGATTTAATAGCCATTTATCATTTCTTTATATTGGGATCATTCCAAATTTTTCTTCTAGCTATTTTTAAATATACAATAAATTATTGTAAGTTATAGTCTTCTCACTCTTCTATTGAATACTAGAAGTTATTTCTTCTATCTAACTGTAATTTAGCAATTTGCAAAAATACTTGAAAGAAATATTACGGACTTGAAATGCTTCCAGGTTACGTACAAATTTAGGACTCTGATGAAATATAAATGATGAATTTTAATAAGTATACCAAGAAAACAACCATTTATATGAGTGTTTTTCCTTTTCAAGTATTCATTTAAAGAAGCTGCTTATTTATTCTAAAATAGATGCCATTACTCAAAATATTTAGATAACTTCTCCTTGGAGATTGCTCTCTGTGTATATATCAATAATGGTAAAAAAATAAATCTGTCCCTTGAGAACCAATTTAATTTTTAAAACATCTCTGCATCATGTACAGACAAACATGAGGAATAAATTTGATGACCAGGCTGAAAATTAGCATCTGTGTCAGGGATAAATCTAAGATAATAAAAACTAATTTAGTTGCATGATTCATAATCTGGTTTTATAGCAATATCTCTTCAAAAAATTTATAAAATAATTTTAGGAATGGACCACGTTTCAAAATAAATATATAGACTACCAAAGATAAGAACCCTCACTAGATTTTCTAGAAGTATGGATATAGTGTCTAAAATAAATCTTATTCTTGAAAGTCAATTCTGTACCTTCTGATATGATGCTTGACTTGTAATAGATAAGAACATGTTGGTGGAATTAATTTTAAAAACACAATCATTAATTAAAGAATACTTAGTGTAGAAAAAATAATTTAAGCACACTACAGTGCTTTTAAAAATATTTTCTAATATAAATCACATAGCTCGGCACCCATAGCTCAGTGGGTAGGGTGGCAGCCACATACACCAGGGCTGGCAAGTTTGAACCTGGCCCACGCCTGCTAAACAACAATGACAATCACAGCAAAAACATAGCCAGGCATTGTGGTGTACGCCTGTAGGCCCAGCTACTGGGGAGGCTGAGGCAGGAGAATTGCTTAAGTCCAAGAGTTGGAGGTTGTTGTGAGCTGTGACACCACAGCATTCTACCCAGGGTGACATTGTGAGACTGTCTCCAAAAAAAAATTACTTTCTAATATAAATTACAGCACATATATTTTATTTATACTACCTACAAATAGTATGTATACTTTTACTTTTATTCAGAATATCTGCATTTATATGTTGATAGTACATATACTCTTTCTACTTTAAACAAAATTTTGAATAAGAAAAATAGAGTTTAACAGGTTGGTTTGTTTGTTCATTGGAGACAAAGTCTCACTTTTTCACCCTTCGTAGAGTGCTGTAGCATCTTAGCTCACAGCAACCTCAAACTCTTGGGGTCAAGAGGTTCTCATGCCTCATTCTGCCGAGAAGCTGGTACTACTAGCACCCACTACAATGCCCGGCTATTTTTAGAGATGAGGTCTCACTCTGGCTCAGCTGGTCTGGAACCTGTGAGCTCAGGTAATCCACCCACCGTGGCTTCTCACAGTGCTAGGATAACAGGCACGAGGACTATAAGGAACATTTTAATATACAGGGTGGCCATATTGTTTGTGGCAATTTAAATTGCACAAGAATTTTAAAAAATAATGAAAAAGAATTCTATGGTTACCCTGTATATTTATCCATAATTTTTTTGAGTAAACATACATGAAAAATTCTTACAAGTGAAATTTATTATTAGGTCAAAGGGTTTAAACTCATAGTTAAACTTTGATATAAATTATCCATCTACCTTCCAGAAAGTTTGTACTCCCCCCACAAGTGTGTGGAAGTATCTTTTCTCACACTCATATCACCATTCAGTTTCATTGAAGTTTCTCATTTTTACTGGCCTAAGTTAAAAATGATACTGGTTTGATTTGCAGTTTTATTTTTTAACCACTTCATCGAGGTATAACTGACATACAAAAAAAGCTTACATATTCCATGTATAAAATCTGATGAATTTATAATCTTACTTAATTCTTAATTTTATTAGCAGTGTTAAAGTTTTGCAATATTAACCCCTATTTCACAGATGCAGAAGTTGGAATCAATAATTGGAAAACTAAGATTTTGATTAAAATTTGATATTTTGATTAACTCATAAACCATGTCATTGTTCACATCGTGCTCCCTCTATGACAAGAAACTATAGCTTTCTTTAGTCTTTGCTTTCACAGAAAGCAGGAAATGAAATTTGTTATGGTGGTGGGTCCCAGTATGTTGAACTTGAATGCATGGACTGGAGAGAACATGGAGGAAACTAATATTTGAGTAACATCTACATAAATTATAGAGTTTAAAACAATCTTTAAAGCAATCTTATCAATACCTATCATTATCCATGCTCTAAAAATATTAATAACTTCCCTTTTAAACACGTACTATATGCATGTTTTAAGTCACTTGCACTAAATATATTTAATAACTTAATCGGCAAAATAGATATTTTGGAACTGAAACAATTTCCCACAGAAAAGAATTTTCATATTCCATCCTAAAAATATTTTTCATGTTATATCTTTTTTTTAGTAAATTTTATACTACATATATAGTGATATGTTTCTATTAAATTTTTAAAGATTAAATAAGTAAAGATTAAAAATATATATGCATATACATGGAATATGCACACACACACACACACACAAAGATAGAATTTACTTGCACAGACTCAGAAGTCAGACTACCTATTTTCAGACATAGCTACTAATATTGTGAAATCTTGGGCAAAAATTCATTTGTTAATTCAATCATCAATTCCACAATTTTTCCTTGAGTATTTTTATGTGCCAAGCACTGCTCTAGGTGTTTAATATTCCTCAGTGAACAAAAAACCTTTGCCCTCATGAAGCTGATCTTATACTGATGGGAGGCAAACAATAAGCTCTCACATAAATAAGTAGATTATACTGTATAGTGTGATAGAGAATGTCAAGCACAACAGAAAAAAAAATAAAGTGGGTTAAGATTGATGAGGCATGTGGTGTAGTAGTAGAGAAGACAGGCTGCAATGTTAAATAGGCTCGTCAGGGTAAGCTTTGTGGCAAAGGTGAGATTTGGGGAAATAACCGAGGAGTGTTAACCAGGAAGATTTCTTGAGGAAGAAGGTAACAAGAGGGCAGAATGCATTAGGTGTGAGTGTGTGTAAAGTGATTAAGAAGTGGGAAGGCATTTTCGGTGGCTGCAGGAGAGTTAGGAAGAGGAAAAGGACCAGGGTCAAGGAGGGAGCAGAGGTAAATAACAGCAGAATAGCAGAAGCAGTAAGTAAGAAATAAAATCTTCACCTCTCTTTTTTGTTTTAGATACCATATTCATAGTGTCATGTAGTTCACATGTTAATTATGAATAAAGTATAAATATTCAATCTCTACACATTTACAAAACTATACCACCTCTTCCCCTCTCTTTTAGGACATAGTGTTTCAATCACAGCAATTAGTGTGATTGTGCATACAGAATTCTGCACCTGCAACAACTTGCAAAAATCACACACTGCTATGTACTAAGAATCAGAATTTTCATGAGCTATGAATGATATTTTTTCAAAACTAATACAAATCTGAGAGGCTGTGGGAAGAGCCCACTATTTGCCTGTAATAGTCTGTCAGAGAAACACACAATTTGATCTTCTTTCATTTCCTACAAGTACCATTTTCAGGAGGTGATTCTTTTGTGAAAGATACGATATCAAGTATAAATTCACGCTGTCATTTCTCATCAATATTCTGCAGGGTTTTTCCTCCTTGAAGAATCACTGTCACTTTTCACATTTTAACACCCAGTCATCAACTTTTTTATAAACCCAATCACATCAGGAACTTCTTCATCTGCATGTGTCAAAAGGAAAATGTAAAAAATGGATATTTCGTGCCATAATAACATTCTACAAATTTCATAATGGAATTCTGCAACCTTTGGAGATATTTCTTTCCTCTGATTGATCCAATGCTGGGTCATTCACATACTTAAGTTTGATGCTTTATGGTTTATTTTCAATTTGTTTTTGGGTCAAATTATGTCTTTTACTATAACATTTCTATATCTGAAGGATACCTTAGATATCTTTAATTCTTTACCTGTTCTATCAAAAAATATTTAACTTGAAATTTAAATGTTTAGGCTGAATATTAAGAGATAAATAGAGAAGCGCCCATAGCTTAGGGTGTAGGGCACCAGCCACATACACTCAGGTTGGCAGGTTCAAACCTGGCCAGGGCCAGCTAAACAGCAATGACAACTGCAACAAAAAAATAGCTGGGTGTTATGGTGGGCACATGTAGCTACTTGGGAGGCTAAGGCAAAAGAATTGCTTAAGCCTAAGAGTTGGAGGTTGCTGTGAGCAGTGACACCATAGCACTCTACAGAGGACAACATTCTAAGACTCTGTCTCAAAAAAAAAAAGAAAGAAAGAAAAAGAAAAAGATAAATCAGACTTCAAAATGATTGCAACTACAACCTATTTAACCTAACATGAAATCCCAGTTTGAAAACAAAAAACAAAACATGTGTGCCCTATGAAAATCTTTGGGGGCTCTAGAATCTGATCATCTGGAGAGATATGTACTTGGTCTGACAATTAAGTTCGCAAACACATTCTGGAAAAATTGATCCACGTCTTATTGTTTATCACTGTGGTCACCTGTGATGTCCTCCCCTTTGGGAAGCTATGCCCTAACCCCAGTACCTAGTTCACCCTTCAGAACAATTGTGGAACTTATCTTCTAGAATGGCCATCAGAGCTATTGTCATATTTCTCTTGATGTCCTGAATGTCATCGAAATGTCTTGCTTTCAATATTTCCTTTATCTTTGGATAAAGAAAAAAGTCACTGGGGAGCCATATCAGGTGAGTAGGGAGATTGTGCCAATACAGTCATTTGTTTTCTGGCTAAAAACTCCCTCAAAGACAATGCCATGTGAGCTGGTGTATTATCATATTTCAAGAGCCCTGAGCAGTTGGCCAAGATTTTCAAGTAAGAGTTTCCTGCTTCTGTACTGGTCTTTGTTTGGTCTGCTATGACTGTCACAGCCAACAATTCTGATGCACAGTTCTATGACCTTTTGTACTGTTTCTGTCAGTTCTGCTCATTACTGGCCTCCCTGACCTTTCTTCACCACTGATGCTTTCTTTCCCCTCAGAAATACGTTTAATCCACTTGTATCCTGCCATTTTCTTCATGGCCTTATCCCCATAAACTTGGACTAAAATGTCCCTGACTTTACTTCCACTCTTGCAAAGTTTAACAAGAAGTGTAATGGGCAGTGCCTGTGGCTCAAAGGAGTAGGGTGCCGGCCCCATATGCCGGAGATGGCAGGTTCAAACCAGCCCTGGCCAAAAACTACAAAAAAAAAAAAAGAAGAAGAAGTGTAACTTTTGTTCATTGCTCTAATTCAAGCACCAACATTCTCTTTATAGCACACAGAAACACACAACAACAATAACAAACACCACTCAGCAAGACATTGCCTCACATGGACAGAAACACACCTGTGAGACATTCATTATACCAAGGTTCTGAAACCTTATTGAGTCATTGTACAGTGCTGCCAATGTAAGCACACAATGGCAAGTTCATAAACTTAACAGTCAGATCTCTTAGAATTGGGTCGACCTGGCCCAATAAGGAAGCCTTATTGGGCCAAGTAGACATGGCATATAAACCAGGATTATTATGAATGTTGACATAAGCACATCAAGTTTACAGCCCAAAGTGTGGCATGTAAGAAGTAAGTCTTATTACTTTCCTATTGCTATTGTAATAGATTATGCTTTAAAACAACATAAATTTATTCTCTTGTAGTTTTATTTTTATTTTTTTATTGCCAGATTTTTGCATTAAGTCTTTTGTACATAGATCATAAATACATTTATGCCATTATATGAGTCAATGTGATGATTATTTATACAAATTGGAATGCTTACATCCTACTAAACAACATAGCCTTCACCACTTTTACCCTATTACAGTATTAAGACATTAATGCTCTACACCTGATAGATCCAACTTGTACTTGCAACATGTTCCATAGGTGTGATTCCCCTACCAACCCTCCCTCTATCGACTCACTCCCCCTCCCCTCCCCTCTCCTTTCCCTTCCCCCCTTCATCCTAGGCTATAGTTGAGTTTCATTTTTCTCTTATAGTTTTAAATGTTAGAAATCTAAATTCCATTTCACTGGCTAAAGTCAAGGTGTCAGCAAGACTAGTTCCTCCTGGAGGCTCTGAGAATCCTTTTTATCATCTTTAGTTTTTAGAGCTACTGGTCTCAATTGGCTCATGGTGTATGTCTCCATCTTCAAATCCAGCGGCACAGTATCTTTAAATCTCTCTGTTTCCATGATCACATTACCTTATCTTTCTAATGTCCTGCCTTCCTCTTATTAAGTCGATTGTGATGACATTAAACCCAACTAGTTGATCCAAAATAACACTCCCTTTTCAAGATTTTTAATGACATCTGCAAAGGCCCTTTTGCCAATTAAAGTAACATATTCTAACATTCCAGAATTAGGACAAAATCATCTGGGTGAAGGGCTACTTTCCAGCCTATGTCAGTGATGAAAAAATGATGTCATTCATTATTTTCAGGAGTAACATAAATGGAATGGTAGGACAATAGCAGGAGTTGTAGTAGCAAACAAGTTGCATTTAACTACCATGTATGGGATGATGTGTTTTAGAAGATGGTGCTCTTTTATAAAAATATTTTTGATTATCTTACTATGGGACATCAATTTCTAAGTTTAATTTCAATCCTTTGATGTTAGCACTTCTTAGACAGCTAGGACTTTAATCCATCAAGGTCCTACACGATTCAATAAAGAGATAATATGCAGTGTAATAAACACTTCCCTTTTAAATAACTGGTGCCCCATAAAACCTTGAAGTAGTAATTCTGATTCACAAAATAAGTGCAGTTTTATGGAAAAGGAGAAGAAATGAAAATGTAAAGATAAAAATTACAATGTATTACCTTAAGAAGTGGGATATACAAAAACAGGGAGGAAAAAGGAAGGAGAAAAGGAGGGGGGACATTTTTATGATGTCCAGGCAGTTTTTAGCACTTTGCTAATTTATTTATTCTGTTCCTAATCACAGGCTTATGAGACGGGTACTACTCTTATTTGCAATGTATGGATAGAGAAATTGAAACAATGAGCCAAGTTGTTTTGTATCTCATATATATTTCAGGTGTCTTGTCAACAGCAAGCCAAAATAGAGACCTATGGGTGGCTTCTCAAGGGGCAATATACCTCTCTAAACTAAAACTAGGATGTAGGCAGCCCCAAGAGGGAATTTATCACTGCCTGGTGGTAAAGAGAGAGAAGATACAGTCAGCTCTTTTAGTGTTATGGGCTCACTCACCTTTTGCTTTTAAGTCTGCGAATTCCACTATATCCCTTTCATCTAAGATGGCATGCGAGAAAAGAGAGGAAGGTGCAGAAAAACTAAAATACTCTAGTGAAAAATGGGCTCTTTAATTAAAATAACTTCTTTTTCATATCTAAAAGTTAGTGCATGTGCTCTATAGAAAACCTGAAAATGCAGAAAAGCACAAACTAGAAATAATGAAAATCAGATGACGCTTTTCTTTTTCTTTTAACAGAATTAGGGAGTTTGGTGTCCTGATTATTTTATGAAGACTATGTTACCACCAATGAAATTTAAATAGAAATGAGTCTGAAGGCGGGTACCCAATAGTCCTTGTAATTTGGAACTTTTGAAAATCACTGTGCTTTGAGAATCTGATGAAAGCTAGAAAAATGCATTATACTACAGTATATTGCATATAATTTTAGGGGGTATCTTATATCCATCTGAAGCTAAGAACATTTACTCTAGATAATTAACATCACCTCCATCAGCCCTGCTGTGGAAATCTGAACACTATCATCACTCAGTACCATTATTTTCACAATAGAATGACAGGAGGTCTTATTCTAATGGACGGAAACTCTCAGTGTTCCTAATTATGTTATTTTAGAAGAATAGAGAATTTTGTTACATGTGGATTTTTATATGTTCATCTCTAGAAGAAAGTTATGAAAATGAAGTGCAATCCTAAAAAAGTGGTAGGTCTATTTTGAGATTCAATTACTTTAAAATTTTGTTTAAAAAAAGTGGTGTTTCCAGGGCTGGGCACCGTGACTCATGCCTATAATCTTAGCATTCTTGGGAAGGTTGAGCTCAAGAGTTCAGGAACAGCCTGAGCAAAATTGAGACCCCTTTCTCTAAAAAAAAAAGATGTTTTCTATTTTAATGTAATGTATATCATATTGTGGAAAAATGCTGAAAAATAGAAAGAAGGAAAATTTAAACATACCACAATGAATTAATGATAAACTTTATTATAAATTGTTTTTATTTTTCCCTTTTTACAGAAATGACTGAAATTACCCTAGAAATGAAATTTTGCTTATGTCTTTTAAGTTAAATATATATACACCATTGGCATTTTTCATGTCATTAGATATTCTCTGAAGTCCTTTTGGAATAAAATTGTTTCCTCTAAAAGTGCTATAATTTATTTGATCAATGTCAATTCAGTGACGGCTCATATTATGTGCCTATAAACAGACACCTGATAAAGATTAATAGATGTGTCTGGAAATGGCACCACACCAATAGACTATTAGAGAATCCACCTGTTGTTTCATCAAACATATGTTTATTTTGTTTAACTTTGTTTTTTATTTGTATGTGCGCACAAACCAAAAATTAATTCAATGAAGACCAACAATTCATTTTACCTGACTTATATGCCATAAACAAGTCCTATTGGTTCTTTCTAGGAACTTCAATTATGCATGTGTTTATTGGCGTAGTATTTTCCTTCTTTCTGACCTTTATTTCTCCTTCCCTTGACTCTTTCTTTCTTCCAACTAAATAAAAACCGACATCATTTAATTCATCATCCTTTATAGTTTGCACTTAATATATCATGGAATTCTTTTCAACTCAGAACATATAAATCCATTCTTTTTGCTTTAAGGATCAGCTACTAAATTTTATAAACTACCAGGATTGGTGGAATTAATTTCAATTTTGTGTATGAAAGTTATTTAAAATATTGCTTGTTTCTATAACTGTAGATTAGCAGGCTTGGACGTACATCTGTGTAAAAATATTTGAATGAATCTGCGGGTGAAATTGTGATTGGTCTATCAAAAGCTGTTATTTTGATTCATGTTATACAATATTCCTTAAAAAAATGCATTAATTGATATTCCTATTAACTCCTTCAGGTCAACACTGAATTATTTATTGAGATTTATTGAGATTATTTTTGAATTATATATTTTGAAGTTCAAGAAATGTAATTGGCTTTTTGTATGAAGTCTCTTGTCATTCTTTTTCTCTGATTTTCTATTCATTTTCATTCCATGTTATTAGCTAGTTTATCTTTTTCCTACTGATTTTTCTTTTTTTTTTTTTTGAGACGGAGCCTCAAGCTATCCCCCTGGGTAGAGTGCCATGGCATCACAGCTCATAGCAACCTCCGGCTCCTGGGTTCAAGCGAGTCTCCTGCCTCAGCCTCCCAAGTAGCTGGGACCACAGGTGCCCTCCACAATGCCTGGCCATTTTTTGGTTGCAGCCATCATTGTTGTTTGGCGGGCCTGGGCTGGGGATTTGAACCCGCCATCTTAGGTATATGTGGCTGGCACCTTAGCTGCTTGAGCCATAGGCACCGAGCCTCCTACTGATTTTTCAAAGCTCATTGTAAAGCCCACCTACCAAAATGCCCTCTAGAATATGTGTCACAAAGTGTTCTAAGCTTTACTTTCTTGTTTTTGTGTTTTTTTTATGGCTGTTTTTCTTGTTTTTATTGCTGTTTGATTTTTAATTTTTTATGTTATCAAATTTATCATTGGTTTATATCTCTATGGTTTATATCTGTTGGTTATTTCTTGAAAAAAGAGAGCTAAATAATCAGGAAGAAGTATTGAGCATGTATTTCTGATTTAGGAAGTAAAGCAGAACCCCTTCCTGAAGATTGCCTAGCAGGAAAGTCAATGCATCAATTTGAACTCAGGTATGTGTTTAATTAAAAACTAAGAGCAGGGACTATTTTTTTCTTCATTTCAGCTTTTGGGTCCGAATATCTCTATATGGTTCAATATTTTCCTAAATAAATTGGATCAGCCTCTTCTGAAAGTCCTAATTTAATTATTTACTTTTAAATTTTTCAAACTTATGTATCTTCTTTTTGTGTTCAATCTTGGCTATATTTTAAGAATTTTACTGTATATTTCATGTTTGACAGATGTGCATGTGTGACAGAGGTAGATGGAATAACTCTATGTAAACATAATTAAAATAGATACCAAAATATTCCAATTATTAAAGATATATACATTAGAATCGGAATGATTAGGTTTATAATTCATAAAAACTCCAAGTATTTTTATGTGAATTTCAGAGATAAGAATGTCCCAGCATTAAGAGAAAAAATTTTCAGATTTAAGAAAGATATCTACACTAACAAAAAAAATGAAAACAAACCTATAATCAAACTCAGCATAGTAGAAGTTCATAGAGTTACATGTGAAGAAAAAAATATTTAAAGTTCTTAGGCAATAGGAAGCTATTTAAAAGCAATGGTAAATCACTAAAGTATTTTAAGTAAATCTATGGCTTGATTAGATTTTAGTTAAAAATATGACCACTGTCAGTATTGGAAATCTAGTAATCAATAATAGCTAAATTGGAGTTCAAGAGGCAAATAAGCAAGTCATCTTGACTATGAAAGACATAGGTAAGTAGCAGTTTTCTTCTTCTTGACCAGAAAGCTAAAGTACAATTTCCTTCCTCACTTGCCTGAGTTCTGTCTAATGAAATCTGGTTAAACCATCCTACTCCACTTCTAAGCCTCACCATAAAAGCGCCTGAGCAATCCTCTACCTTCCCTCTTCTCCTTTACAATGGCTGAGCCCATGTAGAGAATCAGCATGTTGGGGATTGCTGGCCAAGGGAGCTGCCTCACCAGGAACATTCACTTTGGACTTTACTTTTGAATTAAGAAATAATGAAGGCTTTACCTCTTTTACGTTGACATCCTCTATGGATGGAGTTGGAAAATATTCTTAGTAAAGTATCTCAGGAATGGAAAAAAAATATCCAATGTACTCAGTACTACTGTGAAACCAATTTACAATTACTCACACATGCATGTGAAAAACGAAACACAACTATAGCCTAGGATGAATGAAGAAAGAGGAGGGTGAGGGGAAGGAAGGGGGGTGGGTCGATAGAGGGAAGGTTGGTAGGGGGACCACACCTATGACGTACAAATTGGATCTATCAGGTGTAGAGCATAAATGTTTTACTCCCATAATTGGGTCAATGAGGTGAACGCTATATAGATTAGTTGGATGTAAGCAATCCAATTTGTGTACAAATAATCAACACATTGAATCCCATAATGGCATAAATGTACTTATGATATTTAGTACTTTATGATATTTAGTATCATAAATGTACTTTATGGTATATATTGACTTAATTTAAAAAAAAAAGAAAGAATTTCACTTGTGTATATATAAAGGAATTTATACTTTGAACATTGTTAGTCATCACAGCTGGTATTACTTACCTCTAATATTGCATGAGAAATTATAATCAAAGATGTTGAAGAAGTAGAATCAACAGGACTAGACCACCAGTTGGATGTGAAAAATGAGGCAGAGAAAAGAATCAGAGATGACTCCTGAGTTTGTGGTAATATGACTGTGAGGTGTGTCCTAGATTGTGTGAGAGTTGGAAACGATTGCCTTTCACTAGGTTAGATAACATAGAAAATGAGGTTTTAAGACAATGGTATGGATATCGTTTACTTGTGAATATAATGTAATTGTGGTTCTCATAGGAAAGTCACAGAAGGAATTATGACATAGGGAAAATTCTCATAGGGTATTAACAGTATTGGTTGGATTTCAGAACAAATCATGCTTTAGAACTTTTAATCTGACATTATCTAAAAGATACTAGAGACTAGAGATGGGCAACTAAGTTGGAGGTAGAAGTCACAAGATACAAAAGCCTAGGCAAAAAGTACAGAAGCCCAAACCAAAGTATGATGCTTAAAATGAAAAGAACAGGAGACATTTTAGAATGTGGACTTTTAGGCTTACTAATTTACAGATTGTAAGTGGCAAGAAACAGGAGGAAAAAAGGCCTCATAGACTATGTGATTTGGGATCAGAGATGACACTGAAACATTAAGCTTGAGTGACAAAAAAGCAGGTGCCACCATTCATGAAGAAGGGAAATCTCTATACAGAAACAATTTGAAGTAGACAGGTGTGTGTAGGTTATTTGCAGAACGTTCAGGTGGAAATGTCTATTGGTATGTTTAGGGCTGGATCTCAGAAAAAGGTCAAGATTGCTATGAATACATGAGAGTATCCAAATAGATTCAATAGTTGTGCAGTAGTTGAAGGTACCTGATCTATCCAAAGGAGAGTATAGACAGAGAGTAAAGGATGTGGGATGGGGGAAGAGACCAAATTATGAGGAAGGTATCTGATGAAAAATAAAATAAATACTATATGACAGTCATTCTGAAAACTGCATGCATTAACTCATTTAATTCTCATTCAATTGTTTTCTCAAATGCATGAGGAAGTTATATTATTAGCTCCATTGCACAGAATAAGAAGCAGATAGACTTTAACTTTCTTAAGACAGCACAGCTGGTAAGTCCTGGAATTTGACCTCAGGCTGTTTATTTTATAAATCTGATATTTTAAACCACTGAGGCATGTTGCTTTTTTAAAATAAGAGAAGGCAGAGTAGAATGCAATGCCATGAAAATCACAGTGGGCCTTTCAAAAAGGAGTGGATTGCAAGTAATCCCCAAAACAGATAGGTCAAGAGGTATGAAGATTGAAGCAATAACCCCAACACCCTGCAACATTAGAGCTCTATGAGAAAAATTGATCTCAGTGACCAAAGCAGATGCTAAACGGAAGAGGTTCAGTGAATAAGCACTTAGGAGGGAAAGGCTTTCGGTGCAGAAACTCAAGATGTTATGCATTGGAAAACAGAGGGAGGCAATAGAGTGGCTTTAATAACAGAATAGATCAGAAAAGAGAATTCTGAAGATATTTAAAATATATATGTTAAGGCTTGGCGTTTGTAGCTCAATGGCTAGGGCGCCAGTCATATACACCCGAGCTGGTGGGTTCAAACCTGGCCCAGGGCCTGCCAAACAACAATGATAATTACAACAAAAAAATCATCAGGTGTTATGACGGGGGCCTGTAGTCCCAGCTACTGGGAGCTTAGCCAAGAGAATCACTTAAGCCCAAGAGTTTGAGGTTGCTTTGAGCTATGACACCACACCACTCTACTGAGGGCCACATAGTAAGACTCTGTTTCAAAAATATATATATATGTGTGTGTGTGCGTGTGTGTGTGTGTGTGTGTTAAATGTGAATAAAGTAATTATTAGGCACTTAGCTCACCTAGTCCTCACCACAAACTCCTAAGATTGGTGCTATCATTATCCTTGCTTTAAAGATGAGGCAAATGAGGCTGAAGAGAGGCAACTTGGCTTCATTCTCTCAGCCAGTAAGGGGCAGAACAGGGATCCAAAACCAGCTGCCACCTCCAATCTAGGCTTTTATCTATTAAAATCTTAGTAATAACCCTGAAATTTGTATCAAATTATCAAGAACTAATCCAGCTTCCTCAGTCCACAAAATTAAGAATTTGACTATGGTCATGCCTAATCAGAAGACTGCCAATATTCACCTGTGAATCCAGGGACAAAATTAAATATTGGTTTGGGACAGTGAAATTGAAATTTGACAGAGGAAAGGATGTTTAAATATTTTACCATTTAGTTAGTATGGTCCCCCTTAAAATATTTTACAGAAATAATGGAATCAAGAACAGAACCGTAGAATATTGGCTGTCACTGCTAGAAGTTCTTACCAGGAACCTGACATCGCTGGATATTGCTTGAGGGTTTTTTTTTTTAAAGGTCATTCTTGACTGAAGAAAACTTTAATAAATTATAAGATTCTGAGATTCCTTGAAAGTACACAGAGTCTTTAGATTTTTTTCACTCACTGACTTGAAGCCATCCTTTACTTTTGCCATTGACAGAGAGGTTCTTAGTTTAGCTTTTGTTTTCCTTTTTTTTTAACATGTACATAATATTTAGAGTCAGAGATAGTAGTAAGCAAGAGCATGACTTGTACTTCTTAATATATTAAAAAAATTGCTGGAGTTTTAATATAAGGAAAGGAAGTTTAACTATAGGCTGGTGCTGTCATATCTTGATTTATTTTTCATTGCAAATTAAAACATATATGGTTCTACCTATCATTATAGCCTAAAGGCTGTTTTTGTAGTTTAGTTTATGTTGCAAACTTTATACTGCATTTGCATTCAATATTCTTCCACAAAAACTGTTTAAATATTCAACAAAGCTTTGAGGCAATTTTTATTTGTATTAACTCTTTGGTTATTTATGCATAGAAATACAATGAAATTGATAAATTATTAATGAAACTACAGGATACATTATAGGAGAAAGCATTTAACAATATAACTTAAGCTTTATGTGGGATTTGAAAAGTATTTGTTCAGTATATCAGCGGTTTGGATTTGGAGAGGATTTTTAGTTTCCAACGGGGGACAAATACAAACATTTGTATTCATTTTATTTATGTGATTAGGCACTGATGATGGCAAGGTTTTCTCCCATAAAAAGTCACTAGGGATGTTAAACATTGAAGTATTAGTGTGTAATTTTATTTTTATGTTAACTTCAACCTAATTTACAACAATCTTTAGGCAGATTCCCTCTGGCCCTTCTTAGAGTTTTGTTTTCTTTTTACTTTGTTTTGTTTTGATTTTGTTTTTGGAAAATAAGAACAGTTTGTTTCTACTCAGTTACTTCAACAGAGAAAACCAGTAAGTGCTCAGGGCCTGGACATCAACTTATGGCCAGAACACGTGGTATCCGGTCCTGGCTCTTCTGTGAGCCACAAGGCTTCCCCGAGCCTCTGCTTCCTCATCTCAAAAATAGGGAATGTGTCTGTGTGGCTTACCATAGAAAATCATGTTTGTGAGGACCACTGTGAAAAGCATAAAGCCTTTGGAAGTGTGAGAATGGCATTTCTGTTGACCCTGTGTCCTCATTTTATGGGGCAAATATCTCTAGGTTCAGATGTATGATGATTCACCATGCATAAGAAACTGAAAACGTTTTGCTAAGCCAAAATAGGGTGGGATTTAGGATAAGGACATTGAATGATAATGTAGAAATGGAACCATCATGTTCTCAGCCTATACAGTGCTGCCACCTTAAAAAAAAAGTTCTTTTCTTAAAGATTACTCACAAAAATCCATATCTAAGGTAGTATATCATACAGAGAGCTCAGTCTACAACTTATATTTTCATTTTCATTTTATTTGGCATATCTCTAAAAAAGACCTAATTTCAGTTTTCAACAAATGTGTGTGTGTGTGTATGTGTGTGTTCACAAAAAGGGTAGTGAGCAACAGTCAATGGGCAAAATCAAGTTCAAAGTCCCCAAGGCCGGCCCAGACACGAGCGGCAGTGGCAGCAGCAGTGGGGTCAGACTGATCTGAACATCTAGCCTTTCTCACAAAGAAGCTAACACAAGAACTGGACAGTGTTTGAAGTAAATAGAGATACCGATTCAAAGACTTGAAAGGAGAATTTTTAGGCTTTTTACTGTACCATTCAGTTAAAGAAAACTCTTAGTTTTTCTTTTCTCTTTTTCTAATTTCTTCTGGAGCCATTATTTGAATCTTTAAAAACAAACAAACAAACAAACAAAAAAGACACTTTCCTTTGTAAGTTAATTGAAAACTATAGGTCTCACAGAAGGATAAGGCTAGAATGAGATCAGTTTCAGAAATCAACAAAGTACTATCCCAGCCTTTCACTTTGAAGCTCTCGAAAATACACAGGGTTGCCACAGGTGTCTCAGAACCCTTTCCTAGATCTGTCCCCAAACACCCAACATGTCATTTCTAAACAGCACGTCACATAACCTTTCTGTCTGCTTAGAAATTCATTCTTTTCTGTAATATTCACTACAAGATATCTATATTTTTGTACATGAATTTTTTCCCAATCAAAGTCATAGTTATGATAACAGAAATTTTTAAGGCAGTGGAATAAAAAATATTAATGCCCTAGAAGAAGTTTGAGGGAAAAGATAAGGAATTGTTCAGGTTTTATTTTTGCCTGTGAATATAGAAAGAGTAACAGACAAGCAGCAAAATGCAAAATATCAGAAATTTTTTCTTTAGGAAAAAATATTTATTTTTGTATTAGAGACATCTGACTCCAAAAAATCTCACAGGTGACATCTACCAAATCGTTTAGTCAGCTCTTTTCCATGTCAATTTCCAAGTTACATTATAAATTGCAAACCTAGGAGAGAGGGAGGATGGGTGAAGAGAATGATATTGTGGGGATCACGCCTATGATTTATCCTATTTGGGTACAGGTGAATTTGTCTAAAGGTTGAATATAATTGTCTTAACACAACAATTATGAGAAACACATGATGGCTATGTTAGCCAGTTGGATGAGAGTTTTCCAAACTGCATATGGAAACAGCACACTGTGTCCTATGAGAGGATTAATGTACACAATTATGATCTAATAAAAAACAAATTAAAAAAAAGAAAGAAAGAAAGAACTTGGAAAAAAATAAATAAAAAATAAATAAATAAATTACAAAACTTAAATAATATTTCAGAACATAAAATTTCAAAATGATATTTAAAACATGATTTATAAATAACACAACACAGCGCACAGTGCCATAAAGAAGCCTCCTTTCTCACATGCTAAGATTCACACCGCAAAGCATTTGAAAACGGGTCCTATTAAATAGCCAATATCTTCCTTCCTTCAGCATGGATTACATAATCAGAAAAACCTTAGTTATCTCATCGCTGGAACCTCTCCATTCCGCTTTTCGATGTATTTCTCATTCCAGCTCACACTAGGGAAGACTTCACCGATAGGGAAGAAGGGTATGCAAACCTTTGGGCAGCTTGACAGCTTGTCAGAAACTGCGCTTCTGCTGCAAGACAGAATGAGAACAACAAAGTTTGTCTGGCATTCACTGTCCCAGAGCTAAAGGAAGATGTAACTTTTTCTACTGAGGTTGTTATTTCCCAGGGGATACAAATTTTTTTCTGACTCACTGCATCTAAAATGCTTCCCAGAGACCAGGCACAGTGTATCATTACAAAATGAAAAATTGGTTTTTAAAGCAAAGTTTTGATTGGTTCCAGTTTTGCTCTACTGAGTAAACCAGACCTCAACCTAGCTCTGGGAACCTTCTTTCTGCAGTCTGCCTTTACTGATGGAAATCAAAAGTCTAACGCTTTATAAATGGGCTCCCTATTCCTCCTCTCCCTTCTCTCCACAGTACTGGTATCTTAAACACTTCCATTGCAAACATCCAAATCAACTGTGGTTCAGAGAAAAGGATAATTTGTAGGTGAAGATTAAAACAGTGGCTGGAAAATCATTGAAAACACCTTCTTTGATTAAAATCTGTCATTTACATAATGGCGATAAATTAAAAGGTGGAAAGGACTGTAACTTCCTTATATTGGGAGTGATCAACTTAAAATTGAAACACAATTCAGATTCTATAAACCTCCAATATTTAGACGTGTCAGGCAAATTAGACAAAGGGCAGAGCTAGAAGGGAATTATGTTTGGCTGAGGAAAAAGAATAAAGTAAATATAATTATGACTATAAATGGAAATGGGCTTCATGTCGTATCATGCTTTGTCGTAGGCGCCTACTGCTAACAAATGAACCATTACTAATACAATGGTCACAACGTCAAGAGCTGATTAAAAGCTTGCCATTTATTCTATCCAAAAGGTTGATTTTAGTCTCTTACTCAGCTAAGTAGGGCACTAACCTCATAAGAAGAGAAACCAGATCATAGTCTAATTGCTAACATTTTCCCCCAAAGTAAAAATAATTATCATTTTATTTCTTTCCTGCTCAATTGTTACCCTTTCCTCTCCTAAATGAAGTATGCACCATATTGGGGGGAATAAGGATTATATTCCATATTTTCCTGAAATCTGCATTTTCCTTTAATTTCACACAGTACTCTAAAAAATAGGAAACTATTTGTAATGTCTACAAATAGTAAGAAATCCAGTTCTAACCTGTGGCTATGAACTTTAAGAATGTGTTTGACATCTCCCGTTTTACTGGAGCATCTCTTTCCAGAGATTGTAAACTGCATAGACACCCACCCACTTCGTTTTCTCTAATGCCTTTGAAAAGGATAAATACATTTTACTAAATGATAGTCAATTGCCTCGTCTGTAAAGGTGAAAAGGAGACAATTAATATGAAAGGCTTACTGAATACGATTTAGTTAATGATTGGGAAATTCTCTAAAACATGTTAACAAGAAGGAAAAGATTTCTTCAGATTGTCTGTGGTGTGTTTTGCTACTCATCTTAATTGATCTTTCACTTCAAAAAGCAAATGTGTAAAAAACGGAAAAGCAGAGGCTTACACCTCCAACGTTATGCATCATTAGCTGAGCACTGCTCCATTTTAATGTTCCTATTATTGATTTCGCAGCCCCAGACAAGTACGAAGAGCAGGAATTGTGTGTACAGAGTGGCACTGACTCCTTGAAAAAAAATGCATTTACCCTTTGAGTATTTTAAAAGAAAGCATTCACTGGGCACTTTTTCAGCTGTTATTGCACGCTAGTGTAAGTAGACCCCTCACTGATATCAATGGATATATTTCTTCTCTGGTCATCAGGGCTAAGTTCATGGTTAAGAAGTCAAAACAGAGAGTCCCCTTACATTTGGAGACTTTGGAAACTTTAGAAAAGGAAAGAGCGACCGATTAATGGACAACTTGATCTGTTTCTCAATAGGGGACCTATTTTATACAAGATGAGTCACTATATAAAAATCTCTGTATCGCAGGCATTCCTTCTCCTCGAGTTTATATTAATCTATGTGTTTGCAATGACATGTCTTGATATAACCTGATTTATAGGAAAAATCGCAGCACATCCACACAACACAACAAAAATTCTTCCTTTTTGACATTGGACCTGAAATATATAGTACACGCTATAAGAAATTCCAGGATAATCATAGCATCTACTGGTTAAAGTGTTATGACTGTACATTAAATAAATTTGTATTACGATATCAATTTTTGAATAAATAAATTTGTGTTACTCACAATCCTATTTTGCTTAGAGGATTGGCAACAGCATAGAGACTGTTGCTTTCAATAAAAGTTCAATACCAGCTTGAAATATAGCTCAGTACCAATTTTAGTAATTCAGGTCTGTTGTTTAAAAGAGTGTGACAGCGTTTACCTTTATAACCCATGCTCGTATTTCTCACCTGGTGTCTTCCCAGTCTTTCCTTTTGACAGACAACTCGACTTTACTTTCCGTGTTCACCTAGTCAAACAGTATTATGAACTGACGA
This sequence comes from Otolemur garnettii, assembly GCF_000181295.1. Lineage (NCBI taxonomy): Eukaryota > Metazoa > Chordata > Mammalia > Primates > Galagidae > Otolemur > Otolemur garnettii. Next base: position 31,582,390 of record NW_003852402.1, on the reverse strand, counting down.
TTTCAGCTCCCTGATTACTCCACATGACCCTACCGCACAACACTGCACATTATGATTTTTTTCATTCCATCTGTGTTGAACCACAAGTAGATACGAAGTAATTGACCTTGTTGTTCATCGACTTGTATGATGCTTTCCTACCTACTGTTTCGTGCCACTCACTTCACTTCACACATCGTCTAAAGTCATGACCTTGGCAGGAGGTCTGACTATCTAAGCTAGTTTGGGAAAGTAAAACATCACGTACAATATGGCCGGCATTATGGAAATATCACAGGTAAGCACAGTTTCCCTGTCTGAGGTCAAAGGATCTTAGATCCCCTAATTTCTACAAGAAACAGAACAGTAACTTTAGGCTATTTGGAAAACTTGGTATAGTCATTTTTAATACTTTTAAAAAGTATTGACTTCATTGCTTGTTTACTTATTTCTTTACTGTAAACACAGTTAATGCTTTCTGATTTGTTGATTCTGCTGTTGGATAGTCTGACGGTGGAAGGAGGGTGGATTCTGAACATTCAGAAGAATTAGGAAGAGAATTTGTCAGTAAATGAACTATGTCCCTGAATTCCATCATAAAGCAGAATTTGCTAATTGACTATTTTTTCTTCAGGGTGAAAGAGCCTCTACATGCCTAGGAAAATATCTGCAATCACTACATTTGTAAGGGTAGTAGAGGGGTTATTAGTTAATGTATTCATCTCAATCAAATGCTAATGTTATCGGCATTACTTATGGGATATCACTGTGAAAATAATCCCCAAAAGACATTACATTAATTATATATTTTCTACCTCCTGAAAAGCGCTGTTTTAGTTAATGAGCACTTTTTAGAGCCTAGTTCCATTATCCATTGCATTTCATGTGTATGTGATAATGGTGCTCCCTATAGAGGCCACCTCATACCATACCAATAAAAAATTTAAAAATCCAGTATTTGTGAAATATTAAAATTCTAACTTTCAAATCACTGTTTAATTAGAAAAAAAAAGTATTTAAAACTATTATGGAGAAAAAGCTAAATTAAAGCTCAGGAAGCCGAGGTCTAGGAGATAGGAGGTGGAGGAACAAAGGGAAGTTGCTGAACTTCAGAGTCTGAGCACTGACTCTGTGGGGCAGCTCAGAGTTTGCAAGCGAGTTCTGACATCCGTACGCTTCTGGCTGCTAAGGTAAAGTGATGATGGAGAGCTCGTGAAGAGGTCAATGGAAGAAGCAATCTCTGTAGAAAACGCACCCTAGTGCTGAAGGCCAATGTTTGTCTGGAGAAGATGACCTGGAAGCTGAAGACTTCAGGCATCAGTACTTCTTTTTCTGTCAACCACAACCTTCTCTTCTACTCCCAGTTCCCAATCTCATGCCTTTCTTGGCCAACTCTAACATACAGCCAACAACAACAACAGAAAAGGAATTTGGGGGGAAAAATGTTTTGTCTTAGACAAAAGGAATAATTTTAGACAAGTTAGACAAGTTAATAATTTTAGACAATTTTTGACAAGTTAACAAAGCATAATTTAGCAGCACCGTTCACCTTCTTGTTAACTCTATATCCATATATGCATCTTTTAAACATATTCAATTCTAAATAAAGACAATGGGAAAAGTTGAGATTTCATTAACAGTTCAACTATTCCTTATAACACCAAAAATATAGTTACCCTCTTCTCTAAAGATACAAAACTTCTCCTATAGCTCTCTTTATCTAATTTGGAGTTTTGTTAGTTCCTCTGTGAGCAGAACTTGTGCTTCTCACATGTATTTTTCTTGTCTTTTTCTTTTACTAGACAATTTAAGAACTGAAATGATGGTTCTTTAGTGAGTGCAGGTTCCTTTCAGTGTCCTGTGACTTATATATTGAAATTTAAGGTTGATTGTTATCAATTCATATGTTATTAGGATGATGCAAGAAAAGAAGAAATGTTTTCAAGAGTCTCTGAATTCTTTCCAAGTTCAAGTCTGGGAATTCATTAAGGGGCCTTAGCTCTATTTTGTGTTACTTCAAAATAAAATTCTTTTTACCAGATTTACAATGTTTCTGCTTATACAAATCAAGCAAAATGCTATAGTAGTTTGTCAAACTATTTCAGTAGGAAAAGCATCATAGTCAATTAGTCAAAATTGAAGGCATTTATCAAACTATTCTTATTAGATGTATTGGCCCTTGTGACCACTCAATAACCATGTCTACCTTTTCTCTGTAGGTTATCTGTTGCCACTTGGTTGCTGGGATTCCGTTATTGCTACTGAGTCCAGGTATCCCATTTTATTGGCAACTTCTCTTACTGTCATTGTTAATCTACAGGCAAAAGTCCCCTCAGAACTCCTCAAAGACGCCCTTCCTTCTGCTTTGGGAAAATCCCAGGGCAGTACAGGAAGAACACCCTCCAAATGGAGATGGAGCTGAGAGACCAGAGAATGACCAAGACCAGTCCAACTTGGCAAGTTAGATGAGTTTATTAGAGTTACCTACACAGGGAGCTCATGCCTGGGCAGCACAGGAGTTGTCTGGAGAGTAAAATTCATACCACCTACTCATGGTGTTGCCTTAAATCTCTTCCCAGTGAAGGACACAGAGCTCTTCTATTGTGCTATTATATACTCACACTGAAACAAATTAAGCATGTACAGTAAGATCATCTTGTACCTCCAGACTACCCATGTAATGTTAATAAGATAACGACGTTACAGTCAGCTAAAGAGGTAAATGGTATTGGCACAGCTGAAGCAGTCAGGACTGGTTTAATCTCGTTGCTCCCCCAAATCACTAGACCATCCCTAGTGCCTTATATCTTTCACTAGTGTTTCCTTAGTCTATCTATTTTGTAACAACATCGTTGAGTAATCTCAGTTTGCACAGAGTTGCTCTTTGTGTGATGGGGGATTTTGTCTTTTCTCCTCCCATCCCTTTATCACTACATTTGTCAAAGCCTCTTCACCTTCCTGGGAGACAGAGAAGGGGACTGAAGAGCAGGTGAGTCCTACATAGCAATTACATCCTAGCATCCAATCTCCTTAAACTTTAAAATCCCTTTCTCTACTTTATACCAAGGATATTCTGAAACTTCTACTTAATTTAACATGGTTCACCTTTGCATCCCAACTCCACCAACCAATTCAGGAAACTATTGGAGCCACTTCAAGGTAATTAATCAAATCCAAAATTTCTAGTGAAGAGTACCCAAATTAATGAATTCCGCTCTCTCCAACTTCACATCCTTCCACCGTAATCCGACTGTTTTAGGATACAATTTATACGCCTCTTCAACTGTAAAAGGCTTGCGATTATTTAGGTGTGTTAAATGCTTCTTATTAATTACAGCTTCTATCCATTCTGTTGAAATCCAGCAGAATATGAGTTTGCTTATAATTCTAGAAGCCACAGAAATATTGAAACAGCTTCTTGAGGCAGCGCAGCCTCCCTTTACTATATTAGTTTCCCAAGGCTGCTGTAAAAAAATTACCATGAACCTGGAGAGTTAAAACAACAGAAAAGTACTTTCTCACTGTCCTCTTGACTAGAAGCTCAAAATCAGTTTCCTTGTCTGACGTCACCGTGTCTCAGGGAGAGACTCTAGGGGGAGAATCCATTCCTTGCTATTTCCAGCTTTGGGGACTGCTGGCATTCCTTGGTGTTTTCACATCGTCTCCTCTTCTTTTTGTGTGGAGTGGTGTCTCATTCTGTCTTGGTCTTATGAGGACACATATTATGTAATAACATTAGAGTCCATTCAGATAATCCAAGATCACTTCCTCCTCTCAACATTCTTAACCTAATCACATCTACAAGACCTTTTCTTTTCCGTAAAAGAAGTAACATTTACAGGTACCAGGGATTAGGGCCCTGTAGCTTTGGGAGACATTTTTCAACCTACTACACCTGTCAAACATATTTATTTACTCATAAGTAGTAATTAATTATAAGTTCTTTAATCAAGGGCTTTCTACCTTCCTCCTGTGGGGGTGCAGAGGCAAAGAAGCAATGTCAGAACCCATCTGACATCCATCTTTTTTATTATTATTATTAAATCATAGCTGTGTACATTAATGCAGTCACGGGGTACAGTGTGCTGGTTTTATATACCATTTGAAATACTTTCATCCAACTGGTTAATATAGCCTTCATGGCATCCTCTTAGTTATCGTGTTAAGACATTTACATTCTACATTTAGAAAGATTCACATGTACCCTTGTAAGATGACCCATAGGTGTGGTCCCACCAAACACCCTTCCTCCACTCATCCTCCCCCCTCCCCTCCCCTTTCTCTCCCCTTTCCCCATATTCTTGGGCTATAATTGGGTTATAGCTTTCATATAAAAGCTATAAGTTAGTTTCATAGTAGGGCTAAGTACATTATATTCTGCCCATATGTCCTCACTCTCTTCTTCTGGATTTTACCATTTCCTAATCAATACCCTAAATTTAATGTGAGACTCTTTGAGGCTGTCATTTTAATTTACAAGGCAACTTAACTACCTATAGAAACAGATTTCAGTTTGGTTTTCACAAAAATTAAATCTGCAATTACGGGAGATAAACAGTCCTTTTAGAGAAATCTTAGAAACCTGCTCTCTGCTTGCTCTGGTTATGAGCTAGGAATGTAAAACACTGAGTTTACCATTTTTCTTTTTTCAATTTTTTCCATATACTTATAAGAAACCAATCCTATCGGCTTTATGGTCTTTATTTCCACTGTAATTTTCAAAGGCAGCAACTACAAGGTTATCCAAAACCTAGGCTTCTACAGGCACTGGACTCCAGAGAATTGAAAGTGATGATTTCAGTAATGATTGTGCCACTAAATGCCATGGTCTTTCAGTGTTCCATTTACCACTAGCAAAGGGGTCATTAATGTCCTTAAATCTAATCATATCAGAGAACCAATTCCAGAGTTGCAGTCTTAAGGTTCTGCTCCCTTGGAACCAATACATAGAATTTCTATCAGTTAGAAAACCAGAGGGCTCAGTCAGAAAACCAGAAACACTAAAAACATTGTGCAAACAAATAGCTATCTGTGGAAATTAGAATATACAAATTTAGGAGGAGGTAAAAAAGTACAGTTCTGGAAGAGAAGGATGTAGAGGGATCAGAGGGAGTCACCAACCATGACACCTGAAACACTGGTCTATGTAAATACGTCAGAGCTTGTAGGAAAACCCCAGGAACCATGAATACCTATCTGCCCAAGTCATGACCCACAGAAGAGGGTGAGAAGTGGTCCTGCAGTAGTCTTGGAAGTTGTTTTTTCTCTCCAAAGTGCAATCAAGCCCCTGGTTACTAGCATAAGACCTCTGTTTCATTCCAGGCCCATTCATTAGTTAAGAAGACAAAGTACAAGCTGAGGCCTCCAGACACAAATTCTGATGATTATAATCCCCTGAGAGTAATAGCTTCCACTTTAATTCCATGTTTCAAGTCATGCACAAGTTATTTATTTATTTATTGGCTAGACCATACTGGAAGGAGGATTCTAATAAATACAATCTTTGGCCATAGACAAAAGTGGTGATACTAAGCTCACAAAACAGACTCCAACACACCACTCAAATTAATAAGTAGCATTTAAATTCTGCGGGTAAAAGCCTAACAAGAGAATTAGTTTTTCCACTAGAGAAAGAGGGATAGATAGAAGATAGGCAATGAGGTCGTTGTTGTTAAGATTGGTTTCTTTGTTTTCCATTTACTTCGAGGCTCAATAGACTGTGTAGAAAACAAAATAACCAGTCAACCCTCTTTCCAAATTTGGGGAATAAAACATATAGATATAATGGGTAATAGAACAATGATGAGAATATATAAAAGGTACAGCAAAATTAAATGAGAATGGAGTGATTTGAAGGGAATGTCAGTCCTGTTTATAGTGGAATCCTAAACTTCCTGAGCCTCACACAGCTTCCCAGGATGATAGTTTTTTCTCAGACTATGTGTGGGGCATAACTCCCTGGTCTTCCATCTGTTGAACTAAACTGCATGGAAATGCTCTTCATTATTTTCTTTAATTATTTTCCTGTGGTTTCTCAAAGGCATTAACTCTGAGTAAAAGGTACCTTGGTCCTCATTTTTTCTCATGAAATAACACAACAAGGAGAAAATTACCTTTCTTTTATCCAGTTCTATTTACAATCTCAACACCATACTTAAATGTTTAACTTTCTCTACCCACAAGCTTGGAGATCTGACCTTGAGATGGCTTCATTGTACCATTTTACCTACTAATTATTCTTAATTTGTGCCAAAATTTATATTATTATCAAGGAGGAAGATGGATGTGAATGGGTGGAAAATTTCAAAGGCAAGTTCTAGCTGTCTTGAGATAGAGTAGTAGCCAAATTTAGCACTAATTTTATGCTTCTCAGTCTAATATTAGTAAATTCTTATCATCTTGGTGATCCACATTGGTGGAGTAGAGGCAAGCCTCTTTCCCAGCCTTCACTTCCCAAAGCCAAGATGAACTATTAACTCTGCACATACAGAGACCACCTCCTCCGTAGCTCTTTTCACACAACCATTTTTCTTCTTTGATACTGTGTACCTTCCCTCCTATCCCAGCATTTCCTTGTCCATAGAAAGAACTTAACAAATGGAAATGTAACAAATTGAGAAGTCATTCAGAAGTCAATTGGTTTTCGTTGAAATTCTTCTTTTTTTTTTTTCTTCAATTTCTTAAGTGCTAAGAAATGTATAGTAGCTGTACTGAATTTGTGACCTTAAGCCCTTTCCATGGTCCTGCAAATTCCCTGCTGGTAGCAGTCAAATCAAAGGACAGCAGGCAGAGTTTCATAAGCAACAGAAATGTTGAGATGCTTTGAACATCAATCTTTTCTTCTTTCTTTCTTGTAGACCATGATGAAAGCAACGTCTTTGAAAACTTGAGCCATTAGTCCTTATGCCCTCTATAATTTTTCTCCCTTTGTTCACCATATCTGAGACCTTGATCTCTGGCCATCTGCTTATTCTCACACTGTGATGTCCACCTTTCATTTGCACTTGGGTCATCTTCTTTTCAGGTGTGCAGCCTATCCATCTTACCTCTGAACTAAGACAGCTTTTGAAAAGCCATGAATCTACCAAGTGCTACAGAAAGGAAAAGTGAAGGGAAGTTAAGTTAAAATAAACCATAGTATTTTTCAAATAAAGTTTGACAGGAGCCTTTTTGATTTTTTAAGTCTACCTTCTAGAATATTATGTATAAACTATAAAAAATTCTCTTTTCTATTACCTCCTTCCTAACTAGATAGCCAGCATACGCAAGTACTAATTGTTATGATTAAGCAGAGCACAGTAGCATCCAGCCAAATCGCTAAGATAAAGATATTAGATGTGATAGTTTAAGGATAAATGGACAGCAGCAATAAAAATGGTTTAGATTTTCTTTTTATATACCTTTTTCATGTCTTAGGTAGAGATGTCTTTTGTTTTTAATGCAGTACTTATAACAGAGGTACTCTATAATATTATGAAGCCCAATCTAACTATTAGAAAATAATCTATTTCAAAACTGCACAGGTCGGCCGGCCCCTGTGGCTCAAAGGAGTAGGGTGCTGGCCCCATATGCTAGAGGTGGTGGGTTCAAACCCAGCCCTGGCCAATAACTGCAAAAAAGACAACAAACAAACAAACAAAAATAACTCCACAGGTAGCAAGTGACACAGCACTCTTACAACTAGATTGCATTTCTACAGGTTGTCAGGAATGCATATTTAATGGATTTCTATTAAATTTAGACATGTTTTCCAAACTATCACTTTATTTCTAACAGGATGAAGACACACAGATTCTCAATTTAATAGTTATATATTCATTGTTTTATACAAAAATATTAACTGAGAAATTTGTGCTAATAGTTTCTTTGCTAGATAGATGATAGGAATACTGAGATTCAACAGACAATAAATAAGGGAGCAAAGATGATAAGTCTTATAAATGAAGGGAGAGGGTTGCCAAGATAATGCATAACAAGGTGGTAGCCCCTTTATATGTCGTGGCTCCTCAGAAAAGAATCTCTTATTTAAACAAGTCCTGAAAGATGAGACAAAGACAGCTACATAAAAAGAAAGAGCAAGTATTTCAGGTATAGAAAACTATAAACAAGAAGGTCATGAGGTAAGTGGCAGTTGGGACGTTCTAGGGACTTTTACAAAGATGAGTGTGACTCTTCATCACAGTGGGTAAGAGGGACAATAGTTCAGGGAATTGGGGAATGGGGGTCAGGGATCCTGCAGGTCTCCATGGATCATCAAAGTGAGCATCACGAAAGCCATAGGTGACCTCTTTCTTGACAAGAATTCAGTAACATGCAGAAAACATAAGCTAGAAATAGGTAAGTTTTAATCTGAATTAGAGGTGAGGAAATGGGAGATCACATATGTATGTGAACAATTTCAGAAGTTTTTATTATGAAACCCCCATAAAGGAGGAAAATCTTGAGCATCTATGCATTGATCATCAGGGCCTGTTGAATCACATAGTGAACAATATAACATAAACTGTATTAAGTAAGTTTATACATAGAGGGATACACCACCAGAAAATTACATTGTCAAAATTTTGAGAATTGATATGTGGTTTACACAGAGAAAAACAATACTGTTAATCTATTGTTTTTGAAAAATTAAAAATATATGTACAATAAGATAAATATCTGGTGCACATATTTTTACAGACTTTCATGTCAAATGAACTGCTCCTACAGACAAATGCTGAAGAAGAAATAACTTTGGTAGAGCCAACAGATGAAACCAACTACTTACCGGTACCTTATCTTTGACAAGTTGATTAAAAACATTAAGTGGGGAAAAGATTCTCTATTTAACAAATGGTGCTGGGTGAACTGGCTGGCAACCTGTAGAAGACTGAAACTGGACCCACACCTTTCACCATTAACTAAGTTAGACTCT
>NW_003852402.1:31488929-31572327 GCF_000181295.1 Otolemur garnettii | reverse complement strand
AAAAAAAAAAAAAAGAAAAGAAATAACTTTGGTTAGCTCTGACCTAAAATCTGTGCTCAAGGGCACAGAGGACAGATTTGATGCCAGATTGCAAATTGTTAAGATTATAGGGTTCAGCCCTTGATTCTCATCTAAAGGGTTAGAATAAGTAAAGTTAAATTTTCTTTATAGACCCTAAAACATATGTTTTTATCAGATTCTATAATACCTCAGTATTTGCTTTTATCTGGTTCTGTGACTGCAAGTAACAGACACCTGTCAAACTTTATCTCACCTGAAACCTTGAGCAAGTAGAAACAGACTAGTGCTTGGAAAGGGAAACCTGACATAACGACGGAGCTAATTCTTTCTAAGATAATCTGTAAACTTATTTTTTGATGAATAAAATCTTATATAAAACAGATAATTAAATAGATATGCTCCCATAAAACATTTTGTAAGAGTCAAATGCACTTCTTACTTCATAAAATTGTTGCAGGAAGATGAGGCCCAATGGAGAGAGAGTGTCCAATACCACGTTTATAAGAGGAAAGGCTTTAGTCATCGGCCGGGAGCTTACTGCATAGATTTCTGAATGGCCACACTCCCCGACTGGCTCGGTCTTTCTCCTTTTATTGACAGTCAAGAAATTTCACCCCACAGGTACTCTTCCCATTGGCCAGTTTGAATCAAGCGAGAGATGCTAGCCCAGCCCCTACAGAACTACAGGATTTCACAGAACTTGGAAATGTCCAGGTTCCAGGAAGTTAAGTCTACAAATTCCCAAGAGCTGAGTCACCATGGAGAGGACCCTGCAGGTGCATCCTTGTGGTCTCCCTGAGAAGACCTGTTCTCCCAGACCTCACCCTTCTCGGGTATCCTCTCTCAAAATGAATATAACCTTTTAAGAATAACTTTTGTTTGTTTTTAGTTTTATTTGGTTTTGTTTCTTTGTAATTGGTGAGACTGATTTTAGGGTTCATGTGGAAAAACACTCTTTCCTGACTTCACTGGACTTGAAGTACAATGAATAAAACATTTCTTTTCAGTCTAGGAAATTAAACTAAATCCCTACTTTAAAACCCAAATTCTCAAGAGAAGAATGAAATGAGTCAAGTCAGCACGTTGTATTACACCTTAGTATGTAATTTATTAATTGACTCTTCTTGTATAAGAGGACCACTAAAGACCAAATACTCTATCAAGGAAAAATGGTTGCATAAACAATCATAGATGGTTCCCTTTCTGCAATACCATGGTTGGGAAGGAGGGACAATAGAGCAAGCTTTATATAGGTATAAATTGACTATCAAATAAGCTGGAAAGCAAAATAACAGGAAAAATGAAAGACAATCAATTACTTACAATTCAGTGACTTTTAATCATTTTGTCAAGCATAGCTTTTTTTTTTTTTTCAAAATTACAACCTTATTTAATAAGTCTGCTCTGAAATTCATTTTTTTCTTTCCTTTGGCCTTTGGAATAATTTCTACATTATACTACCTTCTTGTCTAGATAGGACACAGAGCCTTCATTTTTCCATTAATGTTATTAATGTATTGTGTTTTGATTTAAGTCATTTTGTTTTCATTTATGTCCCCTAATAAAAACTCTCATATGAAAAAGGAATTTCCTGTTTCCCCAGAGGAGAGTCCAACCTGGGGCCTGTGAGCTACATGTGGAGTATATGAGGACTTTTTTTGGCTCATCTATGGTGATATCATAAAAATTATGCCTGGACCTTGCTTTTTTTTAATTTTTTTTTCTTTTTGGTCATCAAATTTCTTTGGTGTTTATTTATTTTATTTAAATAAATAAAGATGTTTATGGATGATTCTTCTTCTATGTGCCACAGAGGAGTCAAAGGCTACATACCCCTACAAATTTACCATTCTTATTAAAATGTTTTAATTCCCTTAATCTCATTTAAGTTTGGAATCTTGTGAAGTCATCCTACACCCCTATTTCACATTACAGTGATTAAAAACCAAAAACTGTTCATTTTAAATACTATTGCTTCAATTTCTTTTTTATTTCCCTAATCACACTCTGTTCTTGCCTGGGACCAGACTCTTCTGCTCAGATTAGCAGTATAGAAATGTGCCTTTCAAACAAGCATGGCTGCTTCTTGGATTCTGTTGTCTTGTTCCAGGAAAAATTTTCTGAGAGCCTGATTCCCTATATAAGCAGACAGTGGCTTACTGGGAAGAATGGGCAATTCAGGGATTTCAAATTTAAAATTGAATTGTTATTCTTTTATGCGAAAGAAATAAAAATATGATGGAAGGCAATACAGGGATAACTTAATTCAACACACTGTCCTCCCAAATAATAAAGGGTTACTCACAGAGTTAGTTTATTTAACAGAAGTTTTTTAAGGCACAATACTCTCAATCAATAACAAGTAGGAAAAGATGACTATCTTTATTACCCACAGGAGACTGAAGGCAATTGAACCATGTTATAAACCAGTATAACTGGGAAAATTATTTTCCAAGTGGTAAATAATTTAAAATGGACTTTATTAAAACAATCAAGGATATATTATAAAATAGAATACACAATCCACATGAATATTTTAAGATAAGAGAAATAATTATACAGAAATTTTACATTTATGGTTAGCTTTTCAGGCATATAAGCACAAATACCCAGGGATATTCAAATGCTCTTCTTCTTTCTTCCTTATTGGTTTAGTAAATTTATAAAGCACTAGTATAACATAAATTAACTATTTAAAACTTTTTGAAATTAAATATGCAGAGGATTTAGATTCCTATAGTCAGAAGTAAAAAATTATTTAAAAAAATGTTTAACAAAAATGTTTAATGAAATGTCTAGGTAATTTAACAACACAGTAGCACATATGGATCAGAAGGAAAATTGTTCATGGCATATAGTTGGGTGGTTTTTCATGGACTATCAAGAATGCTTCCAGCAGCGCCTGCTGAACAACAGTGAAAACTGCAACCAAAAAATAGCTGGGTGTTGTGGTAGGTACCTGTAGTCCAAGCTACTCAGGAGGCTGAGGCAAGAGAATCACATAAGCCCAAGAGTTTGATGTTGCCGTGATCTCTGACACCACAGCAATCTACCGAGGGTGACCAGAATGAGACTGTGCCTCAAAAAAAAAAAAAAAAAAAAAAAAATGCTTCCATAAACATCAAGACTTGTAAAAATTCAAACCTTATACGGGAGATGAAATTTCTAATTTATGTTTAACCTCTATTATATCAATTGCATGCAACTATCTTAAATACTTAGGTAAATATAAGAGTGTCTCAACAAAATAGATAGCTATTTAATTTACAATGTGTATAGCAAAGTAGCGCAAGCTTTAGAGTCAATTGTAACTCACCCTGCCATTTCGTACCCAGGTGAAAGTGGACAAGTTATTTAACTTTTCTGAGTTACTTGTTTTACACACAAATAATAACACCTTTGTTAATAGTGGGAATACTCCTCAGTGGCCACCTAGGAGTGGGTTGCTCAAGTAACGCAGAGATTGAGACCTTTTTAAGTGCATCTAAGCGGTTTTTCGTTTTGGTTTGCTTTGGTTTTACATATGGTCTCTCATTGACAAGAGGGAAATGTGGGCCAAGCTCTGGACAACTCAGCTTCAGCGTCCTGGCATCTTCTGTGGTGCTCTTTCAATGGTGCTCTATGAAGAAATGTTCCATCTTCAACATGAATTATAAGAAAGTAAAAAACATGCAAACTGAGAAACAAGAAACACTTACATATTTTTATGTTATTTTATTACTCTCTGATACTGCCTGCACTTAATTGAACTTCCAATTCAATATCACCAGGTTTTGCTTCTGTGACTTTTCCCTCCCTGTCCAGTCTTGCCCTCTGTACTCTGTGACTGACTTTACTAATCTGAGGGCCCATTTACAATTGTAACATTTTCTTAGGGAGTGAGAAGAACTGAATAAAATAGAAAAAGCGCAGTGTAGCAAAAGGAACGCACGGACAATGCTGGGCTTAGCAATAAGCTGTGTGTATGGTGCTGTGTATGCCGTACGTGTGTACCATACTTAGAGATAAGCTGTGCTGTGCTGTAGCATTTGGAGTTTCAAAGGTAAGTTACGCAAGGATTTGAACTAGAAGTAGGAAATCTGTGCTTACGCTAGCTGAACTTTGGTTAAATCCATTAATAAAATAGAAACCACTGAAATGGACAGTGAGTTCACATTCTGCCTATTGAAGGGAGGCAATGCCTACTGTCATTTGATGAGTTAGAAATATGAGGCAGTACTCACAGAGTAAAGTTCTCAAATACACCAATTCATTCATTGAATTTGTGTTTTTTCTGGTACATTTTTATTGTTACCTAAAGAGCTGGACCATTTGCTGCAAGGGCATCAGATGTACCTCTTCCTAAAATGCAATCCTACGACAGCACTTATCTCCTGGCAAATTTTAATTCTCTATACAAACCCTTCACAACGAATTCAAACTTTACAGAATGCCATATCTTGCCCTGAAGAGTCTCTGCAAACTTCTCTACCTTTTCGCCTTATTCCAGCTTTTTTACACACACACACACACCACACTTACAGGTAGATACATCACCGGTCACATCAAATCATACACACTTCTTGCAATAGGATACATTTTCATTCCAACAATATTCACACCCTCACACAAGAACCTTCTTGGGACTATTTCAAATTTTCAAACTGAGCGCAAATATTTTTCTCGATGCTACAATTTGAGTAGAGTAAGCACGTTTAGCATTACAATACCAACTTATTCACACCTGTACCCATTGTGGCCAAGTCATTCTACCATTAATTGGGGTGCGTACTGGAGGCTAGAGATTATGGCTTTTTGTTTACAATGTTTGACACATGGAATAAAAAAATACATTGTATGGGCTGAATAATTAATAAATGAATAAATTATGGAATTTATTACTTGGTACTGTATATAGCAATTGATATTTCCCTTCTGATTTTTAGATATGCTTATTTTAAAATAAGGCTGCTCTCCAGGAAATAAATCATTTTTAGAATTTTGTTTCGTTCTTTGAATAAGTCCTTATATTCACACACACTTATAGTTTAAAATTCAAAAAAATGCTAGGACCACACTTTTTAATCATAGACTTTTAAAATAAAAGTATGGCTATTTTAACAAGTTAGCTAACAACGGCTATGTTCACAAGTTAGTTACAATTTACATTATAAAAAAGCAGCAAGTTATTTTTGAAGAAAAAGACAACTTTTTGGTTGGAGGAAACAGTAATGAGCACTTGAGTTATTTTAAGGAGAAACTAGAGTACATTGGAAAGGTTCAGACAAATGGGAGTTAATTTTTGCAGTAAATAATATCAAAGAAACTCTCCTTCTGAACTATTGTAATATCATTACTGATTGGTAGCTGGATACATGGCTACTTAAAATGAGGATGTTCCCCCAACATCTCAAGCTTTATCTAAGATAAAGCTTCCTAGAAGTGTCATAACAGAAATCTGCTTGCAATAGTTATGCTATAAGAAATAAAAAAATAATGATAATAAAAATAAAAATAAATAAATCTGCTTGCTCTTTCCTCTCATTTGTTCTTTCATTCTGTTTCTCAAAATGCGTTAAAGGCTGGAATTCTACTTATAGATAAACAAATATATAATGACCATTCTTGAACGTGGTTCCCATACATGTATATGTCTGTTTATTTTGTGGGGGAAATATTTCTAGAAAGAGAATTTAGACTTTATGCAGTCAATACACATTCTTAAATTGCATTGTAAAACAGTTGTAATGACCATTCTGATAGGGGTAAGGTGGTAGGTGTCTGATTCTAGTTTTAATTTGCATTTCCCAGATCATTAGTATTGCAAGCATTTTTTCATGTTTGTCGTCCATTTGTCTAACTTCTTGCAGAAAATCCTGTCATGTCTTTAACCCACTTTTTGATGAGATTGTTTTTTTCTTGCTGATTTTTTGAGTTCTTTGTAGATGCTACATATCATCTCTCACTGGATGTATAGTTTGCAAATATTTTCTCCAGTTCTGTAGGTTGTCGATTTACTCTGTTGACTGTTTCCTTTGCTATGCAGAAGCTTTTTTTTTTTATTAGATCATAATTGTGTACATTAATTCTCTCATAGGATACAGTGTGTTACTTCTATATGCAGTTTGGAAAACTCTCATCCAGGTGGCCAACATAGCCATCATGTCTTTCTCATAATTGTTATGCTAAGACATTTGTATTCAACCTTTAGACAAATTCACCTCTACCCAAATAAAATAAACTATAGGCATGATCCCCACAATATCATTCTCTTCACCCATCCTCCCCCTCCCCTCAGAAGCTTTTTAATTTAACCTCACATGTATCAGAATGACAATTATTAAAAAGTCAAAAAACAATAAATGTTGTCATAAAACATAAATGCAAAGAGAAAGAATGCTAACACACGTTTGGGGGAATTACAAGTTTGTATAACCTCTATGGCAAATAGTATGGAAATTCCTCAAAGAAATAAACGTAGCCCTATCATTCAATCCAGCAATCTCACCTCTGAGTATACCCAAAGGAAAAGAAGTCACTTTACCAAAAATACCGGTACTTGAATGTTTTTCACAGCAAAATTCACAATTTGAAAGATATAGCATCAAATTAAACTGAGTGCCCATGAATTCATGAGTGGATAATGAAAATGTGCTATATGTAAATGTGTATGGACTACTATTCAGCCATTTTTGTAGAAAACTAGATGAAACTGGAGACTATTATCCAAAGTGAAGTATCCCAGGAATGGAGAACAAAATACTACATGTTATCAGTAATAAGTGGGAGCTACAAGATGGTTACAGAGGGGCACAAAATGAAATAGCAGGTATGAGAAACTAAGAAAAAGGGAGGGTGTAAAGGTGGGTGTGGGGTAAAAATTTGCCCTGATAATGAGTACACCAAAGGCCCTGACTTACGTATTCTCTAACAAATCCATATAACAAAATTCTTGCATCTCGTTAATTAATATTGTGAAATAAAAAGAATAATAATAAAAACTGTAAAAAATAAAATAATTGTAGCAAGGTATATTCAAACAAATAGTGAACCAATGTTTCAATTCAAAATACTGCACTCTAAATATTATTGAAGACTTTTTTTTTTTTTTGGCCAGGGCTGGGTTTATATTTTAAACCCACCACCTCTGGCATATGGGGCTGGTGCCCTACTCCTTTGAGCCACAGGCATTGTCCATTATTGAAGACTAATATGTCTGAATCTTTGCTAATTTTTTTTCAGTAGAATTCTAACTGATATTTTAATATATGTTTTTCTATTACTTTTTAGTTTAAATTATAGTCATCTTTATGCTTGCCTTTTATAATTTCTTGATCTTAATCTTTTCCTCATATCACTTTTTCTCTATTTTAGTTTATTTCCTAGTAATTTAAAGAGTTGTGTATTTCAACTTTTAATTCTCTTTGTCATTAAAGATAGAAATATTTCTTTCTCTTAGCTTAAAATAATGTCTTTACTTCTCTTTATGGTACATCTCAAGATACACAATTTAAAATCATTGATAAAAATACACTTATATGGTATAAAAAACACTATTAGTAAAAGGAAGAACTTAGATTGTTTATTGTCTAAAAATAATCTACACATATCTACTCACACAGAGTAGAGAATAATATTTAACATAGCTTTAACTATTACTTGGGGGAGAATCTTCTAATCCATGTTGAAAACATTTTACCTAAATCCACATAACTTGACAGGTTTAAGAATAAATTCAGCAAAAAAATTTAAACCAATATAAAATTATTTTAATGTATTATTTGTTTGTGGAACTTTCTGAAAATCTATTTCTCTGTACAAGTTATTTATCTACTCGGCTTCTCTCAGGAAAACAGAGTTTTCCTTATGGTAAATAAACAGCACATGGTGACGCCTTCCTGTAGACCCAGTTACTCAGGAGTCTAAACTAGGAGGATCACTGAGCCTAGGACTGGGAGGCTGCAGTGAGCTATGATTATACCACCACATTCCAGTCTGGGTGACATAAGAGAGACCCTGTCATTCCAAGATCCATAAAAATCCAATGTACTCCATACTAATATGAAATCAATATATAAACAATTACTTGATCTTAAGAACAATAAAACACTAATATAATCCAGTTCTGGGATACAGAGAAGAGGACACAGGGAGAGGGGGAAGACGTATGGCACAAGGAGGAAGGGCATAAGTGGGATCTCAGCTAATGTGCAAATTGTGAGCATGTATAACACGCCCCCTGGGTGAGGAACTCTTCTACAAATGGAACTTTGAAGTGGAAGTGAGAACAATGTAACCTAAAAATTGTACTTTCATATTAATTTGAATAAAGTTTTTTAAAAATCCATAAAAATTATTGTAGAAAATAACTTCCTTTTGTAGGCATGAATTACTTAACTGGCAAATCACTTGCTCATCAAGACCATTTTACCATCAAATTCTCATGATTTGTGGCATTTTCGAAGAGTTGGTGGTAGATTATACGAGAAGATGAAACTTGTATCAGGGAAACAGAACCAATTCAGAGAAACAAATATCAATAGAATACACACACATACACACATATATATAAAGTAGATGCAGAATGTATAATATATATAAACTTTTTTATATGTTTTATGTATTTATATGTTATTTATAATTGGCTCATGCTATCATAGAAGCTGAGAAGTCCATATCCAGGAAAGCCAACAGCATAGTTAGGTCTGACTACAAAGGCTAGTATGTGGACAGGAGTAACACATCCAAATGAAGGAGTCATTGCCTCCAAAGTCCAAAGTACTCCAGTAGGCATTGTGCCTCTTTCTTGGTTGTGGGAGAGAGTGGTGCAATGATTTATGCTTCACCTTAGAAGGATGTCTTGACTACTGGAGATTTCACTGAGGTAGAAAGTTTGTGAATTGTTGAATTTATTTCTCACCTTCTGACATGTAAATGTCCTAATAAATCCACAGTGGTTGCTGATTTCAACTCACTAGATTGAATCAACATTATAGCATCAATGTACCAGTCTACTATATTGTGGAAGGGATAAGTAATCGAGATCCTTATAAACTATATTATGACAAAGAGCTGAAGGATGATAATGAAAGTTTCTTGCTGGCCTTACTAACTGAAAGCAGACTTGTTCTCATGATTTTTACTAACAGGTGCCATGAAATAAAGCATTTACCAGGTTACTAGCTGCATATCAGCTAAAGGAAGATGTGCTAATTTACTCAAGCAATGAAGCCATATCTGATACAGCCACTATAATGAGAGTTATAACCTGGTTAGGTTTAATACAATCCACTGTTATTGTCCAGGATCCTTCTGTCTTCTACAAAGCTCCAACAGATGAGTTAAATGGAGATGCGGTAGGATTCACCACCCCAGCATCATTCAAGCCCTTGATGGTAACAGTCACAATCTATAATCTCCACAATTCTTCCAGAAATGTAAGATTTCTTTTGGTTAATATTTTCCTACATAGCAGAAGTCCTAGTTATTTCTGCTTAAGCTTTCACAACATAATACCCATAATCCAAAGGTCCAAGAATGAATATGGGGATCCTACAAACTGCTAAGTGTGCTGAGTATATCTATTTTAATTATGTATTTAATTATACCATGGGGTGGGTTCAGCAACCCACTGGGCCCACTGTGAGGAGACAGACCTGAACAATACTCTATGAATCACCTGACTTTCACAAGCCCCTACTCTGACTGGTGAAGCAAAGTGATGTTTTGGAACTCCAATAATTAGTATCCATGTTCAGTAGTTCCCAACAGGTATAATTATTTTCCTTTCCTCAATGGGCAGTTACTGTAGAGAAAATCTGTAGATTTCTTTGGAGAAGTCTCAGAGATAGATTAAAAATATAAATTTTTAGCAGTGTAGCAAATCTGTCTACTAGGGGAAATGGCCTCTTCTTTTTTAGGGCACTGGGACTATAAATTGGTTTACATTTTGGAATTGATTAAGAGACCATGACTCAAATTAGACTTTTGTCATTTGATCTAGAACCTTTCCTCTTATACTGTTCAAGTAATAATTTATTTTTTTTAAATAATGAAGTCCTTTTTTATTTTTTTATGCTGCTCCCTTTATCTTTTATATATTATCTGCATATTTACACAGTACGGTCAGAACTGAATACATTTTCTATTGATTAATAGATATCATAGATCAAAGTCATGATAGCCTTTAACTTTCATCTTCTTTCCATTATCCTTTATTCTTCTGTCTTAACTTTTTCAATGGAAAGAAACAGAACTCTGTAAAATAATTTAAAGAAGTTTAGTCTGAGCCAAATTTGAGGACCATTGCCTGTAGCCTCCATCAGGAAGTTGAATAAATGGACTAGCAGTGGTTGGGTTGCAGTTTAGTTTTATACATTTCAGGGAGATAGGAAATACAAGTAAAGTTGTAAATTAGTGTATGGAAGGCATACATTGGTTTGGCTGTGAAAGGTAGGACATCTCAAGTACAAGTTTATTTTTAATTATTTTTAATTTTTTTACATTTCATAATATTGTGGGATCACACATGTTTTGATTACATAGTTTGTTTTTGTACGTGTTTTAAATTATTTTATTTTATTTTTTTATTTCAGACTAATATGAGGATACAAACAATTAGGTTACAGTGTTTGCATGTTTAGGTAAAGTCCCTGTTGTAGTTGTATTCCACACTCAGGGGGTGTGCCATATAACCTTACATTGCACCCATTAGGTCGGAGCACACCAATTCTCCTTCCTTCATTTTCCTCCCTCCCCTCTTCCCCCAACTTGAATTGAATTGAGTTTTTCTCTTGTGTGGGTGTGTATTGGTTCATCTACTGGCTTCATATTAGTATGTATGTTTTAAGCAAAGTTACAGTTGTATCCTTCACTCAGAAAGTTTGCAATGTACCCAGTAAGTGAAACTTGCCTATCTCCTTCTCCCCTCCCCACAGCCTCTTAAATTTTACTGAATTTTGCTTCCAGATAAGCACAATTGTGCTAATTAACTAGTTCCAATTAAGTACTGAGTACATCTGGTATTTGTTTTCCATTTTTGCAATACTTAGGAGGATGGTCTATAATTCCATCCAGGTTGTTACAAAAGATACTAGATCAGCATCCTTCTTATGGCTGAATAGAATTCCATGACATACACATACCACATTTTATTGATTGATCCAGGAATTGATGGACACTTGTGTTGTTTCCACATCTTTGTGATTGTGAATTGTGCTGCTACAAACATTTGAGAGCAGATATCTTTTTCATAAAATGTCTTTTTTGGGGTAAATATCCAGCAGTGGGATTGCAGGACTAAATGGCAGGTCTACTGTAAGTTCTTTGAGGGATTTCTATGCACTTTTTATGAAGTCAAACTAGTTTGTAGTCTCACCAAAAGTTTATGAGTGTTTCTTCCTCTGCATCCACACTAGCCATCTGCTGATTTGAGAGTTTATGATGTGAGCCTGACCTGGTTTGGTTTAATGTAAAGGAAGAGATACAAAGGCTTAGGGAAACTGGAATATTAAGGATAATTTGTAGTTAAAATGTATTCACTCACACCAAAAGGGTCCAGAGGCATACCTTTTACTACTCATATGAGAAATAATTTATAAGAAGAGTTTTGACATTATTGAAGAGCTTTGTGATCCCTCTTCTCTGTAGACTGACATAAGAGTGTGGTCTGTGATCACTGAATGGGAAAAACTAAATGTAATGGGGGTAATTGGACCCTGGGGAGGGAAAGGCCAAGTGGCAACATTAAATTGCCAAAGGCTACATGGGCATGGTTACCATAATGAACAGCAGAGTCAAAGCAGCCATAGAATAGTCTGACTTCAACAGATATAAGACACTGGCCAGCTCTTAGAAGTGAAATAGAATAGCAAGCCACTAGCAAGAGAATTTGAGATTCAGAAGTAAAGATTTGGTTCATGCTCACAAAATGAAAATTTTTCATTGCAAAAGATAAGGTGAATCTCTTATTAGGCAAAAAATTTTAAGTTTGGGAAAGAAACAGCAGATGGTTATTGTAGATATTTTAAAAATATTAACTGTCAGATAAATCTTTCTTATAAAAATTATAAACACCATGCTAAATTCTTCATGGTGATATTAGAATAAGAAATGAAGAAATAGTTCTCGCTTCAGCAGCACATACACTAAAACTGGAATGATACAGAGATTAGCATGACCCCTGCACAAGGATAACATGCAAATTCATGAAGTGTTTTATATTTTTTGTTTTCAAACTGGAAAAAAAAAAAGAAATGAAGAAATATAAACAGAACCAACAAGTTTGGAATGTTTACTTTCACTTTAGAATGACTTAGAATGAAAAATAAAAATAAATTACTCTCAAGTTTCCAGTATTGATGCCCACTATGAAGACATATGTCAGCAAATCATTTTACGTAATGGCTCTGAATTCAAGTCTTTTGAATCAAAGTAGCAGATACATTAATGAGGAAAACTTCGATTAATTTTCTTTTATTTTAAGGAAAGCACATATGATGAATTGTGTAATATATATTTTTGCATTTTGAGCCAAAAGTTCAATATTTGTGGCTGCAGGCAACGTTCAATGCCTTCCAGAAGTATTAGGCATACACTCAGGAAGAAAATTTGCTCTTCTTTAGAGCTTACTAAATTAACACTTGTCATATTAAATTCCTCATCTATTTCAATTGTTTTGAAAATTCAGAAAATAATGTAATAAGAAAGTCCAAACTCTCTCTTTCTCTCTCTCTTTCTTTCTCTCTCCCTTTCTTTCTTTCTTTCAGACAGTCTCACCTTGTCACACTTGGTGGAGGGCTACAGCATCATAGCTCACAGCAACTTCAAACTCTTGTGCTCAAGCTATTCTCATGCCTCAGCCTCCCAAGCAGCTGGGATTATAGGTGCCTGCCACAACGACTAGCTATTTTTAGAGATGGGGGTCTCATTCTTGTTAAAGTTGGTCTCCAACCTATGAGCTCAGGCAATCCACCCTCCTTGGCCTCCCAGAGTACTGGTATTCAGGCATGAGCCACTGTGCCCAGCCAAGGGGATTCTATAGATCTTTCGCACAAAATATTTTGCCTCATTCAGAAAAAAAGGATTTTATATAGAGCGAAATTATTGTTATTTTCCCTTATGGTAGAAAGCCTGCTGCATGATAAGTTCTACCCCCCAAGGGAGTTAGCTGTTCCCATTGTCTATTCAAAGGGGAAATGACATGGTTGAACAGGAGCACGGGGGAACAGGATAGTTTCTAAGTAAATATTCCTTTAAAATACTGCTCCTAGTAGTAATAACATTATAATTTTTGCTACATTTTCTCATTTTAAAACCAGCACTACAAAATTCATGCAAAGTGATGATTATTCTTTTGCCGGTATGCAGTACAATACAGTGAAGTTTTATTTGGAAAATGGTTTTGCTATGTAATTCATTTACTTTACTTTCAAAGTGGCTGGTATATACAACATACTTTCTATTTTCTTAGGCAAGGGTAAGAAATACAGCCTTTAACATTAAGTCTGACAAGACTGTGAGAGGTTAGAAATGGCATCAGTGGACTTTCTCTCCCTTCCCTGTCACCTACTGCACACTCAACTAATCTCAGCATAAACAAAATACACATCAAAGCATAAGACTCTAGACACGAAAATAAATGAGCTTTATAGGGGCACTTTCTGCAAAATAGGTGATTTGCATATGATTTCCAAAAGCCCAAAGTATTAATTAAATAAAAATAATGACATCTTAACATAAGGAGAAATCAACTTGAATGACAGCACTCAAACCCCCTCAAGATAATAAATGCAAATGCCCAGCGTATTAATACGCAGCATGTAAAATTTATGCATCACTGAGCTTTCCCTGTCTTAGTTTATGTGCCATTTGGTTTAAAAGGTTGCAACACTGACAGACGCTAAAATGTTATGAGAAAGGAGATGCTATTTTTATGATTCCCCGATTATATTTGGATTACAAAAATAAGTGGCATTTTCTAGTCAGGTAGCAAATGATGGCCCTCCACAAACCAAAAATGAAGACGGGAAAAGGGGAGGAAAAGGAGAGGAAAATAAAATGCCATGTGCATTACTTTAACATCCTTGTGGGAGAATACATATCCCTACGCTAGAGGTATCTCATTTCCATCATGTGACATAAATTCACCATCAAACAGATATTGATATTCACTTCCCCTCTCTTTCAATATCTGGGGACAGAAAAAGTTTGCTTAATTAAACTCCCATTGACTTGCTATTAGAAAACTAATATATCCCAAAGGTTTTTGCATATTAGACTACTTGCTTTAAAAAATGTAGTATAAATTATAGAACCACATTTGAGAGGTTCTGAATCGTGCTTCTCATACTTTAGCATGCCTAGAATCACCTGGAGCCATTGTTAAAGCACATACTCGTGGGGACCAGGTCTAGGGTGGGAGACGAGAATTTGCATTTGCTAAAAGCTCCCAGGGTCATACTAATGCTGCCAGTTAGCAGATGACACCAGCTAACACTGTTCTTGGCATCATTTGATGGCATAAATAAATGTCCAAGTCGATTAAATGAATGCCTATTAAACTTCATTTGTATTAAAAAGCCAGATAGTCAGATTCAGCCTATAAATTTTTAGCAAAACTGTCTTTTCTTATATAGATATCAGAGACAAGGAGGAAAGCAGAAAACCATTTATTTTTTAGGTTTGCAACAACTGATCAAGGGTCTCCGCCTTTTGAAGGCACTTAGATGGTCGATAAATGAGCTTCATCAGAAAAACGACCTTTATAAAAAAGGAGTGAAATATAAAGTATTACATAAAATGTTTGTCCCATTGTCACCAGTGACCACACCTATATCTTTATTTCTGTGTATGTTAATGTATCCCTCCTAACAAAACAGGCCAAAATCAAACAAGTGCCGATTACGTTACTGTAGGGATGGGGGCCTGGAGTGTCAGAATCATGGTGTACTCAAGAGATCTTAAAATCTAAAACAGGGATTCTTATAATTTCATTACTATTTTGAAATTACTATATGAACTTGGACATTTATCCATCATAGTAGTCTGTGTCCAGTCAAGAACAAGAAACCCCATAACAAGCTCTACAGGAGAAGTTTAATATCAAGAATTACAAATAAATAAATAAATAATAAAAGATTAAAAAGAGAAAAGAGAGCAGATAGAGAGAGAAGGAGGGAGGGGGTAAGGGAAAGAAAAGAAAATAGTGACTAATTCTCACATAAATTGGATTTAATTTTGACCAAAGTACATTATTTGAACAATAATTTTTAACTCAACTTGTTACTATGTTGTTTAGGATATCGCATCCTCATTTATAAGTGAAATATGTTTGTAATTTCCCTTTCTAATAATATATTTTTTTCCAATTTTAATATCAGTCATATCCAGGTGAAGTAGAATGATTTTGAAGTATTTCTTCTTTTTCTATTGCCTATAAGATTTGGCATGATCTGCTTTTTGAAATTACCTTCTATCTTTATAAAAATAAAGATTCTTTATTTTTTGAGACTTTGGGAAAAAAAGAAAAAATTAACTACAGCACAAGAGTAATTATAAGATGTAAGGAAACTCGATATTGGCCCCTGAGGCTGATAGAGAGTACCCAAGGAAGACCCCTTGTAGAAGGTGTGGTTGAGCCCTTGATAGTCAAGTTCACTGGTTTAGCCAGGACAGAGCTTATCTGGTGTTGATGGATAAGCAATAGACTACTGATGAGGATAGAGAAAATGAACAACTGATGGTGTGAGCACATAGGGGAAGTCCTGATACTGCACCCTCAGAGCGTGCAGGCCACCCAGCAACTAACAGGAGAAGTAGCACCCAGGTGTGTGGTCCTCTGTGCAGTAGGCAGCTGTGAGCTGGCTGCACAGGTGCTTGGAAAGAGATTCTAAGGGCCACCAGCTCCAACAATTGGCCTTCAGAGTACACACTGTGCAAAGGCTCTGATTTCTGTGTGCAGGGGAATGTGGAAAGGTTATTAGTTCCAGGCTAATGTTGAAAGGTCTGATAGGGACCATATTCTGAGACTGTGGCTGAGCCTATGTTCCACCCCATCTCTTAAGGTTCGCACTGCCCCCTGACTCTCCAACATCTGTTTGTGGAGGGGCACCATTCCCCACCTGACAACAAAAGTGTCACTAATATCTCCTAATCCAAATGTAAAATGTATTCTGGGAATCATAAAAATACCTTCTCCTTTCCTATAACATTTTAGCATCTGTCAGCGTTATGACCTTTTAAACCAAACAACCCATAAACAATACCAGGCAAAGCTTAGTGATAGATAAATTTGACACACATATGTACGTTAATGTGCTGGACATGTGCAACTATTCCTTAGAAGAAGTTCAAGTATTGTCATTCAACTCAACTGCAGTTTACTTCATTGATTTCCTCTATTCCACATACAGTTTTCTATTTCTTTTATTTTTGCTTGGTACTGTTCCTTTCATTCCACTTTTTTAGGATTGAATTTACCTTTTTGTTTGTTTGTTTCTTAAGCTGTAACTCAGACCACTGATCTCAAACTTCTTTTATAAGTATCTAAAGGCCACCCACACATTTTTGATAGGTTATGTTTGTATTGTCATACAAGTTCAAGTATTTTCTCACTTTCCATGTCATTTCCTCTTTACTTCAAGAGCTGTTTAAAATCATTATGTTACATTTCTAAATATTTGACATTTTCCAGATATAATTTTAACTGATTTATAATTTCATTGTTTTTTTATAGAACATATTCTGAATGCTTTCAATTCTTTTTAATTTATTGAGGTTTTTATGGCCAAGCATATGGTCTATCTTGGTAATGTTCCATGTGCCATTGACAGTCATGTGTGCTCTGCAGTTGCTGGGTGTTATGTTCTATAAATGTTAATTAGGTTAGATTGGTGGATAATGTTGTTCAAGTACTCTTTTTACTTCCTGATTTCCTGTCTACTCATCATATTACTGGTAGAGGAGTATTGAAATAACTAATTTGAATTGTGGATTTATCTAGTTCTCCTTTCCAGTTTGCCAGTGTTGCTCTTCATATTTTAAAGTCCTAACATTTTGTACATAAACTTTTAGACTTACTCTGCCTCTTTATTTATTCTTATCATTGGGAAATGTCAACTTCTCTTCAGGTATTCCTTGCACTGAAGTTAACTTTGAAATTGACATAAGCACTTAAACTTTCCCATTATTACAGTTTGTATGGTCTATCCTTTTGCATCTCTTGTAAATCATCCGTCTTTATAATTAAAATGTGTTTCTTATAGAGATTATGTAATCCGGCATTGCTTTGCTTTATGAAGAATTACCATTTTATAATTTATATGTTGAATTCATTGTGCATTTAATGCCATTACGAAAATTTTTTAATTCAAAACTGTCTTTGCCATCAGTTTTCTGTTTGTCTCATAGATTCTTTGCTTTGTTTTGGTTTCTTTTATTTTCTTACCATAATTCAAATTAATTATTCATAATACTAAATGATATCTCCTCTTTCATTTTCTTTTTATTCTGTACTAGGTAATCTATTTGGCAAAAACAGTATTACTTATACTATATAATATTATTTATGCAAATATACTATCATTACATTTAATTTATCACAGTTCCTAGCCTCATGCTATTTTCAATTATCATCTAAATTTTATTTCCAGGTATGGTATAAAATATATACAAATGAAATTGTTTTATTTTAAATCAGTAAAGATCTTTAAAAGCAATTAAAAAAATAAAATTACAACAGAATCTACTTACCAAACTCTTTACCTTTTTTTAAATTGCAGGTTAATGTGAAGGTAGAAACAACTAAGTTACAGTATTTGCATTTATTAGGTAGAGTCTCTCTTGTAAGCTGTGTACTACACCCAAAATGTGCACCATATACCCTTACATTGTGCCCATTAAGTGAGAGAATACCAATGCCCTCTCCTCCTCCACGCTTACCCTCACCCTCCCTTGTTTCCCTTCCTTCCCCCCCACACCAACTTGAGTTTTTCTCTTAGGTGGGCATGTGTTAGATCATCTATTGGCATCATATTAGTATTGAGTACATTGGATATTTGCTTTTCTATTCTTGTGATACTTTACTAAGGAAAACGTGTTTCAACTCCATCCAGGTTAATACAAAAGATATATTGGCTCAGCGCCTGTAGCTCAAGCGGCAAAGGAGCCAGCCACATACACCAGAGCTGGTGGGTCCAAATCCAGTCAAGACCTGCCAAACAACAATGACAACTGCAACCAAAAAACAGCCAGGTGTTGTGGTGGATCCCTGTAGTCCCACCTACTTGGGAGGCTGAGGTGAGAGAATTGCTTAAGCCCAGGAGTTGGAGGTTGCTGTGAACTGTGATGCCACATCACTCTACCCAGGGTGACAGCTTGAGACTCTGTCTCAAAAAAATTAAAAAATAAATAAATAAAAATAAAAATAATATATATATGTGTGTGTGTGTGTATATATATATATATAAAGTCACCATCTTTTTATGGCTGAATAGTATTCCATGGTATACATGTACCACAGTTTGTTAATCCATTCCTGGCTTGATAGGCATTTAGTTTGTTTCCACACCTTGGCAATTATAAATTGAGCTGCAATAAAGGATCTATTACAAATGTCCTTATGATAAAATGTTTTTTTTTCTTCTGAGTACATGCCTAGGATTGTGGAATCGAATGGGAAGTCTAACTTGGGCTCTTTGAGGATTCCCCATGTCTTTCCAAGGAGGTTGTATTAGTTTGTGGTCCCACCAACAGTGTGAAAGTGTCACCTGAGCCAGCATTTGCAATGCTGAGATTGTGATGTGGGTTATTCTCACTGGGGTTAGGTAACATCTCAGGGTGACATTGAGTTCCATTTCTCTGATGATTAAGGACAATGAACATTTGTTACATTTGTTAGCCATTTGTCTGTCTTCTTCAGAGAAGTTTCTTTTTATACTGAGAGAATTGATAGTGTGATTCAGTTCTATTGACATTTTTTTTTTAAAGTCCAAAGTTTGTGGATGTTCACTTGGCTGGTGATCCATTGTGATGGTCAGTGTGGAGACTAGGTCAAGGTATTTCCTATAGAGCTGGTCTTGTTGTGGCAAATTTCCCAGTGTTTGTATGTCAGTAAATGATTTTATTTCTCCATCAATTGTGAAGCTTGCTTTAGCAGGATACAGAATTCTGAGCTGAAAATTGTTTTATTTAAGAAGATTTTTAAAAAATAAAATAAAATAAAATAAAAGAGAAGATTAAAGTTAGGGCGGCGCCTGTGGCTCAGTGAGTAGGGCGATAGCCCCACATACTGAGGGTGGTGGGTTCAAACCCGACCCCAGCCAAACTACAACCAAAAAATAGCCAGGCATTGTGGCAGGTGCCTGTAGTCCTAGCTACTCGGGAGACTGAGTCAAGAGAATCACCTAAGCCCAGGAGTTGGAGGTTGTTGTGAGCTGTGATGTCACAGTGCTCTACAGAGGGTTATAAAGTGAGACTCTGTCTCTAAAAAAAAAAAAAAAGAAGAAGATTAAAGGTAGATGATAATTCTCTTCTGGCTTAGAAAGTTTCAGTTGAAAAAGATGCTATCACCCTGATGTATATGCCCCTGTTGGTCAATTGGCACTTACTCCTGGCTCCTTGCAGAATTTTCTCCTTCATCTGGACTTTTGACAGGTTCATTACAATGTGTCTTGGAGATGCTCTATTTGTGTTCAGATGACCTGGGGTTTTATATCCCTCTGGAAGGAGAGTGGTTTGGAATCTTTGGTGATGCTTGGGGAATTTTCATTTATGACATCCTCCTGTAGGGCTTCCATTCTTTGGGGATGTCATTTTCCCCTTCAGGAATCCCTGTAACTTGTATATTTGAATATTTCATGAAGTCCCATTATTCTCTGAATGAATGTTCAGCTTTCTGTCTCTTCTCTTCTCCCTCTTCAACTGCCTGTGTTAGCACAAGAGCTTATCCTCTAGCTCTGGATTCTTTCTGCTCCATGGTCTAATCTGTTGTTGCTACTATCTACTACATCTTTAAGTTCTCTGATCGACTCCTTCAGTTCCTTGAACTCTACCATATTTTTTTTTCTTTTTTTTTGCAATTTTTGGCCAGGTCTGGGTTTGAACCCACCTCTGGCATGTGAGGCCAGCGCCCCACTCCTTTAAGCCACAGGTGCCTCCCTACCATATTCTTTCTATATTGTTCATATCTTTCATCCACTTTTTGGTTCTGCTTTTCCATTTTATAGCCAATTCCCTTTATTGTTTTTGCCATCCATATTTTAACTTCTCTTACCGTCATTTCCATTAACTCGCTATAGGTGAAATCCTCTATGGTATCTACCTTATGATCCCTTGGAGGGGTGCTCTGATCTGTTTGTTCATGTTGCTAGAATTTTACTGCTGTCTCCTCCTTGTGTGTGCATTTTCTCCTTGTTCACCTCTTTCCCCTGCCTTTCCTTTCATTACCTCCTTCTCTTTATATTGCCTTGTCTCAGAGCATAGGTGTTGAAGTGGCCTTTTGGTATAAGGCCAAAATAAGAAAAGTATAAAAAGCAAGATGGAATAAAGGAAATAAAAAGATAAAGCAGAAATTTTAAAAATGTAAAAAAGAAGAAAAAAAATGGGCCTTGAAAGGAAAAAAAATGAAGAAATAGGGAAAGAAGGACTAAAAGAAAGAAAGAGAGCTTCAAGAGAAATGATCATGTTAAGCAGGGTGCTTTGACCCACCGCACCCCTCTTGGACCTTGGTGGGGCTGGATTGTATGAGTCCCTCAAGTTCAGTAGCTCCTTACTCAGCTGGGAAAAAGCAAGACCCCCACCTCCACCAAATATAGAAAAAGTCAGCAGTATGTGGTGGTTGGAACCTTCCCAACTACCACATCACCTTCCCAACAGCCAAAATTAGAAGGACACCTTAGGCCCTGAGCTAATGGCCTCCTTGAACCAGATCACTGTCATGACCCCAGCTAAAGCAATGCTGTGACACCCCTGGCCCTCAGACAAAAGAAAAAAAATAATAAAAATAGATAAAGAAAAATTAAAAACACAATTATATAAGATAAAGTCAAACAAGAAAAAGGATATGTTAGGTATTGTATGAAAAATTTATATAGGAAAAATGAAAACAGTAGAAAAATCTCTACCAAAAAAGATAAATAAAAAATAAAGAAAGAATAAAATGGGCTGAAATACCATAACCATAATTGAGGAGCTTTTACTATTTAAGAAAGTAAAAATTAAAATTAAAAATACAAACAAACAAAACAAAACAACTACAACAAAAAAGAGGGGGAAAAATAAAGATAAAGGAATAAAAAATGAAAGGAAAAAATATATGTGTATTTGTATGTATGTATATATGTGTGTATATATATACATATATCTCCAGGTCACCAGGTTACACTGGTATTTGGAGATGGAGAACACACATGTTCATTTTGTTGTATAATAAGGGATTCCAAAGCCACTCTGGTTGCAGAGAAGATCTGGCCTGTCTTCTTGATTTATTTGCCCTCAGTCAGGGCCTGGTTACTTCGTCAGCATTTAGTCTCCGTAGAAGTGTGGTCCTCAGGCTCTCACTAGCTTTCTTAGAAGGCTCTTCAAACAGTGCCCCCTGAAAACAAAGTGGTCTTATTAGGAGTGTGGGGGTCATTCAGGTCACCCCAAGGATGGCTGCCCAAGCTCAGCAGGCATGCCAGAGCCAGCCACGCACTAGGACTCTGTTGAATGTTCCAGCCTGTAGCCAAGCCATTGGGAGTTCCACCCCTCCCAGCCACTGCAGGCTGCTTGAGTTCACTGGCTTGCTCAAATCCCTCCAATGGGGTCTGGCAAGCAGATCAGTCTAGAATTAAAAAGATGCTGAACAGCCTCTTTCTGTCACCAGTCTTCCCTGGGAGGGGATGGGTGGCCAGCCTCTGCCCATACCCATGAACTTGCCTTCTGTGCTGTTCCTCATCAGCTCCAGACTTCCTCATTGGCTCCTGGAGTCTCCCACTGCTTCACTGTGCCCCTGCTGTGATGCCTGTTGATAGGTTCCTCCTATTAAGAGAGAGAAAGAGAGGTGGCTAGAATCCTCTCTCTCCCCGTCTTACCACAAGGGGGTGATAAGAAGATCTCTCCAGTCCACACCTTGCTCCACCTCTCCCTCCCCATTTACCATCCTGTAGATTTTTGATGTAAATCCTTCTAGTTTATCATTACTTCCTTCTTATGTCCTGCATTCTCTTTGGAATTTATTGAGTTATTCTCACGATCTCTCTATTCTAAGTAGCCAGACTCCTGGGTCTCATATCCTTGTTCCAGCTCTGGTAATTATTCAGTTGTAAATCCATATGGCAGTTCTTCCCCATTTTTAGTTCTTTGCATGGCCCTAAATAATCTTACCCTTCACATGTGTAACTTGGTACTTAAAGTCTTAAGGTGATCCTTATATAGATTTCTGGAGTTCTTTCTCTGCATGGCTTAAATGTATAAACTGAAGCCAAACTCTATCTACAACTACTAAAAAGAAAAAAGGCCTTCTAACTATTTAAATCCAATTAAATTCCACTCAAGTTATATGCTCTTTTTCCTCATTATTTTGCTATTTAATGTTTATAGCACCAAAAAAAAAGATTTATGGGTGTGAGTTAGGAGGCCAAAGCAGTAACACAGATGATATACAACATGTCTCCAAGTAGGGCAACAGTGGTAGACATGAGGAGAAGTGGTAGGATTTGGTATATTATTTAAAAGTATTGCAAAATGAATTTGCTTATGGGTGAGATGTGGATTATTATAAGTGGTAAAAGGTCAAGACTGACTCTAAGATTTTCTGCTTGATCAACTGGTAGATTTATGGTGTCATCTAGTGAAGGAAAGCATCGTGGAAGGAGCAGTTTAAAGAGTGGAAAACAAGAGTTTTTAGAAGATATAAGATTAGAAAACAATTAAATATACAAATATCATTTTTTTAAATTTGAATTTGGAGTTTAAGAGAGAAGTCAGTACTAAAGATAAAAATTTAGGGGCTGTCAATGTTTGGATAATATTTAAGGGCATGAAACAGGATGAGATTGTCCAGGGCTTAGCCCTAATCCACATGAATATTAAGTGTTGAAGAACAAAGAACTAACAAAGGAGATTGACAAGGAGTAACCAGCTACGTAAGAGGAAAACAGAGAGTAATATTCTGCAAGATGCCCGAGGAAAGGTTTTAAGAGAAGGAAGTGATCCAATCAAATACCAATAAATGTTTGACTACTTTGAGGGAAAGTGGTCATTGGATTTGGTATTTAGATTCCAATCATAGATAACCACGTAAAGATCTTCAGTAGAACGAATTGGCAAAAGCCTAACTGGAATGAATTTAAGAAGAAATGCAAACAGAAGACTTACAGCCAGCTAATGACAGCTTTGTGATGTTGTTTTGCTATAAAGAGAAAGGTCAAAATAGAGTAGAAGCTGAAAGTACTGGAATAAGATAAGAGCAAGGAATGTTGTTCAGGGAAAAGGCAGAGAGAATGAATTTAGACAGCAATCGTTTCATACAGGGGCTTGGAACCTTCTAGCTTCTCTCATTGAAGTGTTGTCTTAAGCCGCATGCTAAACACACAAACAGTAACAAAAATTGATGAGTGGGAAAAAAACGTCTGTGAATAATTTTTGTGATATCTGCCACTGCCGATAAACTTGAAGATTTCTCACACAATAATCCGAATGATTCAGTGGCCCATTGAGAGAGTCTTTTAAAATCATTGAGCAGGTCTCAAGTTTGTGATCATTAATGTGGAAAATGTACAAATCTAAATAATAAAATGTCTTCTTTATTTTTGATAATAAAAGTAAAAGAGAAGTGGACAACATAAAACTAGGGGGATATTTGACATTGTATTTGAGAAGCTAAGGCATCAGTATTTGGTTTGATGGAAGTAGTTGCAATTCTTAGTGAGTTCTCAAGAGACTCATCAAATATTTCAGTTCTCATTTTACTCTTTTTGGTTTTGTTTTAATTTCAGAATATTAGGGGATGTTTTGTTTTGTTTTAATTTGAGACTATTAGGGAATACACAAATTTTCTTTATAAATTTTGTTTTTATACACATTGAGTCAAAGTTATGAATTTACCCACCTCCTTCTCTCTCCTCCCCCTAGCAAGATTTTCATTGAGATTTATTTCTAATTTTACTCTTAATTTGCTTCATTCTTAAAAATAGTTGCTCAGAAATGTAGGTGCTGTCAAAAAGTGATGACATGAATAGGCATGATATGAAGTGAGGCATGTTTGTCTCTAGGGAGATAGGACCTATAAAAGTCCAGTTAGAGACATGATCAAATTTTTCTATAAGATGAATGCCAGAATGTAGCTTTATGCATTCCATTCGAAAATGTATAGGTAAAATAACATATATCAACTGAAAATGGAGCTGCAAATGTACCAAACTATTGATTACTTTTCCAGAAATATTTAAATCTCTTTTCAAATCTTGTATCAAATCAAAAAGCAAGGCTGCATGTTTTTGTTGTACAAAGGACTCGGTTTAGCTAATATGTCAAAATGCATAAAATTGTTTGACTTAATCTGAGCTTGCCATCATTTCAGTTTCGTTTGGAATGCTGTATGGTTTGCAACATTGGATTGATGAAGTTGGTTTTCACCTGTTTAACTCATTTGAATGAATGATGAAGTTCACTAGCAAAGCTAAATCTGTAAGGCAGTTTTCATCATCAAATTCTGCCACAGATTTGAATTTTGACACCCTAAATGATAATATGCTACAAATCATAAAATCTTGTCAATATTTGGCCTCAACTTAGCCATCTTACTTCTGAAAAGTAAATGATGTTGCCACAGTCACATTAATACTTTTAAGGAATTCCTAGAACCGGAGATGATGCAATCCCTTGACACTTACGAAATTCACAGTGTTGATAGGTTACATGACATTATCCATTTTTAAGGCTTTTGTATAATTTCCTTGATGTACTATACAATGATAATTCATCAAACATGAGTTGGGGGGGGGCAATTGCATTGTTTTCTATTAATTTTACAAATCCCTCTCTTTTGCCTACCATTGCCAGGGCACCATCAGTAACTATACTAGATATATTGACAATGGACAAAGAAAATCACCTTAGCACCATATGTTTTACTGCTTTGTACAAATCTCTTGATTTAGTTGTGTCTTTTGGTGGTACTAAAGAAGTTGTTTCTGCCATGACATTATATTTATCATCAATAACTTTAATGAAAAATGGCAAGTTAAGTCATATTTGTAGCACCAGTGCTGTCCCCCATTGCCAATGCATAACATTTTACATTAGCAGCTTTAAGGCTGGGTGCAGCGGTTCATGCCTGTAATTTTAGTACTCTGGGAGGCCAAGGCAGGTGGATTGCATGAGTTCAGGAATTCAAGACCAGCCTGAGCAAGAGCAAAACCTACCTCTACTAAAAATAGAAAAACTAGGCAGACACGGTGGCATAGACCTATAGTCCCTGCTACTGAGGAGGTTGAGGCAAGCAGATCACTTGAGCCCAGAAGTTTGAACTATGATCACACCATGGCATTCTGTCTAGGGCGATGGGAGTGAGACTCTATCTCAAAATAAAATAAAATAAAATAAACAGCTTAATAAAAAAATAATAATTTAAAAATGTTTTTAAATTTTTAAAAACAATTTTTTGAAAAGATGGATTTTTTTCAGTCCTGCTATTTTGCGTCCTTTTGGCACAATCCTTCATACACGTCAAATTTGGCAGCATGTTTTTGCATGTAATGCCTTTTCAAATTCTAATCTTTGAAAACTTGCACAAACACTCTACAAATTAAGCAGAGTATCTATTTGCCTTGACAAAATAGCAGTCATTTGTCCATTTTTAATTGCACAATCTTCTTTTACCCATTATTTTTCTTCTTTGGATATCTGTTTTCTTTTGAGACATAGAAGCCATACTGGGTTAAAATAAATAACAAGATAAGGGACTATATTTACTTACTGAAATTTAATTGAAAAGAAAATAAAAAGCAAGGTTTGGAGCTTTCCACATCTTAGTCGGGGATGCAGGGTGAGGTGGAGGGCAGTATGTAAAGTGTGGTGGGTAATGGGTGAGGTGCCACTGTGGGTAAGGTATGGAAGTGCCTTTAATGATCAAATAAGAATGCTTACTTTACTTCTAAATTATATTAAATGCCTAATATCGCAATGGTAGGTTGAAATATTATTGATAATCTCTTCCTCACCAAGTCACCACGCACGAGCACATGTAACATGATAAGGTCAATTTGACTGTGTGTGCTTGGAAGACAACACTTCACAAGCCTTAAAACTGAACCCATACACAAAGCAAGAGCATATGTATATTTTTGTGCGTTGACACATTGCCATCTACAAAGCTCATGTTCAAGAACCACACAATCCAGTTCCACCAAAAAATTCACAAAAGAAAACTCATAATGTTTTTAGTAATTTCATGTTTTTGTGTTGGGTTAATTCCTAGCCATCCTGGGGGGCATATGGCCATGGGCTTCAGGTTGAACACCCTAATTTAATAGGAAGGAAGGAAGTGGAGATACAGGTATATCAGCTGGTAAATTTAATGCTGAAGTTGGTGTGTTTTCTTATGATCACAATGATTTTACCAGTGTCAGAAAGGAGAAGAGCTAATTTAAAGTTGATCATGATCTTTTAGAAGTGATTTAGGGGATTCTGGCTAAAAAGTAGCCTTCAAATGCCTAAAGCGTTAGACATTACTACCTAGTGGATTTTGCAAAGATGTGTTCATAACATAAACACAATGTTGACTTTGTCAGTATTGTTAATTAAATTCTTTAAAGTTCTGAATTGAATTTAACATACCTTTGAAATAGAAATTTTAAAAAATGAAATGGAGAGATCTCTTCACCTATCCTTACAACTGACAACTTTTATTTGTGTAGAAAATAAGTAATGCAATCTAAGATGTTTTAAATATAATTACTAGTCAAAATACAGTGTCATCCTTTGGGAAACATTTTGCATGTTTCTAAGAAATTAGTAAACTTATGAAGTTTGGATTTAGGTAAAAAGGGCTTTTATCCCTAAGTAAGATTTTTGAGAAGCAAACAGGAGTCTAAAAAACCCTCTAGCCACCTTTCTGCACAATTTCTGAAGGCAAATCCAAGAACTAAGGTAAAAGGAAAGAACACAGATGTTGCCATGTCAGTAATGAAATTGAAATAGATGAGGTCCAAGGAGAACTGGATGAAACAAACACTGTCTCCTGTCTCCTCTCTGTTAGAATAAGAGGGTTAACAGGAAGATTCCAGGCCAAGATGAAAGATAATGGACAATCATAATTAGAAATGTATTTGATATATTTTCTTTACTTTGATTCAGTTTAAAGAGAATGAATAATGATTCATAATATATTCAGACCGGGGTTTTGCTGCTCGCTTGTAATTCCAGCAGGAATTGACTAACGATGGCAGCACAGCCTACAAAGCTGCCGGTTCCCTGTTTGTGGCTTCTCTTTCTTGAGTTATTTGTTTATTTTTGAAAATAAAATAGAAGTGTACATTCTCAAGGATTTTCTTTTTCATCATACCTGTACTTAAAACAGTCACTTCGGCATTTGTAATTCATGAAATAATTGTTTTATGTGTGCAGTGATTTACACAAATGTAAATGAAATTAAACATAGACTGTGCATTTTCCTGAAAGCATATGTTTGGGGACTGGGAAATCAACAAGCTCCCTGAAGTGAACAAAGCCTCCAGGATAACATGCAATGGGCGGGTCTCATATCACAACCGATGGAGCAGAGAATTGCAGCATTTTGCCTAGAAATATCAGCCAGAAAGAATAGCTAATTTACAAAGAGCCACTCTCTGTACATCAAACACACTTAAGCCTAAAAAATATCTTACTGTGCCTAACCTCAATAATATGAAAATAATTGTTTACATATTCAAACAGAACAAGATCTGAACCATCCAGATAACTCAAATGACACATTCGCAGAAAGGGGTTGCGATGGTCTGAAGATTTGTGTGTGCACTCCTCCAACAAATTTGTAAGTTGAAATCTGATCACCAATGTTAAAGGAGCAGGCGGTGAGGTCTTTGGGGAGATGATTCATGATCCTTCATGAATGAGATGAATATCCTTATAAA
Organism: Otolemur garnettii; assembly: GCF_000181295.1. NCBI lineage: Eukaryota > Metazoa > Chordata > Mammalia > Primates > Galagidae > Otolemur > Otolemur garnettii. Next base: position 31,544,215 of record NW_003852402.1, on the reverse strand, counting down.
ACAGGCCCAGGGGAGCTCATTTGCCCCTTCTGCCATATGGAAACTCAACAAGAAGGTGGCATCTCTGATAAGGAGCCTTCAGCTGACACTGAATCTTCGAGCACCTTCCTCTTCCCAGCCTCCAAACTGTGAGAAAACAAATGTCTATTATTTATAAGCTACTCAGTTTACTGTATTTTGTTACAGTAATCCAAATTGACTATGACACATATTTGTCTCTTTGCTTCAATTCTTCACTACTTTGACATGATTGAAATCGGATTTGTAAAACTACACTGGAAAGCAGTGTGAAATAAATGATCAGGGCAACATCAGCAATACCTTCAATTCTTTACTACAAGGCTGTCCTGAAGTGTTTCATAGCTGTCCCTTGTGCTTTTTTCATCCACTTTTCTAATCTTCTGAGAAACTCAAAAATAGACTTTCTGTCCTATCTTCCAAAAATTCTCTGCACCCATCGACAAAGGTGTCCCCATAGCAACAGATATCCGAATAGCTATTGTTGAAAATCAAAGTCCATTTATGATAAACTTTGTCTACACTTACCAGATTTAATTTTTTCCTACTGTTACTGAGAAAGCAGTGATTTTTTCTAACTATCACCACCTCTATGAAGTTTGGTTCCAATATATATCTCCAAATAAACTTTTCTCCCCAGAATTATTTAATGTAATTCTATAGTTAATGATATCTACTACATATAATTATATCTGCTATCTTGTTCAAAGGTTTAAATAAATCTTTTTCTTAATATGTTACAATATAGACATTAGAACCTCTTTATATGTTATAAGCAATAGAACCTTTACAGTAGAACCTCAGTGTGTTATAATACATACAGTAGAACCTCTTTATCAAATTGGTCAACATACAGAGGTGGTCAACATAAGGCATTAGGCCTCCTGTACTGATATGTACATGTGGTGCGTGTCTGGTTATGAAACTTTGGTCAATTTAAGGAGGTGGTCAATTTAGGGAGGTGCTCATCTATAAAGATTCTACTGTATTTACATTTGTGCGTTATCTATGGTTCTGTGCTTCCTAAAAATATTAACATAATAATAAATTAATTCAGGTAATATAATCATATTTTCTTCTAATATTATAAATATTATAAATATTTGCAGGATCACCTCTGATTTCTCAATGATATTGGTATTTAGTAACATAGAACATTTTTGTTTGAAATTGACTTCGTATTTTCACTCCATTGACTTTGTATTTCCATGTAATTCTCCTAACTCTCTACCTGGCAGGACTTATTCTGGACAGGATGCAGAATCAAACTTAAGGATATATCTTAACTTTCCCTAAATCAAACAGGAGGGTATATCTATCAAAATCTGGGAAAACTAAAGGAAAGAGAGACAACAAAAAGAAGTTCCAAAAGGTGCAGTGAATTCTGTAAATCTATGACTTACAGCCCAAACCAAAGGATTTTGCTTTGGTTAGTGATTATTTTGGAGGAGATATTTTTGGAGTTAATATAACAAGATGCCTAGGACCATATGCTGAGAATATTGCAATGGATGCCCCAAAGTTGTCTGAGACATGAACAGGGATAATTTATTTTTCTCTACATATTTTTCAATTTCTAGTAATCATCACAATATGACCAGGTTCCCACTAATAAGGGTGATAAAAGCAGTTACGTACAAGAGAAAAAAAAAAAAAAAGCTTTCCTTAAACTTTACTCTAGAAACTTGAATATCATTGAGTCCTAAAATTTTCCCCTGAATTAGTAAATACTAGGTTTGCATTATTTAAAGAAAAATTATTCTTCTTTAAAATGATAAAGAAGACTTTATTCAGGACAAATGCAATAGATGTCAAGTCTATCACAATACAGGAGAGAAATACAAAAGACAGCTGGGATTTATAACTAGCAGAGAAAGGGAGGGGTGTCAATAGATGGGATATTATTAATAGGATAATGTAAGAGTGGCAGGATTCTTTTTCAACTGCTTTAGAGATCTTGTGGTTTGCAGGTCAGAGATTTGTACATCAAAGTTGGAGGATGAGGAACTTGATCAGATATAAAGGGTTATCATATGTTAAAGATGGGAAGATTCTCACTACACTGACATAGCAGGATTCTCAGTAAAACTGGGTGATTCAGGCCTGGAAAATACAGAGGGGGCAAGGAAGGCCAAGGCTGAAACCTAGTTGAGAAGAGGGCTCAGAGGAACCTAACTAAAGTGGGTCGAGGAGATAGTTTTTGCCAGTAGCATGTTTTAGAAATTTAAAAATGACAGTGATTTAAGCAAAATATAGATTCATTTCTTTTTAATCTCAGCCTACAGCTAAAGAAAAGCTTCAAGACTTGAAGGCAAAAATCTCCACTGGGCTTGTTGTTCTGTCATCTTGAATATATGGCATATGACTCAAGGTCTAAAATAGCTGCTTGGCCTCCAACAAAGGGGTACATCTTGAACCAGAAGAAAGAAGTAAAAAAAATTGAGTAAATATACCCTCATGACACAAATATATTTCCTGAAATTCATACATACTACATCAACTTGCATTCTACTGGTCAGAATTTAGTCAGATAAGAATTTGTATCTTCACAAAAGGATGGAGAATATAGAACTGGATCAGAGTAGCTACAGAGAGAGCTAAAAAAGATCAGGAAATTTACTACCATGGAAGAAAGGATAAATGGATATTTGGAGACAACTGTCTTCTTCTGTTACAAAATGAAAACCAGTGGTAGAGTAAGTGCTCCAGAACAAGCAGAAGACACCCTTAACAAAAGCTTAGTGCATCAAATATTTGCTTCTGTTGCCAAAGACCTGTTGCATGGAGTATCTGTTGAGATGGTAACAGAAGATTCACTGGTTGACCAAGATAAATTCCACGTCTGTCATCAACAAAAATAAAAGTTTCCTATTACTGGCTTAGAGCTCCCTTTTAAATCATAGTAAGTGCTTTGATACAGTGCCCTGTATCATTTTTGTAGAAAATACAACTTGCAGGCACAAAAGTGGACTTCAGCAAGTTGAATGGGAGATGGTATATCATCAATTATCAAAAATTCTATCTTATTACTTTTTCTTATAGTTTTATTAATATATACTACTTAACAAAAGCCTCTCCAAACCTAATGACTTAAAAGAATAAATATTACCCTGATTTATTACACATTGTATGAGATCTGACAACTAAGTTTGTGAACTTGTTCTAGAAAAAAATTTATATACCTCATTGCTGAATATCACTAGCATCACCTTTGAAATACTCCCCTTGGAAAGCTTTGTACCAAAAACAGAGCCTAATCCACCCTTCAAAGCAATTTTGGAACCCTTCCTGGAATGACCATCAGAGCCATCATCATACTGCACACAGAAACAATAACAAATACCACTCTGCGAGGCACCACCACATGTTGATGTGAACACAACTATTAGTCACTGATATATGAAGGTTATGATACCTCACTGAGTTGTTTTGATGGTGCTGCCAATATAAGCACATGGTAAGTTTGAGAACTTGTCAGACCTCATATGATGCTCATTCTAGAAAAAAAGAGTTCTAAACTTGCTTTTTAGAATGGACTAGGTGCTGGCATTAGTGTATAGCCTCCCAAGGGGAATACTTCAAAGAAGACCATAGTGATGTTCACCAGTGAGGTATATAGCACTTTTTCTAGGACAGTGGTTTTCAACCTTCCTTTTCATTGTTAAAATGAGTTCATGACCCACAGGTTGAGAACCACTGTTGTAGGAAAAGTTTTCAGGCCTTTCAATATAGGTATTAAAATATTACATCTACTCCCAAATATGTACAACTATTGTATAACCAATTTTTTTAAAAAAAGAATAACCATGTAATTTTCTTGTGATTCTTTTGGTCATGAATTCAGACAGGACTTAGCAGACTTGACACATTTCTATTCCATTTGGTGTTACCTAGGATGGCTGTCCTGGGGCAGGAGGATTCCACTTGACCTTGCTCATTTATCTGCTGGCAGTTTGGGGGATGACTACCACCTGGGACACCTAAATTCTCCTCTACATGGTTTCTCTCTTCATGTTTTCTCATATTCCAGATCTTCTTTCTGCATATGTCTCTCATAAGAATAACCCAAGCATCTTCCAAGAAAGTGAAAAAACTCACAGCATTACAGCAAAATTCACATAGTATTTTTGCACCATACCTAATTGTTCAAACAAGTCACTAGGCCAGCTTAGATTCAAGAGGACAGGAAACAGATTCTATTTCTTGATGGAAAGAAAGGCATATACATGTAGGGTTGGGTGGCACTGGTGACCAACATCCTGGCAGAGTCTGTCATATAACTTGAGCTATAATATAACCTTCTCTCAGTCAGAATACCCTGACTACCTTCCAAAGCCACAGAGTATTATTTGATAAGTCTAATTTGAAGAGCAAAAGCCTGCAATCCACATCAGCTCTAAATGTGAATATGGCTTCTTTTAATTCACAGCCCTAAAAATGAAAGTTATCTTCTCCACCTCCTGCCCACCACAAAAAGAACATGCAAAAAGGTGTGTAATTCATCTCTGTAGCACATATTGCTGGCTTGACTGGCTCTACTGTTGATGGATTATTCAATATGACCTCACTTACTCATGTGGGATTTGATGCTAGTTTTTTGCTTATTTTTGAAACAAATTCTCTCTGTGTAACAGCAGCAGCATCATAAATTGGTGTTACCTCAAAACTCCTGGGTTCAAAAAATTCCCCTGTCCAAGCCTCCTAAGCATCTGGGACTATAAGCATGATCCATGTCCAGCTAGTTTTTCTATTTTTTGTGGAAAGAAGGGCTCACAATAGAGACCAGTTGTCAACACAAGTTTTTGATTGGTGCATCTTGGTTCTTCCCCAGGCATCTCTCTTATTTCTTGTGATCTGTTGCCTTCCAGGGCTTCACTTTCTCCACATAACTACTCAGGCAGAATATACTGCCCTCTTTTACACAAAAGTTGGTTTCCAGAAAATAAAAATGGAAATCTTATGTGAGTCAAAAAATTCACACAATATCACCTTCACAACATTCTTTTTATCAAGTCAGAAAAAGTCCACCCCAGACACAAAAAGAGAGGAAACAGATCCCTCTGCTTGATGGGGGGAACTTTATGGATATACAGGAATGAAAGGAGTTGTCATCAGGCATCTTCGAGGATAATCCACCACAGTTAACCTTCAGGCTTCCTGTTCATTCAACACAATCTATTATACTTTGCACTGTTGCCACAGAATTTTGGGGTCTTCCAATCATCTCCTTTTCTAGATTTTAGACCAACCCAGAACCTCTTCATATTTTGTACCTTTGACCAACACAATATCCTTCCCATTTTGATTTACCCATTAAAGAATATTTGAAAGCATGATTAATTAACGTTTTAATATCAAATTATCATTATCACCAAGCACTAACACAAAAACATGAATGAAATAGAATAGGTGGTGAGATATACGAGAATGGAGAGTTTCTTAAAACTAATTGTATCCCATTACTGGAGTTTAGAATTGTGTTTCCCTTAGAGAAACACAGTGGTGTACCAACTTGTCAAGCTAATAAGAATTTTAAATCCACTTTTTAATAACTTACTGTAATAAAACATAATGTGTGCATTAAATTGTATTATTGGAACTAAAGAAAAAAATGTGATGTAACCTTAAGCTATGCTAGTCAAAGAATGAGGTCCACTTGCCAAAAGGGACATTTCCTCTGAACTTTGTTCTCTTCAGAAAATATGTATACTATTTTGCCAAGTATTGGGATTACCTTCAGAGAAGAACATTGATAATGGCACTACAGTCACTGAAGTAATCTTAAAAGTATGTATTATGAGGAAAAGAAACATTTAAATTCGTACACCAGAAGAATAGGGTGGAATAAGTTAGCTATGTATTTTTAGGTTTGTATGAATGATAATATTGCATATTGATTTCAGAAAGTTAATCAGAACTAATGGTAGAAACTTGGAATAGGAATATCACCTCTCAAATTAAAAGAAAAAAATGGACTAACAGAACCACAAAACAGATTGGACTTCAGATAATGATTTATCAATCACAAAGACTAAATATAGTCTTAATTCAATGTTTGGCACAGATTAAGTACTTAATGTATATTTTGTAAAAATGTAATAGTGAATGTTCATCTAAAAGGGAAAGGTGGCTCGGCGCCTGTGGCTCAAGTGGCTAAGGCACCAGCCACATACACCTAAGGTGCGGGTTCGAATCCCGCCCAGGCCTGCCAAACAACAATGATGGCTGCAACCAAAAAACAGCCAGGCGTTGTGGTGGGCGCCTGTGGTCCCAGCTACTTGGGAGGCAGAGGCAGGAGACTCGCTTGAGCCCGGGAGTTGGAGGTTGCTGTGAGCTGTGATGCCATGTCACTCTACCTAGGGGGATAGCTTGAGGCTCTGTCTCAAAAAATAAATAAATAAATAAAAATAAAAGGGAAAGGTAGTAATTTCTCAATGAGCAGCAGGAAGGAATAAAAGTAACCTCTAAATCCTTCCTAACTCAGTAAACATATGATCCTCAAGGGAGGCAGGCATTTTGTTTTTATTAAGTCATATATATATAGATCATGAATACGTCTGTACCTTTGTGGTATTCAATGTGTTGATTATTTGTACAAATTGGAGTGCTCACATCCTATTAATTAACATAGCTTTCACCTCATTTACTTAATCACAGTATTCAGACATTTGTGTTCTATACTTCATGGATTTTTGTATCTTATTTAACCAGAAAAATAAAAGGACCAGTCATTTTATAAAACTACCAGTCTGGACCTTTGAGGAAAACAGCACAGCTCCAGTACAACAGCCATGGAGAGGCATATCAGACTAGTAATGACATTTGATATTTTCTATCATTTTAACTCTCGTGATTTTTTTTCCTTAGCTGTGTTTACAATAATGTGTACATCATCTTTTAAAAATTTTATTCAGTTTTCATGTTTATTAAAGCTATGTGCTATAGGCTAACAGTCATATCTTCTTAATTTTCTTTATATTAAGCACAAGTAGAAACCAAAAAACATTAACTCAAGATTGTTTTCAAGATTATATATCTCCAGTTATTATTTTATTTCTTTCGTAATCTCATAAATTAAAACTAATATCTCAAGCCCTGGGTATTTAACATAAAATACTTATGAATGTATAAATACAAATATGTTCACAGAAACACACAGCAAATACATATTTTCAAGTGATTTCATGGAAGAAGTGTATCCTCTCCTATCTCTAACATTGCACATATTAATTTAACAGTAAAGTTGAAATTATCAGAAAATCAGGATTTAAGGTATCCCAGGAAAGCAATGTGCCCATCAAAGCCCATGGAAGTTTTATTCTAGAAAAAAAAAAAAATAGAACTACAGGAGTCTGCAATAAAGTAAATAATAGGCATTTGAGAAGTGCCTACTCCACCTTTCACATGCATAGTCTCCTTTTTCAATGGGAAGTGGTGCTTAGGAAGAGATGATTGATAAAGTTTACTTTTATGAGTAAATATTGTAACTCTACTCCACCATGCCATATATTTAGGCATGGATAATGCTGATCCTTAGACCCAAGAAAATAATACTCATTTATCAATCTTTACTCCTCTACCTGTTATCAATATTTCAAACTAAAAGTTTTTAAAGTTAATACTGAGAGTTTCTCTTAACTTCCCCTGTGAAAGGATAGCCTTTTTATAAATACACTTGACAGATGCCTGGCGATGTACCAGCTATAAAATTGTCTTTACAGAAGTGATATTTGCTTTACCTACCAATAATTTATCATTCTTGTCAATACATTTCCATTAAAATAATATAATTTTCTTGAACTTGAAATTTTCAAAGAAAAATAAAGACAGTTTTATTGACCCATTCATTTCTACTATTAAAACTGGCATCTTGACTTCCATGAATCAAATAGTCATTTATAGACTAGAAGAAGCATAAATATGACATTGGATAATATATGGGAAACACTTTTAAAATAAATCAGTGCATTTAAGCCTCATTTAAAGTATAAATTCAGACACTCATAGTCAGGAATTAGGAAAATAGTAGGGTTATTAAGTAATTTTAGAATAGTGGTTAAGAGCACAGCCTTTAGCATCAGATAAAATAGCTCTGCTTCTTGAAAATTATATAATTCTGAGCAAGTTCATTTTTTTTGAGCTTTGATTGCTTGATATGTCTATATGAAAACAAGTAATATACTCTCAGGTCATTATACGCATTATGAGATAATGTACATATATTACTAAACTCAGAATCCAGCAAATAATAAGCTCTCAGCACACAGCAATGATGATTATTAGTATCAATTTAAAATTACGAAATTTACATATCCAATGTGTATAGTTATCTAACTGGTTATAAATATAAAAAGACTTGAAAGATTGCTAATTTAGGCTAGTTCTCCTGAGATAATCAATTTTTGCCTGGGTTATCTAAATACAGCATTCATATTTCATTTTACAGTTATAGCTAATGGTATAATTTAACAAGCTCTTTCAAACATACTTACTCAGCTTCACTTCCAAATTCACAGGCCAGAGGTCAGTTACAAAGCCATCTTAAGAAACTACTCATTGATTTTAGCTGAATATCAGAATTTGCCTTCCATCTCTACAAAAAGAGTAAAGTAAGGTTTTTTTTTTTTTTTCCTTTGCCTACCTACAGAGAAAATACTGTAGTACTCTAAGGAGCCAAAAGAAAAAAAAAAGTCCTTTTGTCTTTTATTATTAGAAATTTTAATTTTAGGTTTAAAGAAAGAATGGTTTAGAAAAAAGAAACACTCTGGCTAAGATGACTTTAGGAGATACTGAGAAAAACATGTGTTTTACACAAAATATTTAATAACATGATACATAAATCATCACACTAAAACTCAATCAGTAAGTTGACTCAAGGTTAACAATTAGACAAGTTATAAATGAGGAAATATCCTCATTACCTTGAGGGGAGGTGTTGTAGCAGGACACATTTGTTTTTTTGCAGCTCTGATTTATTAGTGCTTTCAAGCAAAAATGGACTAAGAATCTTCTTTGCAAGTTCTCCACTGTCAATTCATGCTGTTTCTATTTCCATGGATGCTGTGTGTATATTTAACCCTTGGTCACAGATTTGCCATAAGAAAGTAAAGTGCAATTTTTTCCTAAGTAATAGAGAATCATGGGAATATTACACATGGAAGTCATCAGTTTTAACTCTGCTAGAAAAGTTTACTCAATATATATCTTTGAGACTCTATGTATGAAGATCTGAAAAATAAGTTTGCAAACTTGTCACTGTGTGTGTACCTTGGTAGAACTGTACAAACAAGTTGGTAAGGTTTCATAACTGTCATATATCAGTGTGTCATAGCCATGTTCATGTTGACATGTAGTGGTGTCTTGCTGCGTGGCATCCCTTATTGTCCTTGTGTTTCCATGTGCCATAAAAAGAATGTCAGAGTTTAAATTAGAGCAATGAAAAACCTTTAAATATCTTTTTTATTTGCAGTTTTTGGCCAGAGCTGGGTTTGAACCTGGCACCTTACTCCTTTGAGCCACAGGTGCCGCCCCTAAATTTCTTGTTAAATTTGGCAAGAGTGGAAGTGAAATCAGGATCATGTTAGTCCAAGTTTATGAGGATAATGCCATGAAGAAAATGTCAGTGTACAATTGGAGTAAATGTTTTTCTGAGTAGAAAGAAAGTGTCACTGATGAAGAGAGGTCAGTGAGGCCAGTGATGAGCAGAACTGATGAAAACATTGCAAAGATTCATCCAGTTATGTGTCAAGATCATTGACTGACTGTGAGAAGCACAACAGACCAAGTAAACATCAATAGAGAAGCAGTAAGGAAAATCTTAACTGGAAATATTGAAATGAGAAAGGTGTTTGCAAAAATGGTCCCTAAGGAGCTCACTGATAAACAAATCAAAGAAGAGTTGAAGTTCACCAAGACCTTTTGGAGAGGTACAGTGATGTTTTCATAGGTGAATTAATATGACCCTGAAATAAAGCATCAAAGTACACAATGGAAGTCAACCAATTCTCCATCAAGATTAGTTTCATCAAATCAAGAGTGAAAACAATGTCATTAATCTTTTTTGATATCAGAGGAATTATTTGTTATGAATTTGTACCAACTCGATAGTTAACCACATTTACCTTTTGGAAGGACTGAAAACCCTGCACAAAAAAGTTAAACAAAAATGACCTGAACTTTTCACCAACAACTCAAAGCTCTTGCATCACTACAATGCACCAGCTCACCTGGCACTGTCTGTGAGAATATTTTTAGCTAATAAACCAATACCTGTATTGGAACACCCTCACTATTCACTTGGTTCAAATACCTGTATTGGAACACCCTCACCATTCACTCTTAGACTTTTTCCTTTACCTGAAGATAAAGGAAATATTGAAAGGAAGACAAGACATTTTTATAACATTCAAGACATCCAGGTAATACTTGAGATGACAGCTCTGATGGCTATTTCAAGAAAAGAGTTCCAAAGTTGCTTTAAAAGGTGACCTAGGTACTGGTGTCAATTCATAGCTTCCCAAAAGAAGTACTACAAAGGTGACCATAGTGATATTCACCAATGAGGTAAGTAGCACTTCTATGATGAGTTCGTGAACTTCATTATCAGATTTTATGTAAGTCTTGGGTGGGGCAGCAATGTTTCATGTCAAAGTGAAATGAACCATATCTCTCCTTGTCAGCCAAGCTCAAAATGATAAAATTGTTTCTGACTCTTTTGCCAGCCAAGCCCCATGTAGTTATTTGTCTAGTCTTGCCAATTTTACCTCCAATGCATATCTCACATTGATCTCTTTGCCAGTTCCCCTGCAAAACTATGAACTCAAATAATTCAACCTTTTGCCTATTATTGATGTGACCTCCTAACTGGATTTCCTAAATCCAGCTTCCCCTTCTCCAATACATTCTTGTCACATATATAACATTATTCTAAAATAACTCATTGATCACAACACTTATCTGTTCAAAAGTCCCTACAAGTTACCTGTGAGGGAAAATAACTTAGATCCACTATATGTTAAGCTGGAGAAATTAGAAATATATAATCCTCATATCATATAATCCAGATGGTAATTATGTGACAAAAAATATAAATTCTGAAATATTTATTATTACTTAAGGTTCCAAACTGGATGGAGAGGGAAGTGATAATTAACTCACTGTGACATTGCTGAGCTAGAGCTAATTAGGTTACTCTGCATCAAAGGACTTTAGATATTCTTTTGAACATAATTCAAGGAAGAGTCATGAAAAAACATGTTTAAAAATAAAATGAATTTATCTAGACAGATTACTATCAAATTAAAAAGCATAATTTTGATTTGTTAAAACAGCTCTTATAATACATCTCAAAACCAAATCATCTCCTAAATTTTTTCCTCTCATTTTTTCCAGTCAGCATCATGACAACCATGTAAATCTTAAGGGAGATCTTGTCCAAAAATGGTGGGTCACATCTGTAATCCTAACACTGTTAGAGGCCGAGGCAGGAGAACTACTTGAAGTCACAAATTTGAGATTAGCCAGAACAAGAGGGAAACCCCATCTCCACCAAAAATAGAAAAAAAAAAAAAAAAAATGGCGAAGTGTGGTGGTGCATGCCTGTAGATTCTAGCGACTCAGGAGTCTGAAGCAGGAGGATCTCTTGAGCCCAGATGTTTGAGAATGCAGTGAACCATGATTACTCCAACCATTTGCACCTATTAGAGGTGACAGAGTGAGGCTCTGTCTCAAAAAAAAAAAAAAAAAAGGTTAACTTTTGAGAGGATTTGGCTACTACTTAAACCTGGCTTTGATTGAATATTTTTTCTCTGTCTCACTCTTCAGTGAAATTTCTACTGCTGTAATATCAGTTATTTGAAATATAATTGTGGAAAAATAGGAGAGAAAGGAGCATAAAAGAATAAGAACTGTTGCACCAGAATGTGTGGACTAGTGATTAGAAAGGGTGAGAAAACTTTCTATGTTTTAAGGCTGCATTTAGTTATTATCAAATAAGGCCAAATTCAAGAAACTTCAATTAGATATACTTTAAAATGTACATTGTTTATAAAATCTACTATGTGCTTAAATAATTTCAAAAAATATATACTATATGTTAACTTTAAGGCTAAATAACCCCTTCATGATTTTGTTGTGTCTGTTGTTGTTTCGTTGTTGTTGTTGTTGTTGTTTTTGGAAAGCATTTGAATATTTGGGTGCAGCAGGCAGGTCCACAGTTTCAGTTCATCCTCTAGAGGGGCATCAGACATTTGTGACCTTAAGGGTATCTTGATTTGGGTTACATAGAATGTAGATTTGCAGCAAGTGGTTGAAAAGCTAGAAAGCATTTTTTGAATGTGTTGCTGGAGGTTGGTTATTCTACTGCATTTTTCCATATTTCAACTGGATTTTTCTTAGCCTTAAACAATGACTTTTTTTTTTGGACACCGTCTCTGTTGCCCCAGGCTGGAGTGCCATGATGTCAGCCTAGCTTCCTCAGCCTTCTAAATAGCTAGAAGTAGAGGCACCTGCCACAACACACAACAGGCTGGCTAATTTTTCTACTTTTAGTAGAAACCAGGTCTTGTTCTTGCTCTGGCAGGTCTCAAACTCCTGAGTTCAAGTGATCCTCTTGCCTCAGCCTTCCAGAGTCCTGGGATTACAGGTATAAGCCAACTGCCCAAGCCCAAATAATGTCTTTAAAATGTCATCTAATAAGAAATCAATCACAATCAATTTCATCTGCAGATCCATAAGTGCCTTGGTGATATCAATGATGTGAGGCTGAAATGATAATCTGAGTATGGTATCATGATTCTCAAAGTCAGTAAAACTTTCAAGTGTATAATAGGTCTATAACAGTCGTATAAATGATTCTCACATATCATCCTGTTCATCAGTGACCTTTGGTAACTGGGGAAAATATTCACCTGAAATTTACTTTTGAAGAAAAATTGTCTTTACAAAATATAGTTTTTGTTTTTGAAATCCTTGGATTTTTTTTTTTTTGCCATGCATACATAGACTTAGTTTTACTTTGCAAAGAAATATTTAAGTCATTTTGATTTGACAAGATATCACACAAAAATGCTGTAGTCCCATACAAGTCATCTTCCACTAATGCACATTGCTGATTCTGTTCTTTATAAAATAAAAGTATATGTTCTCACAGAGATAAAATTTTGCTAACACCAGTCTCTGAAAGAGCCAATGCCCGTTAGAATGATCTGGCAAATCCGAACAAATCTGTTGTAATCTAGAAAGATAGACTCGAATCCCACTTAGATGCAATCAATTGGTGATTTATTTGCACCTGTGCAGGGGGCCATTGCTCTGAGACAAGCGGCCCTGAAGTGCAGGGCCAGCTGTTTTTTATAGTGTAAGCAAGCAGACGGTACAAAAGCAGAACGTTGCGGCTAGCTCGGGGGCAGGGTTACAGCTTGATTGACAATAGATACATCTTAAGTCACCATGGTTATAGTTATATAACAATGATTATTGCTTGGGTAACACAGCTTAGGTACATTTCCACCATTGTTCATCCACTGGGAACTTGGGGGTTTTTTGTGAAACCTGGGACTTTCTGTGCTTCTGTGCTCTGAAGGCTTTTCTTGGAATCGATCCTGGGAGGGGCATGGAAATAGGCTGGGAGAGAGGGTGGGGAAAAGAGCTGGGAGAGCCCATAGGGTGGGGGAACAGGCTGGGAGAGGGGGTTGGGGAACAAACTGGGAGAGCCTGTAACAATCCCACTGTTCAATTTTAGCTGTTATGAAACTGATCATGCCATGTTGTGTTTAAATAAATATAGTTAATGATATTTAAAATTTGTTGCTAAATGTCACTTGACATTGTATTAGCACAGAGATTTTGTTGATGTAAGAGAAAGAAAGCAGCTCACGTTTGCTGTCATGGAAGGTGCACTATCTATACATACACTCACTAAATTTACAAAATTTGGTCCAACTTTATGATATTTATCTCAAAAGTTGTTGAAGATACCAGTTTCCCATGTTTCATTCATAAGAGGGACCAAAGTTAGTAACAGAAAATCTTCTGTTATGGCCTGAATGGAGTATAAAATCTGCACCTAGTCAGTAGTATCATTTGATTCGTCCAAAATCAATGAATAATAGATATTTTCCTTTTGAAGTATTGGGTGGAGTTGTTCTGTTAAGCTGAAGGATAATCCATGCTGCCGATCCTGAAAGAGGTAGTTGGTTGTACTTAGAAATATTGTCAGAGTCTGGCATTGTACAACTGAGCCAAGGCATTCTTTCACAATTTCCTCATTACTGAATGGCCTCCCTTTTCCCAAGTATGTAAATTATAAGTTTCTTCAGTGGCATTATTTCCAAGTTTTATTGCTACTTGAAGAAATATTTATGCTTTTGCTTTTCATCGTTTAATTTCTAGCTTATAAATTTTAACATCTCCTTCTCTAACTTTTAATAGTTGTGGTGCCTGTGAGTGTTACAATGCTGATGAGCCCTGAATTTCCTTAGTATTAGTATTGCAGTATCACAAAGCAAGGAAATAATTTTATCCTCAGCAGAAACAAGATACTATTGCAATTCTCAATCCTCATTAAAACAATCTATTTTCTTCCTTCAGCATTCTCTCAATCTTCTTTGACATGATGAGCTATTAAGGAGACAGAATTTTAAAATACTATCAGCTTATCCAGCTATTCACAAATTCCACTTTATACAAAAACACCAAGCACCATTATCAAAAACTGAGTGCCATACTGGACTCCCATAAGCTCTCCCCAACCAGCTTTATGTGGTAGTCACTCCAGTCAGGTGGGGAAGTTAGAACTAAATCATGAGCATAGCAGCTGTCAGTGAAGGCTTGACGGCTACTCATGTTCTAATTGAAATGGTCAACCTGGGAGGATTATTTTGTTGGACTTTATTCTTTGGTATTTTAAACACATTAATTAAAAAAATAAAAATATAAAGGAAAAATAAAAATCTATTCATAAAAATTCTGTAAAATTTGGATTCAGTCAAAAGGCTGCACTAAGGACCTTCAGGGCTACAGCTTTCCTACCTCTGGCTTAAGGAAAGAAGTTACTCAAGTTATTTAGATAAACTGGAAATGTAGCAAAATTCAATGCTTATCTCTCTAGTATGGTAGAATGTGTTCCTTAAGGCCTCCTTTGGACTGTTCTGGAAATATTAGTAAAGATGTCTTTCCCTTTTCTGGACTTACAATTTATAGGGACAGTATAAACTTACCTGCAGCTATTTTCCCTGGGGACACAGAATCAGCGCTCTTAAATTGGAGAACATAAGGCAAGGCAGAGAAACTGAGGCAAGAAACTTTAAGAAAAACAATGTTGGCTCTGTTCTCCACACTGGCCTCTCAAAATGAAAAGGTTTTCCTATGACAAGTATTTGGTTTTCTGAGGATCACTAACCTGGGTGATACTTGTGGCCCTGGTAATTCTTTATGCCTGAGAATTATCCCTTTGAAGTATATCTTCACATTCTATGCCCATAAAAAATCACAAATTGTTTAATATGACAAAATCCTCTCTGGCCCCAAGTTATCTTTGCAATCTCATTTATCACTGATCTTCTCCCCACTCTAAATTCCAGCTTAACTTGTCTAATCTCTGTTCACAGCAGAAATCCTGGGTGGTTCTTCCTATCTGTCTCTTTTACATGTAATGGTGTTCCTGCATTCAGAATTTCCTGTGACCAGAATTTTTTGTGACTGATTTTTATTAGTTTTATCTTTCTAGCAAAAAATAAAATTGAAGGCAATGGCTTCAAGATTTTCAATTCTCAACCAGGTGCCTACTATTGCCACAACTTCTTGAGGGATAGATGTAAAGAAGTTATTCTACAAGAATAAGTAAACCTCAGAGTAGTGTCTGGATGAACTAGAGCAGATTACATGAAGCTAGAGTCCTTTTGGGAGTTGGAGTAACGGCAGAATTTCCTATCACCAGAAAATGTCCTCTTTTTGTATTCTTGTGTATGCAAGTTAAGGATTTTTCATACATTCCACATTTGAAAAACCCTTTCCTGCCACCTTACATGAATTATTTGTCATAACTCAATGGCAAACAAACAACAAAAAGAAAGACGAATCTCAAGACCTAGACTAGACAAGCTTAAGGAAAACACCCCAGGCATTTCCAGGTGGGTATAACCCCTTACCAAGCAGAACTTGGCACTAGTTTCCATAGCAACCACCTGTGAGACACAAGAGCCATCTAAGCCTGTGAATTCCCAAAACACTACATCTGCAACTTTGTGCTGGGAAGACTTAAGGGCTTCTAGTCTCTAGAAACCAATCATTCTTTTATTTGATAAAAATTTATTAAAGGTAGAGTTACCGTGCTATGCCAATAATAGGAAATAAAATAGTAGATGTAATAATATATGGCCTCACAGGGAATATATTTCCAGACAGGAATCACATAAGGAAACTAGAATTCACTTTCAGAAGGGCTTTGATAAAGAGAAGTGCAACGTGGTAGGGATTGAGAAGGGGAGAAGGTGGATTAACCAGCAGCAGCAACTAACCAACCTAACTATGAAATTGTCATTTAACTTAACACCTGAAGAATGGATGAAAACTAGTCCAGTTTACCTTGAAGGGAGAGTATGCCATAGAGCAGGATAACATGATCCAAGACACAGACCACTGAAAACTCTATATGTCCCAAAGTTGTCCTTTAGCCCTCTTCCCTGTTTTATAGTGTTAATGTAACAATGAAGCATTTATTATGAGTAACAGAATAGAGACCAACATTTTTATCTAAGGCACAATGGAACTTTAGAGTTAATTTGATCAATATAATTTTAGGGGTCATATTATAGTCTCTCAGGCCATTCAATAGTATTGCAATGAGAAAACAAATGATGAACAATAATGTTTTGCATTGTGGGAGTGGATCCTTCTGTATGACCAGATGGTTTTGATAAACTATTGACATTCTCTGAAGAGAGCTATGGTTCTGTATGACTATATATAATACATATATATATATATTTGTTGTTGTTGTTGTGACCAGGTCTCACTCTGTTGCCCCAGGCTAGAGTGCTGGGCATCATAGCTCACAGCAACCTCAAACTCCTCTTGCCTCAGCTTCCTGAGTAGTTGGGACTATAGGCATGTGCCATCATGCTCAACAATTTTTTAATTTTAGTTGAGATGAGGTCTCACTCATGCTCAGGCTGACCTCAAGCAATCCACCTGCTTCAACCTCCCACAGGTATTAGAAGTAAATGTGTGAATCACCATCCCCAGTCCTTATTACTATAAATTAAATAAATCAACCCAATGAGTCAGAAAGCCTGCAGAATGTTGGATGGTCAGGAATGGTGGTGACCTCCATTTTTCTGAACTTATGTAGCCCAAATGGGATTTCCACTACAGTAAGCTACTTGGTTTGTCGCCAGCATCTAACTGTCCACCTACCTCCATCACAAACACACACACACCTCATAATAGAAGAAATGATTTCTGTGTTTGTGAGTTGAGAGAAATAACTGAGGTTGCCCAGCCAAGGCAATTTCTTTCTCCAGAAAGAGAGAACATCCTAATCTTCACTAAAGCGTGTAGAAATTGTCCTCCCTTTATGTAGGATGATTGTGGTGGTCTAGCTGTCTCAAGATGCAGTCCAGAGGCAGAGGGGAGACTAGGGTATGCACTTTTCTTGGAAGGTCCAACAGGTTAAGGAAAACCAACCTAGAAGACACTTCACCTTTATTCTGTGTGCTTTCCAAGCCTTGTAAATGCTAGCATAAGATTAATTACACAGGGAATAATCATCGGAGTGGCTTTAATTCCAAACTTTTAAAACCAAAAAACTTTGGGAAAAGTTCTGGAGCATCAGATGCTTTTCTTTTTGTTTTTTTTTTTTCCCCAGATTAATATGAGGGCACAAATGATTGGGTTACATTGCTTGCATTTGTTATGTATAGTTTAAGTTGCAGTTGAGCCCTTCACCGGAGGGTGGGTGTGGGGGGGTGCTGCATACTGTTACTTTGTGCCCATTAGGTAAGAGTTTACCAATCCCCCTCTCTCCTCTCCTTTCTCCTTTCCCTCTTACCTCCTGCCCCAACTTGAATTTAATTGTCTTTTTCTGTCATACGGGGTGTCGTTGTTTATCTATTGGTTCCATATTAGCATTGCATACACTGTATACTTGCTTTTCCATTCCTATGATGCTGTACTGAGAAGAATGTTCTTCAATCCATCCAGCTTTATGCAAAAGATATAAAGTCTCCATCATTTTATGGATGAATAATATTCCATGGTATATACATGTACCACATTTTATTAATATAATCATAAGTTGATGGGCACTGGGGTTGATTCCACATCTTGGTGATTGTGAATTGGGCTGAAATGAACACTCTAGCACAAACGTCCTTATACTAAAATGATTTTTTTTTCCTCTGGGTAGATACCTAGTAATGGGACAGTGGGATCAAATGGAAGGTTTACTTTTAGGTCTTCTTTCCATTGAGGCTATATTAGTTTAAAATTCCACCAGCTGTATATAAGTGTTCTCTTCCTGCCAGCATCTGCAGCTTGGGACTTTGTGATGTAGGTTCTTCTCACTGGGTTAGGTGATATCTCAGTCTGGTTTTGATTTGCATTTCTTTGATGATTCGGGATGATGAACATTTTTTCACCTGTTCATTGGCCACTTGTTTGTCTTCTTCAGAGAAGGTTCTGTTCATGTCTCTTGCTCACTTATAAATAGGGTTGTTTGTTCTTTTCTTGTTGATGAATTTGAGTTCTCTGCAGATTCTAGTCATCAGTCTTTGTCAGATACAAGGCATGCAAACATCTTCTCCCATTCTGAAGGGCATCTTTATGCTTTAGTTGTTGTACGTTACCTGTGCAGGAGCTTTTTAGTTTGAACATGTGCAATTAATTTTTTTGTTTTTGGTGTTGCTGCAGTTGCCAAGGGGGTCTTCTTCATAAAACCTTTTCTGACACAAATACTGTTAAAGAGTTTTCCCCACATTTTATTGTAGAAGTTTTAGCATTTTGTGTCTTAAATGTAAAACTTTTACCTAGCATGAGTCAATCTTGTCAGTTTTTTGTAAGTACTGAGAGGTGCAGTCCAATTTCAGTCTTCTACGTGTGGCTAAACCATTCTCTCAGTAGCATATATTACATAAGGGTACTTTTTCCCAGTGCATGCTTTTGTTTGATTTATCAGAAATTGAATGGCAATACATGGCTGGGTTCATCTCTAGGTTCTCAATTCTATTCCATAGATCTTTATTTCTATTTTTGTTCCAGGACCATACTGCTTTAATCACCGTAGACTTTCAGTATAACCTGAAATATGGTAACATGATGCTTACATATTTGTTTTTATTTCTTAGAATTGCATTGGCTATTTGGGATTTTTTTCTGGTTCCATACGAAATAAAGTACTATTTTTTCTAAGTTCTTTAGAGTATGATGTTGGTACTTTGATGGGGATTGCTTTAAATGTGTAGATTACTTTGAATAGCATGGACATTTTAACAAGGTTGATTTCTCACACCCATGAACATGGTATGTTATGCAATTGGTTAATGTCTTCAGGTATTTCTTTTCTCAGGGTTTCATAGTTCTGTCTGTAAAGACCCTTCAGGTCCTGTGTTGGGTATATTCTAGGGTATTTCATTTTCTTTGAAGCTACTGTGAAGGGTATTGTGTCTTTGATTTGATTCTTTGCTTGACTGTTATTGGAGTATATGCAGACTACTACATTACTGCAGTCCTTGATCCCTTCCAAGAGCCTTATGGTAGGTCCCTGGGGTTTTCTAAGTATAAGATCATATCATCAATATAGAGTAAGAGTTTGACCCATTCTGTGCCCATTTGAATACTCTTCATCCCCTTCTCTTGCCTGATTGCATTGGCTAAAACTTTTAGAACTATGTTGAATAGCAGTGGCAATAGTGGGCATCCTTGTCTGGTTCTAGTTCTAAGTGGAAATCCTTTCAGTTTTACTCCATTCAGTACAATATTGGCTGAGGATTTATTGTAGGTGACCTCTATCAGTTTAAGAAACGGCCTTTCCATGCCTATTACCTTAAGTGGTCTTGTCAGAAAAAGATGGTGAATTATATGGAATGCTTTTTCTGTGTCTGTTAAGGGGATCATATGGTCTGTTTTTGCTTCTATTTATGTGGTGAATTACATTTATGGATTTACATTTGTTAAATCAATCTTGGATCCTTGGGATAAAGTCCACCTGATCATGATGTATACTTTTTTTAACATGTAGCTATATTCTGTTTGCTAGGATTTCCTTGAATATTTTTGCATCATTATATGTTAATAATATTGTAGTTTTCCTTTTTTGTTAGGTCCTTCTCTGGTTTTGGTATCAGGTTGATGTTTCCAGAATGTGTTGGGGAGTATTCCTTCCTTCTCCAAGTTTTGGAATAGGTCATCCCATGCTTTGTAAATTTAGAGCCTGTTTCTACATTCATCCTTAGCAGAATAGATTTGCATTCATTAATACAACAAATATTTATCATACATATTTATTTTTTTTCTTTTGAGTTTCTAGTATGTACCAGATATTGTTTTAGGCATCGGGAGATAAAGCAGTGAACAGGTAAAAATCTTTATATGTTTCTGTGTGGGTGTGGGGGTGTGTGGGCAAACTACACATAGTTTGTTAGTGAGGAGTGCTAGGGAGACAAAATGACACAGGAAAGACAATTTAAAGTGCTGGAGGTAGGGAGGTAGAGGGTGACAGGAGTACTTGATATGAAATTAGGTAAGTTTGGATTAAACATGAGAGCTCTATAAGCAGCCTAAAATTTAGAACGACTTATAACTGAAGATTTTTTAAGTGTATTTTTAATATTTATTTCCAGGAGAATTTGAGTGTCATGCAGGAAAAAGGAAGGGAATAAAATAATTTTCCTCCCACTGTTATTCAAAGATGTTTGGCTCCAGCCAAAGCTTTTAAATCCCCTTCATCCAAACACAAAGCCTGTAATTACTAGAATCATCCTCACAAAAATATTTTGTTTAAGACAGAAGTTCCCTGTGCAAGTTTACTGTGCAAAATATTTTCTTAGGGAAATTTGGGGTAAATATAATTTTCTTCTTACCGTTACATTACCAGACATATCTCAGCACCCTTGCAGGGGTCCTCAAGGTTTTTAAACAGGGGGCCAGTTCACTGTCCCTCAGACCATTGGAGGGCTGGACTGTGGGCCCCAGAACGAGTCAGCTGCTAAGCAGGACAGGCAGCAGCAGCAAAAACACCCGGTGGGCTGGATAAATGTCCTAGGTGGACTGCATGTGGCCCATGGGCCATAGTTTGAGGACTCCTGCTTTAAAGGACACACAGCCCTATGGAAGGGGACTCCTGGGAGCTGCTTGACTGACTTACTCTCCCCTTTTTCCAGTTCCGGGTAAAAGTGGAGGGTGATGTTTAGTTTCAACTCCAAATGAATAGCCATAAGATGCCCATGGATGTAAGAGTAGAAATAGGATGTAGGGAAGCTTGCACCACAAGAAAAGGTCAAAACTTCACCAGTTTCATAATCTTGTCAAGTGCTATTACTGTAAATGTAATTACTAATAAAATGATTGTTTTCCATTGGCTATCTCTAAGTTGTACTAAATGCCTCTTTGGTTTTTCCTAGTACTTCTTTTTACAGGAATCTAGCCAGTGCTCATCTACACCCTATCTTTCACAGACATCTGTCTCTGTTTATTTCCTTCTAATGTATTTGTTTGCTGCTAAGGAGAAAGTGACGATGATGGCTTTCAGCTCGGTTTTATGTACATCTAGATTAGAACTGGCTGAGAGCAGCTCTCACATTCCCCCATCCATTTTTTTCTAAGGAAAGCTTGGTAGCTTTTAGTACTCTTGCTATCAAATTTACCAAAATGGTTACTTCGTTTTTATGGCTGCCTTTGTGTTCACAGCAATTTCTTAGTCTCTTTTGTAAATTTGCCAAAATCTTAATTGCATTTAAGAAGACAAGCAAATAGAAATGCATAAAGGAGTATATCAAAAATAGAGTTTTGAGGAAAGAGAAAAATAAAACAAAATATAACATAGAGAAGAGCATTTAATGTTCATTATATTCTTTTTGAAATTCCCTATTGTTGTCATGTTATAATATGGGCCACAAATGTCAGTTGTGTGCAAAGAAGTTGTTTTAAAAAGTCACATTCCTAAAACTGGTGCTTTTAAGGTAGTTTTCTATATAGTTGGTTTAAATCTCAATACTTGAGTGTTCACACCAGAATAATTAACAAGCTTATTTAGTTTCAGAGAGTCTGAAGACATATTTCTTAACATTTTTAAATATTAATTAAATTTTTCTTAGGACTTTCTTTTTGCATTTCACATCTTTTTCATAATATTCTCTTTGATTTACAAAGAAAGAACTTTTATTGGGCAATAGACACAGCTTAAAAGCAAAAGTGAATGCTAAAATACAAATAAATACCAAAATATGTTTTAGGATTTCATTGGTACGAAGAAGAATACATTCTTATAATTTTTTTTTACTTTTTTTGTTATTTATTATGGTAAGAACACTTAACCGGAGATCTACCCTCTTTACAAATTTTTAAGTTTACAATCTCAGATGGTAGGTCTTTAGAGCTTATTCATCTGCCTTGATAAAAACATAAATTAAGACATTTTGTTCAAACTTAAAAAAAAAGTAAACCTTCCTTTTTTAAAGCAACAGGAAGATGTCAAATCTGAGTAGAGACAGATTCTACGTGATTCTGACAATAGGATAACTCATTTATAACATAATATCGATCAAAAACCAGCAAAGAAATGAAAAAGTATCAAGCCTCCACTATCTAAACTGACAATAAACTTTCTTTAGAATGACTTCAAGGCTTCAAATCCTAATGATAATGATCAATATAACTTGGCTATAAAGTTGCATTCCAAGTTTTGTATCATGTGACCTAAGGAAATCTAATTCCAAGAGCTAATATGAAGTAAAAGACTAACATTTGTTCTAGTCATTCTCTATCAGTTTTTATAGTTTAGGGAAAATACTGACTATCCTTCAAGTCAATCGATGATTAATCATTAGCCATCTCTTGTTTTATGAGATATAAACCCTTAAACATCTTTATATTTGTAATAATTTTATATTTAGGCTAGTCCTATGATTGAAAGCTGTTAAACTAGTCAATCAATGAATCTTATATGATTCCAATACATCACTAAAAATGTTTGTTGAAAATGATATAAAAATTATTCCAAACTGGATTAACAAAAACAGTTCAGATAAAGCTTCATATTCATTGTTATCTAAGACCCAAATCAAATGTGGTAGCCAGTGAACAAACTTAATAGGCAGGTTTCATCTGCCCTTTCAAGCATTTTATCCCAACTCCTCAAACATATAAACCCAACTCAGATAAAAACTATGAGGTCGGCAGTCACTTCATGAACTCATCCTAGAAAAGTGCTACATACAGCATTGCTGAATATTCAGTCACCAGATGGCCGAGGGGAGTACTTTGAATGTGATAGTAGTGAGACTCAGCAGTGAGGTATATAGCACTTTTTCTAGGATAAGTTCTCTAACTTTTTTTTTTTTTTTTTTTGAGACGGAGCCTCAAGCTATCCCCCTGGGTAGAGTGCCATGGCATCACGCTCACAGCAACCTCCAACTCCTGGGCTCAAACGAGTCTCCTGCCTCAGCCTCCCAAGTAGCAGGGACTACAGGCACCCGCCACAATGCCTGGCCATTTTCTGGTTGCAGCCATCATTGTTGTTTGGCAGGCCCGGGCTGGGGATTCGAACCCACCACCTTAGGTGTATGTGGCTGGCGCCTTAGCCACTTGAGCCACAGGCACCGAGCCAAGTTCTCTAACTTCCATGTCCGACCTCATACATTGACAGCTCTGATGACCATTCAGAGCACCTTTTGTAGGATGAGTTCATGAACTTAATTGCCTGAACTCATATATGCCAAATAATACAAAAAATAATACCACTTTATTTATACAACAAATAAAAATAAGGGCAATATATGGAAAAATATGCAAAATCCCTTTAAAATAATTTGCGTTTGTTTGTTTGTGGTTTGAGACAAAGTCTCCCTCTATTGCCCAGGCTAGAGCACTATATCATGGCATCATGGTTCACCCCAAACTCCTGGGCTCAAGCCATCTTTTTACCTCAGCCTCCTGAGTAGCTGGGATTACAGATATCAGCACAAAGACCAGCTAGTTTTTCTATTTTTAGTAGAGATGAAGTCTCACTCTTGCTCAGGCTGGTCTCCAATGCCTGAGCTCAAGCAATCCACTCACCTTGGCCTCCCAGAGTGCCACCACGCCCAGTCTAAAATAGCTTTTGAAAGCTGGATAAAGAATATGAATGAAATGCAAATAATATAATCATAAATCTGAGACAGAAATTAGCATGGCTAAATGTGGACTGTTATTTACTCTTATGCCATTTGTTAGCATTTTGTTTAATATGTTATTTTTTAATGTGTATAAATCTGACCCTTCCTTGTCTTCCACACATATAAGACAGCCCTGTTTTATATCCACACTGTAAGTTTGTTTAAAAGTTCAGTTCTATGGCCAATTATTATAATACCTACAGATTCCCAAAATAAAAAATGGTTACTGTCATGAAGAATCTGACAGTGTAGATAAGGGAAAAGTGCAACTTTCTGTGTAATGATGTCTCACGACACATTAAAGAGGCAGGTGGGAACAAGAAGAGCTTCAGTTTGAATATCTGTATCTTCGAACAAGTGGAAAAAATTCCCCCTAGTCATATGAGCTATGAAGTGCCAGATACTCACCTTGGCATCCTGTGCATTTTAGTAAACCTGGTCACATGGATAACAATGTTTATTGACTTTGTCTTCATTAAGTACAACTCAAGTGATTTCCTTACCACTCAGAGTCTTGCCCAGAAAATCTCCTAGGATAAGATGATAACATTAGTAACACAAAGTAAAATCTATTACACAGCATATGGATAGAAAGGAGTAAATGAAGCTCATAGAAACATTATTTTCAAATTTTACTAAAACACACTATAATATGTGTCTATAAAACATGTCATTAATAAAATCTATGAGATAGAGCATTTTTCCAGTTGTCTGTAAATATCTTCCTATGTGTTATACCATCTGGAAAATGTAGTTGTCACTTTTTCTCTGCACATCCTGCATTAAATGATTTACATTTTGAAACATGCTTTTACTCTATCAATGCAATCTCACAGTGACAAAATAGGGTACCTTTTAAATTTATCTGGCATATTTAATTAGCCATGTCGTATAGGGAAACAGTAGTGTTGGGAGCCGACCTCCTGGGAGGCAAGGACCCCCAGTTTTGAGGAACTGCATTTGAAGCAAGGACCGAATGCAACCTGGCCCCGGCTGCTTCCTGTTATGGCTGGTTCCTGAACCAAATTAGAATGGAGGCATGCCCTTTAGGTCAGCAAAGACTGCTGAGAATGCTATTCTGCTCATATGCTGTGTTTAATCAAGTTATGCAATGATGACAAAATCATGCCTTCAAGCTACTGTATATAAAAGCTGTGCAGTGAAGCTGAAGTTGCCTTTTCCTACTGAGGAAAGGTCCTCCTGATCCTGCCACTTACTGTATCTCTTTTCCATCCCACACCGGTCTACTCCCAAGTTTTCTAATAACTTTGCTAGGCTGGTTCCAGGCATAGTAGTAGATACGTGACCCTGCCTGTGATTTAACTCTTTGTATCATAGATTCTACATATAAAATTATACACTATTTCCAATTAAGTATGTGGATCACTCTCGTTACTCTGATTGTACTTTCATGGAATAGCGTCACTTTAGAGGTTTGTCCCAACACTTTTTCAGGCATGACACTTTTTCAGTAGAAGGTTAGAAGGTCAAAAGACCAAAATACATTTTCCTCTTACTACGAAGGAATTAATTTTTTCTTCCTTTAATTTTCTCAGCTAGGATTTATTTAAGAATTCAATGAAAAATGTATTCACAGATTTATTCCTTTAATTTGTTCAGTACATACTGAAACGCATGAATAAATTCTTTGTGTGTCTTTTGGAAATTCATTCATTCCTTCTTCATGTGTCCTTTGAAATAGAACAGTGGGATGGCATCAATTCAAATAGGTTAACCAGTTAATCTACTCTTCTTGAAGGGTTAGGCCAATTTTCTTTCTTTATCTGCAACATATTGGAAGGATAAGCGTCATCTTGGGTCCATAGAGTAAATATACAAACACAAAAGAAAGCTAATTATCAAAAACAAACAAACAAACAAACAAAGGTCTGTGTATACTTTTGGTTGATATCAGACACCACACAAATAAGGAAACAAAGTCCTTACAAAATCCACATGCAGCCTGTGGGTCATGGGTTGGACATCCTTAGATTAGGGGATGATCATTAATTGTTTACTACACCAGCTTATGTCTGGAAAATACCAGTTTCTGAATAGTAATGTGTCTATTGCGCATATCTCACTTAGGTTTGCTCAATACATCAAGAAAGGTAATTCCTACCATATACACCCTCCAAGAGCCTCTGAACTATTCTGTATCCCATCAGCCAGTGTACCCTACATCCCACTGGGGCAACATGCCTATCCACATCCAGCTCCCGATGGAAATGACAGATTCTGCTGTTCATCAGCACTGAGGTCTCTCCAACCAAAATAACCCTCACCTGCTTGCCACTTCAGCACCAGAATAGAAGCAGATGTCTCTCAATGGTAGCCTGCTTGCTTTCTAATTCCAACGTCCTAGAAGTGGCAACGCAATGTTTATCTCAAAAAGAAAGAACCCAGAAATGAAGCCTTTCTGTTTTATATTTACTTTCTTTTATAATAATTCATTTGCATAAGTGTGAGATCCATTTTTTCCTTTTCTTTTTTTTTTTTTAAAACATGACTTGTGACCTAAATGTTGAGCATATGGCGTGTAATTTCGTAAAGGAAATTGCTTGGTTTTTCTGATTCTCATATTACCATTTCCCCTGAGTTGTCATATCAGCAGTTCCTGACAGAAAAAGAAATATATCACTGTTTTGTAACTAAGCAAAAGGCAATGCTGCCACTCTAGGTTCATGAAACCTTTAGGAAGCAAGGCACAAAGGTTTATAGAAAATGCTGACTTCTTCAATGGCAAAGTGCTTTATCTCTTTCATGTTTGACTATACGGTACCATGATATTTTATCAAAACATCTTATAAGACTAAACTGAAAAGTCTACTACATTTTTCCTTCATAAAAAGAGATGCACAAGATAAACAAAATGAAAATGTTTCACAAGTTCATTCAATTCCTCCAGCTCCTTTTAATAAAGAATAAATCATTGGTAGAAAAAATGAGCAAGACAGCAACAAATAGCCTGTCAGTTCACAATATATTGCATCAAAGAAAAGATCCCAGGAAGTATAAAAAGCAAAAAGAATTTGGTGAAACCTCAATGGATTTACTTTAAGAACATCAAAGAACAACTGAGGATACTTAACCTATTTGAAGAAATGGAAAAAGAAAAAAATAATCAGCCACAGAGAGAAATAGAGCATTTTTAAATGAAGTATTTAGTAAATGAATGCATATGAAATTTTGAATGAATTATATTTAAAAGCACAAGAATATTTTAAATCATGAAAGGGACAACTGATATAATTAGCATTACAAAACTCTGAATAAACTATTTTTTGCTTTATGTATATTTTAAAAAAATTTTAAATTAAATTATACATGTGTACATTAATGCAATCATGGGGTACAGTGTGCTGGTTTTATATTCAATTTGAAATATTTACATCCAACTGGTTAACATAGCCTTCATGGCATCTTCTTAGTTATTGTGTTAAGACATTTATATTCTGCACGTAGAAAGATTCACATGTGCCCTTGTAAGATGCACTGTAGGTGTGGTCCCACCAAATGACCTCCCTCACCCATCCTCTTTCCTTCCCTCCCCTCCCTTTCCCCTTTCCCCCTATTCTTGGGCTATAATTGGGCTATAGCTTTCACATGAAAGCTATAAATTATTTTCATAGTAGGGCTGAGTACATTGGATACTTTTTCTTCCATTCTTGAGATACTTTGCTAAGAAGAATATGTTTCAGCTCCATCCATGTGAACATGAAGAAGGTAAAGTCTCCACCTTTCTTTAAGACTGCATAATATTCCATGGTGTACATCTACCACAATGCTTTATATATTGTAGGAGATGTCAACATCCGAGCAAGATGATCTGCAGCTGAGGCGTAGACCTCAGGCTATTCCTCCACCAGAGTTCCTTGTGGGAGGAACCTGTGCCCTCAGCATGTAGTCATTGTTAATTACTCCCCTCACCTGTGTTGTTCTGGCTCAATAAAACGCTGGTGCGGAGGTTGCTCGGGGCTACCTGGAAAATAAGGGCTAGCCCGCCTTCCACAAGCTTATACTTCTAATCCACTTCTCGCCTGGTTCCTTCCTACGCTAACCAAGACCAAGGCCACAAGAGCCCAACGGGTCAGGACAATATATATTTTTAAAAGGCTAAATGGATATATAATTAAAACATCAATGTATGGCCATAGTACCTTCAACACACCCTATCTCATCTGATAATTAAAGCACTGATTTCATGTGCTAGGGCATGAATAATGAAACAGTTGGTAGCATAACTCAGCTAACATTTATGAAATCTATGCCAGTATTATATTTTTATAAGATGTATCTGACGCATTCCTCAGAAATTAAAACATTTTTCCCATCTTATGCAGAAGAAAGCTTAGAAATGTTAAAGGACTTAACCAAGCCCATCCACTAATAGGTTGCAGAACCATTTTAAACTTAGAAAGTCAAGCACTGAAGTTCAAAGTCTTAAGCACTATGATGAATATAGTTTTTTTTTTTTTTACATTTCATGCCCTTGATTACTTCAAACTGAAAAAAAATCATAAAAATAATCTCTATAGAAGTAGAATCCTAATTTCTAAGAATGCACCTTCCTTGAAAATTCTGTTATAAACCACAAAATTCACTTACTAGTTGTACCCTTACCTATGGAATATAATTATTTAGATTTTGTTCAAAATTTGGAATAGACTCTCTCATCCTTAAATTAAACTTTAAAACTCAGTAAAATGCTAACAGAAAGGTTTAAACATCTATCAGAAAATAGATAAACTGGGCGGTGCCTATGGCTCAAAGGAGTAGGGCGTCAGCCCTACGTGCCAGAAGTGGCAGGTTCGAACCCAGCCCCAGCCAAAAAATAAAACAGTAGAGAGAAGAACATAGATAAACTTTTAAATTTATTTATTTAGTTTTTCTTACACTGAACTTTGGCAGGTCACAATTGGATACATCACAATTATTAGTTTATTCCTGGCCCATTTTATTGGTTATTTTGGTAGTAGGCAGAATTCTAAAATGGCCCCAGAGATGTCCCACCTCCTGATGTGTCTTCCCTGCATAATTCATGAGATTGTGAATTTGATCACTTTTACTCCTGTGCTTAGGTAATGTGAGATGGCCCAGTTGACCTTGGGATAGGGAAATCATCCAGGTGAGCCTGAACTAATTACACAATCCATTTATAAATCGAGAGTTTTTCCTAGCTGGTTGCAGAAAAGGAGGAAACAGAGGCAAATACTAAGACGTCTTCAGCGTCCCTTCGACAGCTGAAAGACGCAGGGGTCAGGAGTGCCCAGGAATGTGGGCTTTCTAGAAATGGAGAGCAGCTCTCAGACAGGAGTCAGCAAGGAAATGGGGACTTCAGCTAAAACCACTCAGAACTGAATTCTGCCAACAGCAAGAAAGATCCTAGAAGATTTTTCCCTAGAGCCTGTACACAAGAACTCAGCCCAGATAGTCAAAAGATTTTAGTCTCATACTACCCTGGCAAGAAAAGCCAGCCATCCTGGGTCAAACCTCTACTCTAAATAACTAAATGACTCAGCTATAAGTCACTAAGCTTATTAAAATTTATTACACAGCAAGAAAAGGGTAATGTAATTGCCATATTTACTTTCTGTATACATAATTTAATATTATATAAAGAATAGCTGTGAATCCACCACTAAGCAAAAAACTAGATGTCTAAAAATAAATAACCCTATCCAGAGATTACTCTCCTGATACCCTGCCTCCTCTCTGATACCCAAGATTTGCTATTATTACAACATCATATATCAAGGACACATGTTTATCTAAGTAAAAGTTTGTTTAGAATCAATTTTTTAATTCTTGATTTACTTTAAACTTTATAAAATGGCTATTGTTTTGGTTGAAATCATCCAAGAATTCCTATTGTCACTTAAAATTATCTTGCTAAAATTTATTTATATAAAATTGTACCTTACCGGTCCATTTGATGGCTATCCTATAATGTCTTTAGCAATTTTCTTGATAATGGATATTTTATTTTATTTTCAAATCCGCTATTAACAAAAGGCAGAAAGTGGAAAGACAGATGACAGAGACTGAGAAGAGGGTTAAAGCTTCAGTCTCCAACCCTCCTGCACCAGGGACCAGCTTCATAGAGACAATGTTCCACAGACAGAGCTGGGGGGCGGATCTCAGGCCTCAGGCGGCCATGCAAGCAATTAGGAGCAGCTGTAAATATGGCTGAAGTTGCTTTGCCTGCCGCTCACCTACTGCTGCCTGGCCTGGTTCCTAAGTGCCAGGAAGAAAATTTTCCATGGGGGCATAAGGAAGGAGGTGCAGCTCTATGGTAGGCTCCGAAAAGGCCACCAAATGGTGCTGTTAGGGGGTGGGGGACACAGGGTTCAAGTGTATAAACATACAGTAAGAAGACAGACCCGACGGCGTCAGCTGGTAAGTTGGACATTGGATGTGAGCAAAGAGGAGTCAAGGTGACACCAAGAATGTGGGAGATCAAGTTTAGGAAACTAGGAGTTCAGCTTTTGCAGTGTTAAGCATGACATGTCTATAATATAGCCAAGGAATAATTCAATATTTGAATTCAGAGTAGAGTGGCTGCACTTAATAAAAATGTACTGTGCTTGGGTGATAGATACTGTAAATACCCCAACTTGATCACTTCTTGTGCACATAACACAATTTCACATGTCTTGCATAAATATGTACAGAGAAAAAAACACCCGACACTGCTTAGACATGCCTGTGTATCTCTCTACACGCACATGTACTAAAGTTTGTCTTGGATATGCCTAGTCGGTAGGGTGCAGGGAATTTTAATGGTCAAGTATAGTACACTTTCACATCTGTTGTCAAAGATGGTTGTACAAATTTACACTTCCACCAGAAGTGGTATAAATGTTCTCCATTTTTTCCCAACATTTAGTATTGTCAAACTTGTTAATTTTTGCCAGTACAATATCAACTCTTGTATTTGTGTGATTACTCATGAGGTTTTGAATATAGTAAATGATTTTTGGCCAAATACATTTCCTCATCCATGAAATGTCTTTTCATTTGCTTCATTTTCTCACTTTTCTTGTGATTGTTTTTCCACACTGATCTTTAAACTTCTTATAGTCCTGTAAATAATCTATTATCATTTTGTGTTGCAAACATGTTCTCACAATTTGTGGCTTTTCACTTTCTTAAAAATATCATCTTATGACAGAAATTGTTAATTTTAAAATAGTTCATGTATCAATTTTACAGAGTTTTGTTTTGTTTTGTTTTGTTTTGTTTTGTTTTTTGCAGTTTTTGACCAGGGCCGGGTTTGAACCCACCACCTCCAGTATATGGGGCCGATGTCCTATTCCTTTGCACCACAGGCACCACCCTACAGAGTTTTATATATATATATAAATATGTGTGTATATATATCTGCCTAACCATATGACAGAAGCAATTCTGCCTTCCTGGAGACTTTGTGAACCCCTGGTCAGGCACTCTGTCTCCACCAAAGCCCAGTAACATACCAAGAGCTTATTTGTTTCAAGCTATCTGATTTTCTGCTGTAGATATCCTAGAACCCTGGGGTCTCCTTTGTGGTTCTCTCTTGTTGCATTCACAGAGTCTTTCTCTACCCCTGTGTCTCTAAGCTCCCAAGGTATACTCCACCTAAAGCCAAGACAGAAGGCCTGCTTGCACTGGAATCTAATTGAAGAACAATTTCTTGTCTGGAACTCCTCAGAGCTGCAAGCCTTTTTTTGCCTCCATTATAAGGGTTAGAGTATTATTCCCAGGCAGGGAATTGTTCTCTCTTAGAATCCAGAGTGTGCTCCTGCTCCACTGTGCTCCATGTTTAGTGGTAGTGGGTATAACAGACGGAAAAATACTGTCATTCCTCAGACAACCAAAATTTTCCATTGTAGCAGATCCATGAATATTGGTAAAATAGCTCTTCCATCTCCTGGAACACATCTTGCCAAGGCCGGTGGCACACTAACCCCTCTCTCACTTGGTCCAGTGAGCACCAGGCTTGTGATGACGTGTGTGACAGGTGTGGTGCACCTGTCAAGTCTTCCCAGTTGTGCTGTGGGAGAGAGCGAGGGCAATGACATAAACGCGTAGCATGTTTCACTTGAAGTGAATGAAAACTGTTCTTGATTCTTTCATAGAACCGCGCTGGGGAGGAATGCATGCACTGGATCAGGGGCCGCACACCATAAACAAGACTGCATTAACCTGTGCTAATGAAGACACCGTATACCTGGCTCAGCGGCTGCAAATGGAGCTGCTACCTAAGCGGTCTGGAAATTTGCAACCGACTATCTGGCCTTTCCAGCGCTCACAGTGGTACATTAAAGGGAGATTCTGTGTGAGCCACCACCACTGCGTCTGGTCAGCCATCACTCCGACCTGGCTTCTTTTGGTTAAGTGCTGCCCAGGACTTTGTCGTTTCAGTGTCCTGCAATTCTGAGACTTGCTGGTGAGTTTAATTGGTAATTTCATCTCCTCTATTATGGCTCCTGGACTAGAGAGGAGCGCCATTATAAAGCTTCCTTGTAAAGCCGGCGTCCCGCTCACCAACATACCTCTGACTGCTCTGGTGAATATTCTATCCTGTAGGCTTCCCTGTGGGACACAAACATGTACCTGAAAGGCCCCTGGTCTGGTGATGAGTCTCACTCTAGCATTTCCTCTACTTCGATCCCTTTAATCTCTTCTTCCACTACCTGCCATGTCTACTCTGTCATTTCCACCACTTAGTGAGGGCCATTGCTTTCATCATGCTTCTAGGAGTCATCCAAATAATGTCTGCAGTAGAGTGTTAAATCCTGTATTTGTAGACAGTACTGTGAAATCTATAGAATTTCCCTTATCCATCTTCATGCATCACCCACCTCACAAACCAATCCCATAAACACATTGCATTCTTACCCGGGAGAAGGAGCAAACAAGCTCCCTTAGGTCTCCTAAGACACTAAACCCATTCATGGCGGTGACCTGCTCACCTCCCAAAGGCCTCACTTCTTAACACTATTGCATTGGGGATTTGGTTTCAGAATGTGAATTTGGGGGTGACACAAACATTCAGACTGCAGCCACAAGCCTTCTCTAATCCCTAACAGCACTATTTTAAAGTAGCAAGCATATAAAAAACTCTCATGAGATAGAGTCATGCATGGACAAAAAAAAAAAAAAAAAGTTATGCTTTCATTGAGTATCTTTGTTATAAATTATACAGACTTTTTTTCTGGAAATGGAATAGTCCAACTTTGCTATACCCTGCTATCCTAGCGAGGATTAATTAAATCTACCTTCAGGCTGCCACATGAAGGAAGCTTTGTCCCACAGCATATGGCAAAAGAATCTGCTTAATGAGGTAACATTGGCCAATGGTCTCTAGACTAATGATTTTAACAGAAGAGATGAAGTGGAATATATCGCCTAGTTTTTCATCATAAGGTATATTTACAACTAATTTCAATTTGTGTTCATCATTTTGTATGAACATGCAGAAAACTCAACCCTAAGTATAGAAATCTCTATACAGGTATTTGTTTATTTAATCTGCATAACTTAACATCTCATTTTCTTTTTGATTCAGCAGACCCACATTTTTCTATAATCAATTCATTTTTTTAATGTCCCCACTACTAACTTTCTTAATAATGGGCTAATAGTACCATGTTGTAAGACTAACCAAGATTTAATTCAGAATATCCTACTTACAAATTTTTTATTTTGTTGTTTAGAAAGAAAATTTATTTCATAGAATCCCTACATCTGGTGGGACCACACCTACGTTGCATCTTACAAGGGTACATGTGAAATTTACTAGGTGTAGAATATAAATGTCTTAACACAATAACTAAGACCATACCTTGAAGGCTATGTTGACCAGTTTGATGAAAACATTTCAAATTGTGTGTAAAACCAGCACATTGTACCCCATGATTACATTAATGCACACAGCTATGATTTAATAAAGAAAAAAAAAGAATGCATAACAAAATTTTAAAGGGGTTTTATTGTATTGGCTAATTTTTTTTTCAAGAGGCCTCTTGAGAAAATGAATTTACTAGAGACAAGAAAACAAATATTTTCTGCAAAGGGCCAGATAGTAACTATTTTAAGCTCTGTGGGCCATAGGGTCACCTATGTCTGTGTCACAACTATACAACTATTGTATAGTGTATTTTGCACTATACAATAGTGCAAAAATAGTCATAAACAGCGTGAAAATGGGAAGAGTGGGGCAAAGTTCACTTCTGGGGCACATATTGGCTCATCCGTTTCCCAGACAGAGGTTCTTAATTAGTTGGCTCATTGTGGCTCCCTTCCTCTATTCCTATATACTATACATTTAAAAGCAGGTAAGAGATACGGGAAAGAAAAGAAGGGCAGTGTGTGTTTGCCTCTCCTGTGGCAAAAGCAAAGGCTGTTCCCATCTGACTAATTTCTACCTAACAGAAATGCTATTAATAAAGACAACCACCAGAAAATAAACCAAAACCTACCTACTACTACTCACACGGCACTGTAGCAGAATATACATCTTACTAGCTTCAGAAATTGACTGTTACTAACCAGCAGTGAGATGAACATCTGAAAAAAAAAAATACACTTAGGGAAAGTGTGTGCAGTTTGGTAAGTGGTAAGGATATCACAGCCTCATGTGGGTCTGGCAAGTGTACTGAATCCAGCAAGTACCAGATGACTGTGTAGCTGAGTAAGTCCTCTTGTTACTAGAAGAGCAATTCTCCTCGTATTACTTACAACTATGTCTCGTTAACATTCTCTTCAAATTCAACATGCCTTGGATTTCACGGAATTGTCTGAAATCTGTTATAAGTGTTTAGAGGTAAACAGGACTTAGAATGCTGCCATTCAATATCACAAAACATAATCAAGGGATGGAAAATATGCCCCATCTTAAATGCTGCATTTATTACCTGTACACTCTCTTAACAAATGTTCTGAGTCCTTTTCGGGCTTGTCACAATCATCCGGTTATATCTTCCATAATAGGCACCCACGTGCCCAACAAATTTTTCATCCTTCACCTAATCCTTTCTTATCTGAAGGATTATTCACTCTCAGTTGTATTATTTTCTTCATTTATTTCATTCAGTTGACTTTGACACTAGACATACCAAGATGAATACAACTGTTTTGCTTTGTTTTGTTTTTTACCAAGTCTGGTAAAAGCATTAAACATGGAAAGAAATAGTTAATTACAACTTAGAACTGTGTCAAAAACACACTATTTTAAAATGCTATGGAGTATAGAGGGTGGTAGAATTATTATATAGTCTTTGGACAGTTAATGAAGACATGACAGAGTCACAAAAACCTGTTTCCTCTATCTCCTAGGCACACGAGTAGTGTACATAGCTCAGCCTGCCTTGTGTTATGTGCCCACAAGACAGAATTCTAGATAATAAAATGTGAGCACAAGTGATGAACCTCATTTTCAGCCTTGACTTGTAAAAAGCATCTACAAATTCCCCTAAGAGTCAGCAAACTTCCTCTGTAAATTAATAAATAGTAAATATTTTAGGTTTTGAGGGTCTTATGACCTCTACCACTTAGTTAAATAATCTACTAGTTCGATCACTAGAATATACGGTAAGTGTATGATTAACTTTTTTTTTTTTTTTTTTTTTTTGCAGTCTTTGGCCAAGGCTGAGTTTGAACCCACCACCTCTGGCACATGGGGCCAGGGCCCTACTCCTTTGAGCCACAGGTGCCACCAGTATGATTAACTTTTTATAAGGATTTGTCAAACAGTTTTGCAAAGTGTCTGTAATATTTGGCATTCTCATCAGCAGCTGACCTGCATCCCTGCTAGGACTTGGTATTTGGAAGTACTATATGCTAGAAACAGCTTGAGCATTTAAACTTTTCTCAGTGAAGCCAGGAAGCTAAACCTAGGTTACAAAAATGCTGTTTGTACTGGATTGCAAACACAGCCATAATTCTTTATCTCTGCCTTTATCTACTCCTTTGAACACCATTAGCTATTACTTCAACACCCCATAAATCTGGACTGCCATTATAATTTTCTCTGACCAGTAAAATGGAGTAGGAGTCGTAGTCCAGTTTTGAGCTGGACCATTGACAGATTTTGTGTGTTTCTAATTTTACTCTTGGAACCCTGCTCATGTGAATAAGCCCAAGAGGATGTGTAAATACATGAAGTGGAGCCCCGTGATCCTAGCTGAGGTCGTTTTAGACTAGCCAGCCCCCAGTCAATCTGGCATCTGACCACAGATGCTTGAATGAGCTGAGACAAAGACAAAAATCCTACTTAACCCAATAAAATTGCCAAACCATAGAATCATAATTAAATAAGCAGTTGTTGTTTTAAGCCACTAAATTGTAAGGTGGTTTATTATGTAGGAATAGCTAATTGGTAAGCTATTTCATCACTAATCTAATTTATATAACCCAATAGAAGACGTACGCTGCTGTAATTAAATAAGATTAATATTCTTACTGGCTCTTATTTCTGTAATCATTCAAATGTGCAACATAAAAGGGGTTTTCTTTAAAAATAAAATGGTACTTCATAAAAGTATGTAGATTGGTTTCTGTAAATAATTTATAGTCTTAGTCTAATAAGCTATGTGGCTTTGGAGAAATTATTTAACTTTGGCTTGCGTCAGATTCTTTTTAAGTAAAATGAGGATATTAGAGAAGATGCACTTTACAAAAAACTATGTGTGTATATATATATATGTTTGTGTATCTATCTACACACAAGTGCAGATACATCCATGCACATATAGACATATACATATGCATGTATGTGTATATGCAAGTTCTTCCAAATGCCTTAAAGAACAAACTCTAAATGGAACTGAGTCAAAAAAGTGTTAGTCACCCTGAGATATGTAAAGTAGGTGCTTCATACTTCTAAACTAGCTTAGAAAGCCCTAAGCTTTCTTAGGTAGCCTTAAGTATGTTGGTGTATAATTAATAGGGAAAGATAATGAAATAAAGACACAGAGCCTGTAGCTAAGTGGTTAGGGTGCTGGTCTCGAACCTGGCCTGGGCCGACTATAACAAAAAAATAGCCAGGCATTGTGGTGGGCACCTGTAGCACCTGGGC
This sequence comes from Otolemur garnettii, assembly GCF_000181295.1. Classification (NCBI taxonomy): domain Eukaryota; kingdom Metazoa; phylum Chordata; class Mammalia; order Primates; family Galagidae; genus Otolemur; species Otolemur garnettii. Next base: position 31,506,766 of record NW_003852402.1, on the reverse strand, counting down.
ACCTGTAGCTACTTGGGCCGACTATAACAAAAAAATAGCCAGGCATTGTGGTAGGCACCTGTAGCACCTGGGCACCTGTAGCTACTTGGGAGGCTGAAGCAAGAGAATCACTTAAGCCCAAGAGTTTAAGGTTGTTGTGAGCTGTGACATAGTGAGACTTTGTAAAAAGAAAGGAAGAAAGGAAGGAAGGAAGGGAGGGAGGGAGGGAGGGAGGGAGGGAGGGAGGGAGGGAGGGAGGAAGGAAGGAAGGAAGGAAGGAAAGAAGGAAGGAAGGAAGGAAGGAAGGAAGGAAGGAAGGAAGGAAGGAAGGAAGGAAGGAAGGAAGGAAGGAAGGAAGAAAGGAAAACATTTATAATGAATGTTAGACAAAAATTATACCTGTGAGTAACACAGAACACCAATGGCTAACACATAAATGAAATGTGTAAGCAGAACTCTGTGTATAGTATAATGAAAACAAACCACAAGTACTAGTTAAATTAATCATAATATGACTTTCAAGACAGTAAGAACTTAAAAAATCTCCAAGTCCAACTTTCAGAATTTATTGATTTGACTCAGTTCATTTCAATGAAAGAATCATTGACAATCTACAACTAGAGGCATCTTCTGTACAAATTGTAAAAGTTATATCCTAGAAAGATCAAATAACTTACATAAAGTCAACAGATTAATAGTTGAGGATATAAAAAAAAATTCTGATCTTCCTTTTAATACTCTTTCTCCTTCATCAGTGAACTACTCCAAATAATGGCAAAATTTCTGACTATCTCTGACAGCTTGTGATTATAGATTAGTTACACATTGAACAAAATAAAACAAAAAAAGAATTTTAGAATAATGCCAGAGAACCAGCTATTTAATGTAATCTTATTTTGAAAAGACTTTTAAAGTGGAAATGAGGTGAAGAACATTCCCTAATTTAACCAAAAGACTAATGCAATCAAGACCCTACATGTACTGTGGGTTTCTGGGATCCTATCTATGTAGAATCTAAATTGTCCTGCCAATCACAGTTAGGAACTAGGTTATAAGCTGCTGAAATCAATTCAGGCCTCACCCACTTTGCTACCTATCTTAGAAAGGATCCCTTCCTCACCGTAATAGTAGGAAATTTTTTTCTGATACCTGCTCTCTTTGTGCTACAAAGCTCTCAATCTTTCTACGCCACAGATGTCATTTACAATTAAATATTTTCTCTGAATCATAATGTCCTTTCTCCTCCTCCCTTTCTCAAGCCAACTATTCCATTTTGTTCAGGTTCTCCTTGAATCTGAGATTATATTTCTATTTAGGGAAGAGGATGCACAAAGATATTCAAATTGTCTTGCTTTTGTGAAATAATGGGGATTAAAAAGATGGCAATTGCTTTTTAAGGTTCATATTTAAAAGAAAAATAAGGAAGGCTAGTTAGTAATGCCCTTAAATTATTTTTCTCACTGGTTCAGGAAATTAACAAATGTAGGGATCAGACACTAGGGCTTCAGATTGACAAAGATTCTAGATTGATAAAGCAGGTATATTTGCAAATTATCAGCAGCATTAGCAAGCTTTATCATGTGTTGATTTTAGTTCCAAGATTTTATTAAGCTGAATACACAATGCCAGAGGAAGTTTGATTTAGTCCACTCAAATAAAATGCTTAATTAAAAATAGAAAAATATATAGTCAAATTGATTGTTGACACTACTAATAAGATTTCTAAAATATTTTGCAATTTTATAAAAGCTTTAGGAAATGTTACCTCTTTGATAAGTTCTGGTCTCATTTTGCATACAAAGAAACTAGAGTTAAAGTAATTTAATAGGGAACTGATAATTGCGGGATATAGTAAAGATCGAACAATTTAATAAGGAGCTAAGATAAATATCAAAATTGGTATTTAGATATGAATATTTTGACGTTAATGCTAATGTTATTTCTACCACGTCAGGCTGCCTCATGTCAAGAGATTTCAATGGTATATTTCACTGGCTCCCAGTCATATTCGATTAGGCAAAGAATCTCACTCACATATATGATTATACAGTAAAGCTAGATTTCCTGAATGAAGGAAAATGGAGATTTATTACTTAGGGTGTATACAGGGTAGCAGCATCACTTTGTGAGGGGTGATCAAACTCAGCTCCCTGATGAATACATTTTAAAAGCTAAGTTGAAGTATATAGCAATTTGAAAATCACTTTTCAATTCTCTTCCACTCTGTATTTAGTTATCTTAGGGTAGGCTGTGCTTTAATTCAAACATTTTTTTCTGGAATTTTTCAATTAGCTTCATCTTAATGTTAGGGAAAAATTCTTTGATATCAGAGATGCATCTTCACCAATTCTCTGTACCAAGTGCTACACCCTTTCGTTTGGAGACCCTTTGAACCATGAGCATTCTTGAAAGAAAGACATGCCCATGAGCTCTACATGCTGCATATTACCAAATTAGGTATCATTACTTTGGCTGTACAAATACTTTTCCCAAAATTGCCAACACCTTTTTTTGTAATCTGAAAAGGATTCAAGAAACACGGCATTTGTAGATTTAGCGTTAAAAAGATATAACTTTTAAAGAGATATAAACCTTTTTGACTTAAACTCTGGAGTCCCATCTTGATTTATAACTTTACTGACTTTTAAAATTTCTTTCAATATTTTATTTTAGTTTTTATTTCAGATTAATATGAGGGTACAAATGTTTAGGTTACATTGTTTTCAATTATAAGGTAAAATTCAAGTCATAGCTGAGCCCTTCACCCAGGGTCCGTGTTGAATGTCTTCACATTATGCACATTAGGTGAGATTCCCCAATCAACCTCCCTTCCCAGCTTCCCTCTTCTTCCCCTACCCTAGACTATACTTGTGTATTTCTTTATATGGGCATGGAGTTGTTTATATATTAGTTTCATATTAGTACTGAGTACATTGGGTACCTTTCTTCCCATTCCTGAGATACTTCACTAAGAATAATGTCTTTCAACTCCATCCAGGTAAACACACAAGATGCAAAGTCTCTACCTTTTCTTATGGATGAACAGTACTCCATGGTATACATATAGTACAATTTATTAATCTATTCATGGGGTGATGGGCGTTTGGGTTGCTTCTACATCTTGGCAATTGTTAATTGAGCTGCAATAAACATTTTAGTACAAATATCCTTGTGGTAAGATGACTTTTTTTCTTCTGGGTAGATACCTAGTAATGGGAATACCGGATCAAATCAAAGGTCAATGTTTAGTTCTTTGAGAATTCTTCATAGTTTTTTCCATTAGAGGTTGTATTAGTTTGCAGTCCCACCGGCAGTGCAAAAGTGTGCCTTTCTCTGCATATCCATGCCAGAATCTGCAGATTTGGGACATTGTGATATGGCCTAATACCATTGGAGTTAGGTGATATTTCCAAGTGGTTTTTGATTTGCATTTTTCTGATGATCAGAGATGATGATCATTTTTTCAAGTGTTTATTCATCTATCATCTTCAGAGAAGTTTCTGTTCAAGTCTTTAAATATTTTGATAGATATTGTATCTTGTAACTTGTACTTAAAACACTAGAGTGCAATGTTTTTGGAGGAAAAACTCAGACACCACTGTATAGTCACATTGATTTTATTCTTTCCTCTACAAAAGCCAAACTACCCATGTAAGAAGGATTGCAACAATAAATAAATGATATCTTAGATTTGTGCAGGACATTAGTTACGAAATGCTGCTGCTTGGTGTGTGTGCTGGTGGGTGTGTGTGTGAGTGTGTATGTCTGTGTACAAGTCTGTCTCTGAAGACACTTGCATGACTTGAAATATTTTCTTCCTAAATGTGATTTCTGCATATCTGGAAAGAAATTCACAACGGACAGCTTGCTATCTTTCTAGTTTACCAAATACGAGAAGAAAACTGAGGCTTAAATCAATTCAAATCCAAAGATGTTTTTGAAGCTTGCTACATGCCTATAATCATTCAATCATTATTTATTCACTTAACAAATGCTTATTAGAAACCAATTATGTGTCAGGCTTCACACCTTGAGAATACATTGAAGACAGAACAAAAGTCAGTTTCTTTCTTCAATGAGCCTCCAAGTCTAACAGAAAAGACTGACAAGTAAGTGAATATTTATAGCATAAGAGAAAGAAATTATTTTTTAAAAGTAGATTCAAGGCCTGGCACCCATAACACAGTGGTTATGGCGTTAGCCACATACACCAAGGGTGGGGGATTTGAACTCGGCCCCAGCTGGGCCTGCTAAACAACAATGACAACTGCAACCAAAAAATAGCCAGATGTGGTGGCAGGTGCCTGTAGTTCCAGCTACTTGGGAGGCTGAGGCAAGAGAATCACTTAAGCCCAAAGAGTTTGAGGTTACTATGAGATGTGATGCCACAGCACTCTATTGAGGGTGACAGAGGGAAGACTCTGCTTGGAAAAAAAAAAAAAAAAAAAAAGGTAGATTCAAACAGTTATGTAACCAGATAGGAGAAGATATAGAAATAAGATTAGAAGCATTTTAAAATGCTGTAAATAAGGTAAATGTCTAAAGGGTGAGTAGTATTTAAGCATGCAAGAAGGAGAAAAGGGCCAATTGGAAGTTATAAAATGACATTGTTTAGACAATTATAAGCTTAGTATAACAGAATTGGAATGATCTTTTTTTTTCATTTATTAAATCATAGCTGTGTACATTAATGCAGTCATGGGGTACAGTTCACTGATTTTATATGCAATTTGAAATATTTTCACCAAACTGGTTAATATAGCCTTCATGGCATTTTCTTAGTTATTGTGTTAAGACATTTATATTCTACATTTAGAAAGATTCACATGTATCCTTGTAAGATGAACTATAGGTGTGGTCCCACCAATTACCATCCCTCTACCCATCCTCCCCCCTCCCCTCCCCTCCCTCTCCCTCTTCCCCATATTCTTGGGCTATAATTGGGCTATAGCTTTCATATGAAAGCTATAAATTAGTTTCATAGTAGGGCTGTGTACATTGGATACTTTTTCTTCCATTCATGAGATACTTTGCTAAGAAGAATATGTTCCAGCTCCATCCATGTAAACATGAAGGAGATAAAGGCTCCATCTTTCTTTAAGGCTGCATAATATTCCATGGTGTACATATACCATAATTTATGGATCCATTCATGGATCGATGGGCACTTGGGCTTCTTCTGTGATTTAGCAATTATGAATTGGGCTGCAATAAACATTCTGGTACAAATATATTTGTTGTAATGTGATTTTTGGTCTTCTGGATATATACCTAGTACAGGAATTATAGGATCAAATGGCAGGTCTATTTTTAGTTCTCTAAGTGTTCTCCAAATATCTCATTACTGAGAAATAAAAACAAAGCAGGAGGAATCACACAACCAGACATCAGACTATACTATAAATCGATAGTGATCAAAACACCATGGTACTGGCACAAAATGGTAGATGCATGGAACAGAATAGAGAACCAATAGATGAACCCAGCTACTTACCATTATCTGATCTTTGAGTGGGGAAAAGATTCCCTATTTAATAAATGGTGCTGGGCTAACTGGTTGGCAACTTCTAGAAGATTGAAATTGGACCCACACCCACACCTTTTATTATTAACTAAGATAGACTCTCATTGGATTAAAGATTTAAACTTAAGATATGAAACTAAAAAAATACTAGAAGAAAGTTTAGGAAAAACACTTGAAGAAATCTGCCTGGGTGAAAATTTTATGAGGACACCTCAGGCAATTAAAGCAACATCAAAAATACACTATTGGGACCTTATCAAACTAAAAGCTTCTGCACAGCCAAGAACACAGTAAGTAAAGCAAGCAGACAGCCCTCAGAATGGGAGAAGATGATTTGCAGGTTATGTCTCTGACAAACCAGAATCCACAGAGAACTCAGAAGTATTAGCAAGAAAAGAATGAGTGATCCCATCTCACGGTGGGCAAGGGACTTGAAGAGAAACTTCTCTGAAGAAATCAGGCACACAGCCTACAGATATATGAAAAAATGCTCATCATCATTAATCTTCAGAGAAATGCAAATCAAAACTACTTTGAGATATTGTCTAAACCCCAGTAAGATTAGCCTACATCACAAAGTCCCCAAACCAGAGATGCTGGCGTTGATGTGGAGAAAAGGGAACACTTCTAAACTGCTGGTGGGAATGCACACTAATACATCCCTTTTGGAAAGATGTTTGGAATGATCCTTAAACAGAGGTTCTTAACACAAGATTTAAATTGAAGAGGAGAAGCAATTTGAGAGTACTCTCAAAAGAAGTTGGTGACAGAAATTAATATAAAGTGGAAATGATAAAGAGAAGATAAAGAAATCACAGGCATTTGTCTTATAAAGGGAGAATAAAAGGAGGAAATTGAGATTAAAAATGGGACATTTTAGCTTAAATTTTAAATTAGAGTTTCAGAGTTAAAGCAGAAAAACACTTTTTAACTTACAAGCAATTTTTTAAAAAAAACAATCTATGAAAAGAGACAGAGTGCGTTATCCTTTGAAATTAAAGAAAATGCCTTACAAAAACTATTTCAGTAATCAGAGTAAAATGTTAGAGGCTTCTAGCTAGTATTTTCAACTCTTGTATCTAAAAATATGAAGAGGGGGGTGCCTGTGGCTCAAAGGAGTAGGGCACTGGGCCCCACATACCGGAGGTGGCAGGTTCAAACCCAGCCCTGGCCAAAAACTGCAAAAAAAAAAAAAAAAAGAAAAAAGAAAAATATGAAGAAAAAATTATTGAGGGAAAAGCAGCTGAAATCTCAAAAATAATTGTTTTGAGTTAAAACTTCATTGCCAAATTATAATCCATGATGAAAGTAGCTGAGTAAATGTTATAAAAACAATACCAGTAAAGCTAGAAGAGAAAAATCAAAAAGCAGTCTTAGAAATTAAAAGTGAATTAATTTTTAAAAAACTGTGAAGTTGAAATAATCTATATTAAAGTTAACTAAGAGCAGACAGATGCAATGGGGAAAGCCCTTACCTAAGATAAAACTTCCAATCAACAAAGAGAGGGCAAAATATATGAAATGATGATTTACAGGTGGAGAACAAAGCATACGTAAGTATACATAGCAAGGATCAACTTTTGCCTAGAAAGACAAGATAAAACAAAGTACATCTTTCTTTACATCTATCAGAGTCATGAACACTTGAAAACTAAGGTCAGGAGTTAGCAGTTGTGCTTGGGAAGTAGAAACGTCATGAATTACTGGCAGAATTATCAACTAGTACAATTATTTTGACATGAATTTGGGAAATATTTCAGTAAAATATAAAAGCATCTCAACCAAATATCCCACTCCTGTTTATAGACTGTGAACAATTCTTCCACGAGTCCGTACGAGACACATAGAAATAGGCCTTAGCAAAGCATTTATGGTGGTGGATAGTTCGTGTCTATCATTAGAAGTATGGGTGTGTAGCAGATGTCCACCATGTAGTATTATGCCCCAGATAAAAAATTCAATACCAACTCCCAAAAAAAAAATCTTAAAATATAGCACGTCAACCGAATAATTAAAAAATAAAGCAGTAGACATGATATGTTTGTGTAAACTAAAAACATATAGAAATAAGAACTTTTATGTTTTTTGTCAATTACTTTAGAGTATTAGTATAAGAAATATAGCTTATAAGAACATAATGTTGCACACACCTATAACCATAAGTAACCATAAGGAGTATGACCCACTCATGTCTCTCTACTAGGTCCAAAAGAAAAATAGTATGAAAAAATAGAGAACTTATGAGTTAAAAGATGAGAAATATAAAAGAATCTATCCTGAGGAGGCAATCTACATATGCTAGAAATGAGAACATATATTTCATTCTCTATCTATATTGTAAAAGAAAATAGATAAAGCAAAAATGTTATTGAAGAAATGAAATTCTGGAAAACGTTCCTGAGTTGGAGAAAACTCAAGTCGGCCAGTCAAAACAGCTATGTGAACAGATAGTGTACTAGAAAGTGTACTAGACAATAATATTTCAAACAATCTCAAAATGTCTATTTCTTAACCCATTTAAAGTTTATTTCTCACTTACAACAAAGTCTTCTAAAGGTCTAGTGATGCTTTAGGGCAGCTGGCCTCCATAAAGTATGTGGGTTTCTAGACTTCTCCTGTATTATGGCAATCTAGCTCAACATGTGCATCTACAAGTTATGAGATAGAGGAATAAAATCCAGAAAAACAAACACCAGCTCGTCAATGCACACATCCCTGTGCTCTCAGCCCAAGTTAATCAGAACAAGTTACATGGCCACTTATCAAGAAAGCTAAGAAATAAAAGGTTGCATATACCCAGGAAAAAAGAAAGAAAACAGACGAGTGAGCACCAGTAACTTACTTCATGTGGTATATAAGTATATTTAATATTTAGGCAAACGTGAAATCTAAACAATGTTCAATAAGTATTTATACTAATTCATCTACAATTTGAATGACTATGAGGAAAAAGTAAATTCCTAAACTGCAGATCTGAATGTTCCAAATCTACTCTAGGTGAATGCAGGCATTAATTATGTAATCATTAGTAAATTAATTAATTTCTTCAAGGAACAATCTAATTATCCTAACTATTATAGTTAATAGCAGTTAAAGTGTTATTAGTGTTTAGTCATTGTTCTAAATGCTTGCATATACAGCTTGTTGAATCTTCACAACCACCTCAGAGGTTTAAGTATTCCCAATTTAGCATACTCAGAGAGGATAAATAATATTTTTGAAGTCACACCGCTACAAGAACAGAAAAGAAAGGGAGGGAGAGAGGAGGGGGAAATGGGTGGAGGGAGGGGGATTGGAGGGATCACTTCTGAGGTTTATCTTACAAGAGTACAAGTGAATCTTTCTAAGAGTAGAATGTGAACGTTTTAAACAATAACTAAGAAAATGACATGAGGGCTATGTTAACCAGTTTGATGGAACTGTTTTGGATTGTGTGTGAAAACCCCACACTGTACCCCAGCAGTGCATTAATGTCCATAGTTACCATTCAATAAAAAAAAAAAAAGAATAGAGAAGAAAGAATAAGTGCTTAGTCAACTCAACAAACTCCTAGTATGACAGTTTCTTCTTATTATGTCTTTTCTATTTTCTCTGTATTATTTGATCAATTGGAATAGAATGTGAAATTATGAAAGTAGTCTGTAAGTTGCAAAATTCTTCACCAAAAATAAGTAGTTCACAGAAATTTGCAAATACTTTTCTCATATTCTTTGACTATTATGACTCTGTTTGATTCATAAAAAACTATATAAGGTGTGTTATTTCTTGCCAAAACCTCACACTGTATATTTTTCCATTATAGATACAGATTATTCTTGCCGCAATACTACAAACAAAATAAATTGATGGATCAAAACATAAAATAAAGAAATGAGCATTATAAAAGTGTACTCTTTGCATTCTATAACAATTGATATAAAACCATTATCTAGAGAAAGATATATTTATCCAACTATCATTTACATCAATTCTATACTGTATCGAAGATTAGTTTTTAAAAATCTAAAGAATTAAACTTCCAAATAAATGATATGAAAATATAGGTATTTCATCCATAATCATATGGGGTTTTTTGCTTCAAACTGCTATATTTAGTTTCAGTATTTGATTTATTGATGCCAAATAATGGTTTTGATCAAATTTTTTTACTTTCAAGTAATTATTTTGTTTTGTTTCCTAACCCTCATGCTTCTCCCTGAACCTAATGGAAGCTATATTCGTAGATGAGAAGTTATCACTGGAAATTTTATCTTTCCGACTAGTTTGCAACTGAGAAGTCTCACTGAGCCTTTGCTACTCAAAGCCCTTATAGTGCAGAAACAGAAATTATTGCCAACCCTGTAAACCTTCCTAATCTCTGAACTTACTCCGTCATTATAATCTTTGTTTAAATACCATAAAATTCTTGCCAGAGCTCATATCTATCTTACCATATCTTGATAAAGGCAGCTAATATTGGTCTGGAAAGGCTATCATATGGTCACCTTTGAAGTACACCCCTTGGTCATCTGGTGACTGCTGTGAAGTGTTGACTAGGTGCTGGCACTGATGCATAACTTCCCAAGGAGAATACTTCAAAGGTGACCATAGTAATATCAGCAAAGATGTATGTAGCATTTTTCTAAGAGTAACAAAAGTTCCTTTGAATGCCTTTTCCAAGAACACAGCATAGTTTGCATTCTGGGAAGTGAGATGTGCACCTTGATTACCATCAGGAACATCTGGAACTCCAAAGGTGCTAAAAAGTGTCAAGGTAAGGCTTTGTGTTATGGCCTTACTATATAGAGATACATATGTGACCTTGATGTATATTTTTGGTATCAAAACAAATCTCTGTGACAAAACAGATTCTCAGAATTCTTTTCCTGAAAGGGATACCTCTTAAGAAATGACCAGAGGGTATGTAAAAATGTGCAGAAGGAGTGATTTATTGGCCTACATATAGAACGCTAAGATGGCTGCCATAACTCTGACCAACTTGTTGGAAAGCTTTTCAAAAAAAATTGGTTCATCCTTTATCAGAAACCTCCGGGTTAAGGAATAGAAAGCAGTACCATTTGACCAAGCCCCCTCTTTCATGATGGTGGTGATGTTGCTCAGTTCACAAAATCCCATTGGTGTTTATTCGGTTAATCCCAAGGAGCTCATCAGTAGCCAAAGGATCTGTGATGGCTAGTTGTACATGTTAACTTGACTGGATTAAGTGATACCCAATTTCTGGATATCTCTGTGAGGATGTTACTGGAAGAGACTGGCCTTTGAGTAAGAGGGATGAGGAAGTAAGATCAGTCCTTACTCGATGTGGACAGACACCAATAAGTTGAGGGCCAGATAGAACCAAAAGGCAGAGGGAAGACAAATTTGCATTCTCTTCGTATTCTAGATCTGGGACACTCTTTTTGTCCTGCCCTTGGACATTGTAACTCCAAGTGCTCTGACCTCTGGACCCTGGAACTTGCACCAGCAGCCCTCTGTTTCTCAGACTGAAAGTTACCCCATTAGGTTCTCTGCGGCCTTTGGATCTAGACTGAGCCGCACTGTCAGCTCCTCAGGTTTTCCAGCTTGCAGATGGCTACATGGGAATTCTCATGCCTCCAAAATCTCATGAGCTATTTCCCCCAATAAATCCCTCTCATCTGTACTATCTCTCTATTTACCAATCTATCTATCTGTTCCACTGGCTCTGTTTCTCTGGAGAACCCTAATTCAGCATCTCAGTACATGGCCTCTGACTGAGGACTAGGGAGGCCACTCCTTCTGTAAGTGGAATATGCTAGAGGGACAAGATGTGACTCCATCTCATACTGAAGAGGCCTTAATGGCCATACTGAACTTGTGGAGTGTTGCTTCCATAATTCAAGGCATCAAGGGCAGGTAGCTACAAAGTTGGCATCTGTGAGAGCTTCTATGTCCAAGAAAGAATGGTTTGTGGCAAGCAATTGCTGCTCTAATGGTATATAGCACAAGACAAAGAGATAGTTTCTTGTTGCCTCATGGGCAACTTGAGGCCATCATACATTGTCCAAAGACTCCAGGAGGCCAGGTGGTTTAGAGACCCTGAGGACATTAATGGGAGTGCCTGCTGGTTTTAGTTTAGACAGAGTCTAGATTTTTTTGGTGAGCCTTAACTAGCTTTTTGTTTAAGGAGAACTGATTTGTAGAAGCAGCATCAGTGATTATTGCTGCAAAATATGGTAGGAAATTTTTTCATAATAAAATTGCAAGTTAAATGCTATAGACTCATTTGCAAACCAAGAAAAATGAGTCAGGAAAATGAAGTGATTCAGGCAAGGGCACAGGGCCTTGGTTAAGAGCACAGATGCTTGATTCCAAAAAAGAAGCATAAAACTCTAAAGTATCTGGCCTTTCCATTCTGCCATTCACTTTCCATGAAAACAAATTTTTTTTTGAAAACAAATTTTAACAAAAATTTTTTTTTTAATACACAGCAGAGTCAAAATTTGATATGTTGACAATAGAGCCCTAAATGCAGAGCCAGGGACCACCCTTCCAATCCTTGCTCAACGTCCCTTGGCTCTGTGATTTTGTCTTTGAAGTCACTGAGTCTTTCAATTTTCTATTTTTTTAAATAAGGCAGATAACACACAATTACCTGCACCTGCAAGTTTCTTATGAGTATGAAGTTAATATGTGGGGAAGAATTTGAAATGTAAAAGAGGATACAAAACAGAGCTGTTCTATTTCTGACTCCTTTACCAATTATTATTATTACCAGGTTAATGGTCCTCCAACGTCAGGGTTATATCTCAATTTCTTTAAAGGGTAAAAATAGGAGAAAGAAAAAAACACCTGGTAGATGCACTTCAGTCCTATTTCCTAATTTCTTTGCACATCATGAGGGGTTTCTAATTAGGTCTGCTGCCTGATGTCACACAAATCCATGTGTGTGAATAATCCAAAAAGCACAAATGAGATGCTAAATTAAGCTGTGTAACCTAGAGGGGAAAAAAGACATATTGATCCTTCACATAGATTGTAAGTATGCTAAAGTCAATTTATACGTGGATTTAATAAATTTCTTGTAGTATTAGAGAGTATTAGAGGCAGGGTAATTGTTAGTAACGCAGAGGCCAAGGAAGGACATAAGTAAATGGAATCATTACAAGCCAATCACCTTAATTAATACAAAGTGCAAAACACTCAATAATAAAGATTAGAATTGATCCTATGCAAATTAATTTGGGTGACTTATACAAGTTTCATCGTCGAGAGCCGGTAAATAGTACAAGCTGGTGTTTGACCTCATGAACATAAATGTAAGCATGTAAATCACATCGTGGCTGTAATATATTTAACGCAGTTGTTAATAGAACCAGCCTTAGACAGAATATTTTAGGCTTTTGAAATCACTCACTTTTAAGCAGGGAAAAAAATGACTTTGTTCAACTTATGACAACAAGAAGGTATTGTTAGCTTCAAAGATACAGTGTCTGAATGTTCCAGAAATAATCTGCCTATCACGGCCACAACAAGATATATTTCATAAGTGTGGCAGTCATGATCCATCAGGGAAGTAGAATAAGTGATTTATTATAAAGATTAGACCTTGTGGGCAGTGCCTATGGCTCAAAAGAGTAGGGCACCGGTCCCATATGCCAGAGGTGGAGGGTTCAAACCCTTTTTTTTCAGAAAAAAAACTGAAAAAAATAAATTAATAAGTAAATAAATAACTGTTTAAAAAAAAAAGATTAGACCTTGCCCAATTGTGGAACCTGGTGAAGAATTTCATGGAAATTTGTTTCCTTCCAGTCTGGAAGTAACTGTACAGACATAAGAGGGCTGAAATGTCAAGAGAGAGAAAAAACAATGAGAAAACCAGATAAATCTGGTCACCAACCCCCCCCAAAAAAAACCAACAACTACAGCCCACAAAGGCAAACAGAAATTACATCAGCTTTTCATAGCTTTCAGTGTCCTTGCTGTGAGTGAGACACAGAAGGAACTGGTGACCTCACCACTGACCTGCTCACTCACCTGTCCACAGGACTCACCGATCAAAGAGCTATGGACCTGGTGGCTGTACCACACCAACACGATAATGCAGCGTATCAGCCACAGGTGGGAGAGATTTGATTGGTCTGGAGCCCATGACAGACCTGTAGAGCACTATGGCTGTCACCTTGTTTCTCCTTTCCAAATTTCGTGCTGTTTCTCACATGTTTAACTCTAAACTATACAGAAAAACAAAATTCTGGGAAACACGGTTCTAGCTTAACTACTTGATAGTATAAAACCACCTCAACAATCTTTTGGTAACACCCTCCCATATGAGCCAGGGCCTAGGCTAACATAGGCAGGGATGCTTAGGAACAGCCTCCACTCAGAACCAGAGGATCTGTCATTAGAACTCGAACTCCAACATTTTCTAGTAGTGTGACTTCTTTGAACAGAGAAACTTCCTGAGCCTACTTCTTCATCTGTTATTAAAGTATAATGTGCATTTAATAACTCTATTTGGGATATATAAATTAAACCATATATATAAATGATTTAATGCAAAGGTTTATATATATATATATATATGCAAACCATATATATAAATGGTTTTAATTGCATTGGATAACTCATACCAGGTGCTCAATAAACAGAACTATTAATTCGATCATTGATACCTAATCTATTCCTTGAAATAATAAAAGACATAAAACTTATCCAGCACATTATATACTTTAATGTATACATGGATGAGCATTTACCCAAAGAATTGAGCTATAAAATGAAAGTGATCTAGGACCCATTTTATATAATCAATCAAAAATTTACCACATGCTACCTTTCACTCAAACAGAAAGCTATCACAGAAATAAACTGCTATTTATTGTATAGTTAATAATCAAGGACATAAGAAGACTAAATCTCTCCATAAGGAAAATGAATTTAAAATTATCTTTGATCATGCTTGGGAATTATAATTAGAAGAAATTATTTACCATCCCCGGGGATGGTTATTGGGGGATTGGTCATTAATTATCCCAAATTCCCCTGTGTAAAGCCTAAAGGGATAAAATAGTTGAGAATTTCTGCTTGTGTCATGACTAAATTTTTATTTAAACATTTATTAACTTTTGCTTTGGGGTATTCACTTCCCAACTTCGAGCACAACAGGAAAAACATTAATGAATTTTCACATGCTTGCTTTTGACAACTGCTAATTTTAACACCTGACTTTCCTTCATCAACTCACCGTGGTTTATGGGCTTCCAAATCTATCCTATTCCCCACTGTTGCACTTTTCAATTATTTCAGTGAGGAAATGTTGGGGCTTAGAAATCAATAGATACCCCAATATGGCACTTTGACATGCCGAACTAGAAAAGAAGACTCAAGGTCCCTCTGACCTTCCCTCCCTCCTGTCTTATATCCTCTGTGTCTCTCAAAGCAAAGGATGAAGTTGTTCTCTGAAGTTCCCTTATCTGCCTGAAGTCTGGCCCACCAAAGAAAACAATTACCTCTAGTTCCTTCCCTGAATTTTTATTAACTGAGCACATATCACAGGAAGAAAGACAGAAGTCTGTCAACACACCTGAACAGAATTTTGTCACAAACCACTGTCAGCTCTGCAGGTCCAAATATTTGATCCTAGGCTATTTTGTGTTCTTCAGGCCCACTGAATTCCCCTAAAAAATCCTTTACTACTCCACGCCCCCATAATCATCCATGCTACCCCATCTGCCTTTTCTTTAAGAAGAAGGGTATACATCCACCTGTACTACATTGTATGGTGGGGTAGTTACTCTGTGCTCACCCTTCACCCCAAACAACGCTCATAAATTTGTATGTTTTTTTCTCTGTTCTCTGCTTTTTGTGAATTGTTGTTTTAGTGAATTTTCAGGGAATGGAGGGCCTATTTTCCCCTAGTGCTGCAAAAGTAATAGATCACTAGTAGGTGCTAAAACTATTCTAGATATTTTACTTACTTGAATTTAATCCTACAAAAAGTTGAAATGTATATATATATGTGTGTGTGCGTATTACATCCTCATCCGCAATGACATGCACCAGATCCCAAGTAACATTGCTTTGTTCAATCTCATTTTGTTATAACTTTGATGAGAAAAAAAGTTGGTTTTATTACATCCCATATTTGCATGAAAGTTATAGTGTTTAAAAATAGATCCATGATGTTCAGCAAAGACTTACTGCACATACATGTATGTGATTATCTTTTACTAAAGTGAAGTTCCAACTTCCATAACTGATCCTGAGTTTCACTCTCATGACTTACTAATTCATTATTCTGCAATAAGAAAGTTTTTCCATAATCTGTAATTTGCATAACCTACAGGCAGGAAAGTCATAGAAGTAAAAATCTAAGTTATATAATCAAGAACAATGACCAGAACTGAGAAGATTATAAAGAGTGCTAGACTATATATGCTCAACTTTCTTTATGCAGTGCAGTATAGAACTTTATATATTTTTTGCTTAATATGAACAATTTTATGATGATAACCTAGAGAGATGAACAAGAAAAAATTACTTGCAAAAAAAAAAAATCTTCCCACACAAATAGGGTTAGTTTTTCACACACTGTAATACCTAAGAGAAGCCTGCTATACATGAATATTCATAGAAATGAAACATGATCTCAGATTACATTGATCTAGATAAGATATGAGAAACCACAAAAATTATCCAGTAGTTCCCTAATCATTTACCTTTGTTAATGAGATAAATGACTGATCTTGCACATATAAGGATATTATGTCTTAGTAAACACTGAGCTCCTTTGAATTTTTATGTGCTCTTTTAATTTACATCCCCTGAACTGTACAGTGGAAATTATTGAAACCAACACACTAGAATGGAATAATATGATCTTAAAATACTAAAACATGATATAAAACTTCTTTCTGAACAGCAACATTCTGATATTAAATTCCCTTTATTCATGCATTCACACTATAATCAGCTTCCCCAATATGATAATCCACAGAATTAAATCATAGTTATGGAGAGCGATGGAGAGAAGCAACAAATGTTGAGTAAAAGTTTAGCCAAAAATGAGGATATTAACTTTTCATATCTCGTGTAGATTAATACAGACAAAATAGATATTGTCACTTGGCCACTGGGCAAGATTTTTTTTTATTTTTAAAAATTTTGAAGTGGCCCTCTGAATACCTTTGTGGTGTCAGCTCAAATTAAATTGCTGACCCATAATTCATTGTGAGATGTCTTTGATTTCCTATTCCAAGTGGGGCTGGCAGAAATGTTTTTTCTGTATATTCAAAAGTGGTGTTATTTTTTATTTATATGTTAGTGAGAAATAAAAATCAATTATAAATTATTTTTCTGCTATGCTTTAAAGATATCAGATTTCCTGTTAGAAAATAGTACAGTTATGTTGACAGCTATAAATGAATGGAATGGCTAGTAAATTCTTGAGATATTAAAAAATACTCACTCATGAAAATGTTTAAATCGGAGTTTAAGAAGATTTGTCTGATGGGTTCTTATATACACTGATCGCTTCTAAATATTTAGCCATAATCCATGAAGTACTCAATAACTTTTTATGTAATGGAGTTTTACAAGAACAGGAACCATAGTTTATGCAGGTACTGTTGGGGCTCAAAAATAGAGCTCTTGAAATACGATGCTTTGACATGCTGAAGTGAAGAAGTTGTCTCAAAGTCTCTCCAACTTTCTGTTCTTTTGTCTCTCAATGCTTTGTCTCTCCCAAAGAACAGGGTGGAGTTGTTTTCTGCAGTTTCCTTATCTGCCTAAAGTAGGGACCCACAAAAAAAAAATTTATTTCTTGTCCTTTCTCATTATTAACTGAACTCACATTGCATGAAGAAAGACAAAATTCTATCAACACACCAGGACAGAGTTTTGTCACAAATCACTATGTGCTTTACTGTCCCAACAGACTTTGTCCAGGCCACTGTATGTTCTTTAAGTTCCATTGAATTTCCTTAAAAATCAATTTCCACCCCCCTAAAATCATGCACACTTCTCCATGTCTTCTTCCCCTAAGACTGAAGGTATATTACTAACTATATCCCACTACTTATTGATGATTTGTATTTACTAAATAATTTAAAAATTATCTATTAAGCACTTATATAGTACTAGAAACAGGGGTTATATACAAGCAGGTTAAATAATATTTATGACTGTGGTATTTAAAAATTTCTCTCCCATTCTTGAAATACTTTGCTTAGAATATGTTCCAGCTCCATGCATGTAAACATGAAAGAGGTAAAGTCTCCATCTTCCTTTAGGGCTACATAGTATTCCACGGTGTACATAAACCACAATGTATTAATCCATTCGTGGGTCAGTGGGCACTTGGGCTTCTTCCATG
>NW_003852402.1:31442782-31488498 GCF_000181295.1 Otolemur garnettii | reverse complement strand
CATGAAGGCTATGTTAACCAGTTTGATGAAAATATTTCAAATTGTATATAAAAACAGCACACTGTACCCCATGACAGTATTAATATACAAAGCTATGATTTAATTTTAAAAAATAAAGAAACTATAAAAAATAAATAAAAATTTATCTCCCAAAGAGGTTCATGTCATACTCCCCAGAAATTGTAACTTTATTATGTTATATGGCAAAAGGAAATTAAGATAATAGATGGAATTAAATATGATAATTAGTTCATCTTAAAATAGGGAGATTTTTCTGCATATCTAGTGGGCCAAATGTAACCATAAGAACCTTACACCAGGAAGAAGAAGGCAGAAAAGTCATTTTTAGAACAATTTGAGGCAAGAAAGATTGACTAGTCATTGCTGGCTTTTAGGATAGAAGATAACCATGAACCAAAGCATATGGATAGACTAGAGGCTGAAAAAAAAACAAGGAAGCAGATTATTTTCTAGAACTTCCAGAAAAAAAAAAATGCAGCTCCACCAATCCCTTGACTTTGGCCCAAAGGGTTTCAGTTCAAACCTATGACTTACAGAACTATAAAATGATAAATTTGCATTATTTTAAGCCACAACATGTATAATAATTTGTTTCAGCAGCAATAGAAAACTAATACTGACTCTGTGATGGAAATATGCTATAATGAAGTTAATCAGAGTCTCAGTGGGATGGTAAGCAGGATGTTGAACGCAGGATGCAGAAAGCGCCCCGTGATGTGGCCAACTCATGTGAAACGTTCATGCATATGTTCACCAAGATGGACTCATCACAAAAGAGAAGATATAAGCTGGACCATGGGTCTTCTCTTTGAATCAATAGCCATGACATTGCCTTCTACAATGGAGTCTACTTGCCTTCTCTGTGTTCTAGGATCCCTGATTATACAATGCTGCCTCTTTAGGTTACAGATTGTTGGGTTCTGTTCTTCCCTGTACACTCTTTAGCTCCCAGCATACGTACAGCAGACAGCTTTAGCTGACTCCCTTCATTGATATTATCTTAGATGGTTTTCAGAAGAAATACGTATATAATGCCTGGATTCTTTATAATAGTTTTCAGGCAATCACTCACTATTTCCTTACACAGTGCCTTCCAATGATTGAAGAGTTTTCTGAAAAGACACTCTAGATCACAGTCTCCATAGAGTTGTATTTGTTCTAAAGGGAAATAATGTTTACACACTTATGCAATCACAAGCTCATACGGTATGTAGTTTGGGGACAATTTTCAATCCATAAGTATTTCATACTGTTTACCTCAAATTTATTTTAGAGGAGAATTTTTTAAATAATAATATTAGCAATAAAAATAATAATAAGGGAATTAGCAATAAAATGTTTCACCTATATGCAAGTAGCAAAGAATGGAGGAAAGAGATCAATAAAGAAATATCAAGTAATGGAGATTTTATAGCATTTGTACTAACATGGATGGAGGTGGAACACATTATTCTTAGTGAAGCATCACAGGAATGGAGAATTAAGAATCCTATGTATTCAACTTTGATATGAAGACAATTAATGACAACTAATGACACAGTGGGGCATGGGGGAAGGAGAGACCAGACAGAGAAGAAGGGAGGGGGTGGGGACAAGGAAAAAAAAAAAGAAAGAAAGAAAATAGTGACTAATTCTCATATAAATTGTATTTAATTTTGACCAAAGTACATTACTTAAACATTAATTTTTAATTCAGCATGTTAATATGTTGTTTATCATATTGCATCCCCATTTATATGTGAAATATGTTTGTAATTTCCCCTTTATAATAATATTATTTTCTCCAATTTTAATATCAGGTGTATCCAGATTAAGTAGAATGATTTTGAAGTATTTCTTTTTCTCTTGTCTATAAGATTTGGCATGATCTGTTTTTTTGAAATTATCTTTTACTTTTACTTAAAATATTAGTTGTCTTTTATTTTTGAGACTTTGGCAAAAACAAGATAAGAAGAAGTTAACTGATCAAAGTATTCTATAATAGACATACTTCTATCTGACAATGTGACTGTTACTTTCTTTGCATTATTACTATTATTATTGCTTAATATTTCGTTGCAGCAATCATCTGACTTCTTTTCTGAATGTATTTATCTTCATTCATTCTTTACGAGGTTTTTGTTCTCAGTCCTTATGTTAAACATTGTTATTGTCATTAAATTTAGCCCTTTTAATTCTGTGAAGGCAAAAGTGGAAACTTAATATACACAAGTATAAGTAAGAAAAATAAATTTAAAAAAATATATCAAATTATTACTTCCTTCAGTGAACATTCATGAAGCATTTATTATTCACCAGGGATTGTATAGATGCCAGGAATTCAGAGAGAGAGAAAAAAAGGCACAACAATTCCTGTCCTCAAGGAATTCACAACCTCAAAAAAAAGAAGCATTTTATACACATAATTGGCCAAGGTTTTTATATCAAGAAATAAATTATTCAGTTTGTACTTTGAAGATATTATAATTGTGGAAAGCCTAAACTTTAGGTAAAACTCTGACAAGTTTACTCAGTTTTAAAAAGTCCTATTCTGTATTCACGTCCCTCTTTCTCCCACCTTCCTTTCAATGTTGGTAGTGATACGGCTTTGACAGTGTGTATTTCATTCTGAATAAACTGAATGTTCCCACAATGTCAACAGGATGTTTGTGAACACTGAGAATCACATCACTGTTTCCTCCAAATAAGCCATAGGCCACCAAGGTGACAGCTAATTAGACGCATTTTCATTCTCTGTTTAGTATTCATAAGCATCAGCCAAAACTTTTTGCCACATCACTTTAGGGTCTCTTTGAAAGGAACAAATAAATATATTCTGCTTCTGTCTCATCACTATTAATTAGCAGACTAGCTGTCTGTAATTCCTTTAAGATTCTCAAAGCACATTATTGCGTTTCTTAACATCTATTCAGAAAAAAAGATACAAATCTAATTGATATTTTCAAAGTGTTTTTTGTTAATTAGGGAAAATACACACGTACAAAGAGACACCACTGTGTCAGCTTTTCATTATGATCATGGAGGACATAATGACAGAGGCTATACCAAGCCGCTTGAAAAAATAAAAGTAGTTTCTTTTGCTGGCTTTTCACCAACATTCATTGAATATTTACTGTATGTAGATTCTACATTATGTTAATTTCAAGGGAAAGAAGAATAAGAACAAAAATAATAGTACTTTCTGAGTAAATGGAGAACCAAATTAAAGTATAGCTTCTGTTCTTGAGATGATATAAAATATACATCTTGAGGATATATAAAATATAAACAAAAGTAGCTATAATATGGCACCAAATAAAAATGGAGTTAAAAAAGTTACAAAAAAGTAACATGGACCATGAAAGAGTAAAAGTATGTTTTCTTGAAACGTGGCATTGAAAATTTTACAAAGGAAGAATCATTTCTGAATATTCTTAAATAGAACCAAAGTCATACTAGATGGCCAAATTTGATTTAAAAAAAATCTCAAATAATGTTTCAGGAATCTAGGCCCCGCAGAGAGAAAACAGAGAGAGTCACCTGGACACTGCAGATGGAAGAGGAAGTGGTTTTATTTCAGCTGGTGCAGCCATGGCCAACTAGGCTCCAAAATGTCCGAGTTCCCCAATGGGCTCTGTCCCTGTGCTTTTATCGGACTCACATGTAGACAGACAAAGGAATTACCATATTACCTCTCACTGGAGGTGTCAAATCATGCACAGAGTTTACAGAAGCGGAAGCAAGCAGCAAGTGTTAGTTTCAAGGACCCAGGAAGCTAAGTTTTAGAGTGGAGTTACCGTGGAGAGGACTTTGCAGGTGTGTCCTTGGTCTTCTGTAAGAAAACCTTGTTCTTCCAGAATTCACTTTTTCTGGGTATCCTCTCACAATAGCAATGCACAAAATTTCTTTAAACTTTACTAGTGGACTTACTTTATTTTTTTTTTACATTTTGAAACATTACTTGATAGCTAGAGTAAAAATATCAAACTTCACGTGATTAATCATAACTAATCACTTAAAAAGGGTTAAGAAAGTCTCTGACATTGAGGCATACATCTTTAAGGCTAACAGTTCAGATAAAGAGGTAATAGCTAACATTTCCAGGTATCACCAGCTGTGACTCCAAAGGAATGTCATATTTTTATTAAATGGCACTTAAATTATATTGGCTCAGGCCCCAGAATTTTGATTTCCAGAATTTCTGACCCCTTGTGACCACCTGTACCAGCAAATACTTCCTGTAAAGAAATGCCCTCAAAATCTCTCCTATTTGGTCTGGCTCGTATGATATCATTCCTATAAAGTATTCCTGCTCTTGGACACAAACCTTCTATAGCAGTAGCAGCTGCTGCAACTACCACCTGACCCTGTTAACTTCTTCACTAACCCCTTCTGAATTTGCAATATAGCTGGGAGCAGTCTTTTTTCAGATTGACTGACATCAGAATAGCCACTTCCTTAAGGGAAAAGAAGATCCCCCTATACAAAAATTTCAACAGAAAAATTAAATTAGGCCGAGGTTAATGGCCCAAGACCAAAGCATTTTGTGATATTTAGTCTCAATCTAGGGAATCAGCAATATAGTTTACATCAAATTGACAAAATGCCAACCACATCATTTACAGGTTCTCCTTTTACGGACAGCTAAAGAAAGGAATGAAATTTTGCTTCCCCGAGTCATTGCAATTTTTGCTCCCAGACTATGGTGAGCAATAAAGTAAGAATACACACAGCTTATGTTCTCAAAAGCAAATCAAGCAATAGGTCACTTTAAATCCATACTTTTAAAATAAATATATATTTTTTAAAGAAACAATCCTTAAAGGTGAAAATACTAAAACTCTACTCAGCTAATTAACTGTCTCTACAAAGATACAAAGTAGCTTCACTTATTATACCCTTCCAGCTTCAAGTATCTATTTTGGTAGAGGGTATTTACTTTTCCTTTATATAACTCAAAGGACCGCAGAAGCTGTAAATTCTTTATTTGTTTTAATGCAGGGGGTATCATTTTGTTTTCCAAAACCAATAAATAGGCTCCCTAAAGATACATTCAAACTTCAACTTCTTGAAATTACCATCCATTTTAACAGACAGCTTTATATTTTCTTATGACTGAGACTCTCTTAAGGATAATAGGACCCAGATTCAATTATAACACCCAGCTGAGCACCAAAAGCAAACATAGGAAAAGATTTCCAGAACCAAGCTTTCTATCTAAGAAAAGATGAGAAAAGGACAATGAAAATTCAGGAGCATCAAACAGGAGAAGGGACAGAAATTTGTGAGCAGAAATCCAGTCATTTGGAGATTTATTATGCCAAAAATCAAGCTGAAGAGCTAGAAAATATTAGCTAGGTCAGAGAACAAGCTAGGTCCTCAATGAGAAGAAACTGATACAGGAAACAGGTGCCTGGTTATAGGTAACCTGGCTGTCAGAGCCAAGGTAGAATTAACCACCAATTTAGTGTGATATTTCATTGTCCGAACTTTTGACCGGCTTCACATCCAAATGAGAAGTTTAACCCATGGGCAGAGAATGTACAACGAGGTGAGAATCTGTGAAGATCAAGAAACTGATAAATCTTTTCATGTTAAAATTCTTATTTAAAGTCAAGGTCCTCTACCTATTTCCAAAGGCTTCAACAACCTACTCCAAGTACAAATTTTCTTATATATTAGGTTTAATAAGTGCTATTAAAATGCATCCTCTAAATCACATTCTTACATTAAAACAGGCTCTTATTAGATTTAGAATTCTTATTTAAGGTCATGACATTAGTTTCTGTACTTCCTTGCTCTAGGAGTACAGTAAATGCAATTTTCTTGGATAAATCAAACTGTGTAACTCAGGCAGAATGTTTCACTATAGCCCAGGGTAGAAATGTGAGTTCTTACATAGCAGTCAACCTAATTATCTTTTATTTTTATTCTTTCTATCAAAAGGGCACATGAATACCTTTAAAAAGAACTTATTAAAATAAGACTTCTTACATTTACATATTTCAGTAATACTGTACATACTGTGAAAAAGCCAACAAAGTTACTCTAGCTTCTGTTAAAATTATTAACTTCTTTCATAAGCAAAATTGTCAAAAAAAAAAAAATTTCATTTAGGGTGAGAAGGTTTGAGCCCATTGCCTCCTACTAGGCATCTTTATTTTATGGCAATGAATGTTTGTGTTTCAGCCAAGCAACAAGCACTTACTGACCACCCAGGGGTCACATTCACCCATATAATGGGGAAGCAAAGAAAGCGTGAATAAATAGAATTTAAGACAACTTTCAAACCACATTAAATCAAGAGCTTCAGAATATATTCTAAACCCCAAATTGGATAGCTTTCTCTACTTCTCCTAGAAGATTCTAAATATAGGTGGTCCAATATGGAAAATGGCAGATGGAGTAAAGTAAAAATATATTATCACCTGGAAAATCAGCAATACTTTTAGTATTTAGAATAAGATAACCCATATATATGGCAAATAAAGTAATAATATTATCAACTCATTGTTGAAACATAATGGTTCACACAACCAACCAGATCAGAAACAAGAAAATGTTTTACATAAACAGAAACAGCTACCAGGAGTTATTTGTTAACAGATTAACCAAATTTCATAAGGAAAGAACATGTCAGTCAAAAAAAAAAAAAATGGTAGTAAGCATTTGACAAGTATTAGAAATTTAAAAAAAAGAAGAAGAGTCACTATGGAAACATTAGTTTTGCTTTATTAAGCCCCATCAAGAGAACATTAGTAAATATAATTTAATTGCTATTATCTCGATAGCTAGCTAACATATCTGTGGAACTAGGTAGGTTTGTAGAACTGGCTAAATTCCACCCAACAATAATAAAATATACATTCATAAGCTTACATGGAATATTGACCAAGATAGGGTACATGCTAAATAAAAAGCATATCTTAACAAATCTCAAAGGACAGACATTATACAAAATGAGTTCTCAGTCCTAAATTAAACTAGCAATAAGTAACAGAAAGATACTGAGAAATTCCCAATTGTTTGGAAATTAAATTATATATGATCAAAATGAAATATCAAGGAAGGAAAAATTAAAAATCTTATGGAAAATGAAAATGAAAATAGAATTTAATCAAAATTTACAGGATGCAGTGAAAGAAAAATTTGCAGGGACCAGGTGCGGTGGATCATACCTGTAATCCCTGCACTCTGGGAGGCCAAGGTGGGTGGATTGCCTAACTTCAGGAGTTCAAGACCAGTCTGAGCAAAAGCACCTCAGTCTCTAGTAAAAAATAGAAAAACTAACCAGGAGTTATGGCAGGTATCTATAGTCCCAAGTACTTGGGGGACTGAGGCCAGAGAAATTCTTGGACCCAGAAGTTTGAGGTTGCTGCGAGCTATGACATCACTGCACTCTACCCAGAGTGACAGAATGAGACTCTATCTCAAAAAAAAAAAAGAAAGAGAGAAAAAAAATTACAGCATTAACTACATATTTCAGAAAATGATAAAAATTTTAAAACACTAAAATCTTGTCTTCCACAGTAGATTCAAGAAAGAAGACCAATTGAAGCATAAAAGAAATAATAGAAAATAATAAATATAGGGCAGAATTAATGAAATAAAAAAATGTTACAGAGAAAATTTGATATCAAAAATTATTTCTTTTAAAAATTTCAATAAAACTGATAAGACACCCAGTCAAGCTAAGAAAAGAGAGAATAAATATAAAAATGACCAATGTCACAAAAGAAAGAGGAATTATTGTTACTGGTTACATAACATCAGAAGAATAATAAAGAACTGCTCTAGAGAACTCTCTGTTACAAATTTGATAACTTCAGTGAAATGGACCAATTCCTGGAAAACACAAACACAGGAGTAATAACCTGAATAGGACTATGTCTTTTAAATAAATTGAATAAGTAAAACTTCAGAAAAAGAAACCACAGGGCCAAGATGGTTTCACTAGTGAATTCTATTTAACCTTAAAGGAAGAAAAATACAATCTCTTCCAGAAAATTCTATCTCTCAGCTTAAACAAAAGAAAGTCAAGAAAACCATGTCCAGTAAGAAACGTCATAGGAAGCAGTTGCGGACGTCCTCATGCAGATGACTAAGCACCTCTTTCTTGGGCTCAGGCGCAATGAGCTCAATCAGTTGGAAGGACTTCAGTAGCGTTCCGGACTTGTAACCTCCATGGAGAGTGTGAGCTGTCATATTTTTATTAAATTCCATTTGTGATTAGAGTACCCAAAGTAAGTTCTGTGGTTTACAACTAGTCCTCTATGAAAGACTGCTTACTCACAACTTCTCACTAGTACTCAGCTTCACACCTGGGTTCTGTTTAAACAGAAGATATGCTTGTCTTATCTGTAAGTATTAAGAGGTCCATTTGGAAATTATAAATTAACAATATTTCCCATTAGGACAAAGGTCACCCTCCAACAATTCTCCAGAGCAATATGTGGCAGAGTTACAAAGGGAAAAGTTTGGTTTAGCAAAACAAACATAAGTTTGAAGGCAGACGGACTTGGGGTTCAATCCCTAATTTACTCTTCCTAGTTGTGTTACCTTAGGAAAGTTATAAAGCAGAGCACATCTCTGTTCACCTAAAACTACAATAACAAAACCTCCTACCTCTAGAAGACACTATCTTTTGTCTACCATCAGCCAATTCCTCTTATTTTTGATTAACATAACTCAAATTTTATTCAGATTGAAGGCAGCAACATTCCAGGCTAAGTGACATCCCATTCCCACTTGTCAGTTAGACCTACTCTCTTGCTGCTTTCCTCCTTGCTCCCTCTGCTCCAGCCCTTCCAGTTTCCTTGCTAGGCCTCTAAGACCACAGAGAAGCTACTTCCTAAGAATCTCAGCAGAGTTTCCTCTGACTAGACTGACCTTCCTCTGGACACACACTTGACTAACTCCCGTCCACTCCTCTACTCAGAACTCAGGTTCTCAGTGATACCTTCCTGAGTATCCTATGAGTACTTTTGACTCCTTTAGCCTGTCCTGTGATTGTAATTCTGCCCATAGTACTTTTCACTTTTTTCATAGTGGATAATTTATTTATTTGTTATGATTACTATGTGCCATTTAAATGCAATAGAGCCTCCATAGTTGACCATGTCCCCACATTGACCTCCTCCTTAAGTTGACCTAATTTTCATAGACCAGACGTGCACCACATGTACGAATCAGTACAGTAGGCCTACTTCCTTATGTTGACCACCTGCATATCTTGACCAGTTTGTTACAGTCCTTTGGGTCGTCAATTCACAGAGGTTCTACCATATAGCGAAAAGTTATATGAGGGAAGGAGTCTTTATCTCTCTTGTTCCATCCTTATCTCAAGGCTCTGAAACCAGTGCCTGACATACAGTAGATGCTTAATAAATGTATGTTAAATTAATTATGAACACTTGAATGTATTTGAATGCCTGGCACATGCTGGCTACCCAATAGATCAGGCATCCTCAAACTACGGCCCACCAGCCACAAGCAGCCCACCTAGGACATTTATCCGGCCCACCAGGTGTTTTTGCCACCATTGCCTGTCCTGCTTAGTGGCCCACTTGTCCCGGGGCTGCAGTCTGGCCCTCCAACAGTCTGAGGGACAGTGAACTGGCTTCCTGTTTAAAAAGTTTGAGGACCCCTGCAATAGATCTTCCTTTAATCACTGTGTTCTTCATTGCTTGTCCTTGCCTTCCTTGTGGTCCAGGCATTAAATCAGACCTACCTGGCGGTTTTCTGTGGTCCTGCTCTTCTTTTTCTCTGTATTGTCTCTCCTTCTCACATTTTTTTTCTATGTAAAATGCTGCTGCACTTCCTGTGGTTGCTCCTCCTTCTTTTTCTTTTTGCCTGCACGTTCTTTTTCTTATTCACCGGGCAAAGAATTATTGTGTGCCTACTATGCATCAAGTATTATGTTATGTTTTAGATTTTCAAAGACCAATAAGTCTACCTGAAGAGCCACTCTTTTTGTTTTCCCCAACATGCCAATGAGGTCAAAATAAAGCATTTATGTTCTTCTGTGGCATATTATTAAACTTTTTGTACAATATGCACAGGTCCAGAGTAAAATATGTATTATGGTTACTGGTCAAGAAAACAAGTAGATTGCACGTGCTGAGCAACAAACCAGAGAAGGAAAGGTCAAGAGAACAGTACCATGAATTAGAGTATAAACAATAGTTCAGAGCTCCGCCACTGAGAAGATAGACAGCTGTCTTTTCAGAGCACAAAGGAAATTGAGTTAGGAGCAAAGAAGAGTATAGACATTATAAATTTGCAGAACATGAAATATTTTGGTCAAAAATACAATGTCTTTTCAATAAATCTACTCTCCCAGAAAGTTGTAAAACATGCTATATTTTATATACATGAAACTGTTGAATTATAGGAAACACTTAAAAACTACTCTTTAAAATGTTATCCTATATTATTCTTTCCTTTGGTAAAGATATTTTCGAACTGTATGATTTGAATGCAGAAATTTCCAACTCTCAAAAGCTGTCATAATGCCAACTGAAGAAGTTATTCATCCATGAAAGCTTCCTTTGTTAAAAAATCACATCGCATTATTTATACAATCTGAATGTTTAATGAATGCATACAAATTCAAATGTCAATGTAGATAAACTAAAATTACATTTCTATCAAGGAGAAAAAAGGCGTTTCAACAAAGACCAAGACTTTTGTTTTAAGGTGAAAAGTTAAAGGATGAATCCTACATCATTTTTTATAAAGCAAATGACAGAGAAATGTATGAGAGCTTCCTGAAAGGTTGTCTTAAAACAAATACACAACCATATCATTAAACATGAATGGTGTAGCCATTTCATTTTAGAGTTTAGAGAATAAAATAATATATATTCATCCTGTATCACGAAAAAGGGTGGTAAAGATAATTCTCCAAATTATTATAAGGACAATAACTTAAGAATTTTGTCTATGTATCCAGAGTGAAGTAGCATAAACAATAGTGATGTGAGGTCTTATCAATATTTTTGTTCCAAGATCAGGAAATCCTGTTGTCAGGACTTCTTTGAGAAAAAATATATATATACTATATAACTTTGTCTTAGCTTTTTCCAAAGAGACCTGCAGCCACTTATCAGAAAGAACTATAATTGCAACAGGGAATATAGAGCATTACTATTATAGATACCGGCTCAAAATTATTTAATTTTGGTGGTCAAAATTTTACTTTGGTATATTAGAACTTCTTGTTAAACAAAAGATACTACCATATGTCTTGAAGAACAGACAAGCTTAGTGCTACCATCAAAGACTTAAGAGATGAAGGTATGGTGTATCCTGTGACATCACAACTCAATTATGCTTTTTCATCTGTGGAGATAACTCATAGGTCTTGGGCTTAGACAATGGATTACTACAAGGCTATCATTTCAAATTGACATTTATAAAGTACTCCATCTAATTCTAGTACAATACAACTTTTTTCAAGATCACATGAAACGGTCACAAAGATAGACGATATTATGAGCATCAAAAAATTGTACTAAATTTAATAGAATAAAAATGATACAAAGTTATGTCCTGAAACAATGGGATTCAAAACTAAATGTCATTAACAAAAGATAGAGGGAAGTCTCAAATGTGTCAAGACCATGCAGCACACTACATAATAACACATGGATCAAACATAAAGTCTGAAGATAAATTTTAAAATATTTTAAACTAAATAAAAAATATAACATATTGAAATCTGAGGGATATATGGAAAACAGCACTTCAGGGTTATTTGTAATATTAAATGTATGCATTAAAGGAAGAATGCTACACTCAATATCTAAGATTCTACCTTTGGACAATAGAGAAGGAACAGTAATTTAAGCCTTGTACCACAAAGAAAGAAAAATAATAAAAATGAATGTAAGTCAAAAAAATTAAACACAGAATCAGTATCAAAATTAACAATATTGGGTGGTGCCTGTGGCTCAAGGAGTAGGGTGCTGGCCCCATATACCGGGGGGCCCAGCCCTGGCCAAAAAAGTATTCTATGAAGAGTTACATAAGAATCAATAGTAAAGCAGCATATTCCTTTCTTAACAGCAACTTCCATTAGAGAAACTTGTTCCATGAACAAATCACTAAGAGTGGAAATTTTAGACTGAAAGAGAACTGAAGCTTGGTAGCCCTCAAATCATTGCCTCATTCTCCTTTACTTTGCAATTTATCGCAACAAAGATTTCCTCCTCAAATAAAGTTAAATACATTTCCATATAATTTCTTCACAAGCATGCCAAATTGCTGAAAATAAACACTAGGTTTCCAAGAAATGTATGGATTGGGAAGGAAAGAAAAAGAATGAGAGAGAGAGAGAGGAGAGAGAGAGAAAGAAAACAGAAATTCAACAACTTTCCTCGTGAAGCAATCCTTTCTTTTAGAAATAACTCACAGTGATGCTCAGAAAATGTGTATGGGGAGGATATTTAATTTTCTTTAAATACTAAATTATATTTTGAATATTTCGGGTAATGTTATTTTTACTCATAGGCTTCAAGTAAAATTACACATTTTAGTTATGGATATATTTTATTTGAAGAAGATGCGCACAGATCATTCCTTAGAAGTCTTTTCAGTAATCCATAATGAAAGTATTCAGTTTTCTGAGATTGTTTTTATTCCTTCATCTCACCGAAAGACAAAATCCTTGTTTAGTCTTTTCAGATTTCCTAGTAGGAGATTTAAGGTTTTATGTGAACAAGTCAGTACTTTCTTTTGAAGATCTCACTGACAAGTCTTTATGAGAATCATGATTAGGCCTAAATGTGAACAAAAAGATTCTTCGAACCTATCTCTGGGTTTCTTTCATTTTAAACTCTGAAATTTTATGTAACATTGGTGAGGCAATCTTTTTATTATTCTTCATATAAAGGTTATATGAACTGAACGTAATTCTTTTGGATTCTTTTACTATTATAACAAAATGTAGCTATTACTATCTTTAAAAACCCTGAATTTTATATTTTATTCTAATGATTTTATTTATTATTAATGATTTAACTTGTCCCTTTTGCAAACTTTCTGGAAGTATTAATTGATGAATCATTTTTTTTTTCACCAGGCTTGAGTGCCCTGATGTCAGCTTAGCTCACAGCAACCTCAAATTCATGAGTTCAAGCAGTCCTCCTGCCTCAACCTCCTAAGTAGCTGGGTCTAAAAGTGCCCAGCCTAATGGCTGGCTAATTTTTTCTATTTTTACTAGAGACAGTGTCTCTCTCTTGCTCAGGCTGGTCTCGAACATCTGACCTCAAGTGATCCTCCTGCCTTGGCCTCCCAGAGTATTAGGATTCCAGGTATGAGCCACTGTACCATACCTGATGAGTCATTAATATCAAAATGAATAAGAATTTTTTTCTATAGGCTAAATGAAATTTTGTACCTAAATTCAACAAACATTTTCACAATAATGTCTCCTATCTGAGTAAATTTGTTTAAATTCACTTTATCTCTTGATTATCACTAGTAAGCTATAAATAATTTTAGTTTAGTAGAGCTAATTAGATTAATTTCCAAGTAGAAAATGGCATAGGCATTTCTAATGTAAAAAAATTAGATATAATGTACATTGTGCTTGTATAATGTGTAACTTAACTAATTTCATTTCTTCTCCAGAAAATATTAACACTTTCTCTCGGTATCGTCATATCTTTTTTTTTCATGGCTTCTTCTTCAGCATACTTCAAGTGAGCCTAGGAGGCCAATGTAATATTTGGTCACGTTTTTCTTTACAACAGGACCGTGATACTCCTTAAGCTTTCTTCTAACTAAGCTTTCTTCTCTTCATGTACTTCTCTGTAAGTTTGTAATATTGGATTTAATCATGTATTTTCTCA
Source organism: Otolemur garnettii (assembly GCF_000181295.1). Classification (NCBI taxonomy): domain Eukaryota; kingdom Metazoa; phylum Chordata; class Mammalia; order Primates; family Galagidae; genus Otolemur; species Otolemur garnettii. Next base: position 31,474,642 of record NW_003852402.1, on the reverse strand, counting down.
ATCCTTACCCATACAAATACGTTGTCAATTAATCCCAACCAAATCACTCCTAGAGAATATGAGACAAATCTTTTTGGTCTACTGGCTCCAGTTAGTGATAACAATTCATAACTTAAGCTGTTCTGTAATTTTAAAAATCACCAAATGAGTGCGAGCATAGATAATGGGACAGAGAAACAATGTTCCAAATTTAATTAGAGGAGCTAAGAAGCTAAGCCTCAAAAATGCTTTATTTGTGTTTCACTAATATTCCAGTAAGAAACAATACATCTTTTTAGTGTTTTGTATATGTCATTGAAGTTTGATTGTTGAGAAGCCTTTGACCACAAGTGAGAGAATTTTCTCTTCTATAACCAATTCATAAAATGTTTTTTTATATTGTTTTAAACACCACTTTTTAAATTTATTTTTTATTAAGTCATAAATACATAGATCACGTATACATGAATGCATTTATGGGGTACCACGTGCTGATTTCATATACAGTTGGAATGCTTACACAGAACTAGTTAATATATCCCTCACCTCGTTTACTTAATTATTGTGTTAAGACATTTATGCTCAATACTTAATAGATCAGACATGTACCCTTGCAATATGCACCATAGGTGTGGTCCCATCATTTACCCATCCTCCATCAAACCTTCTAATGGAAAATAATTTTAATCTAGTTCTCATTTTCAACATTTATTTCTCAATATACTTTGTTAGAATATATATTTACAGAAATATTATAAAGAGATGCATGACTCTACAAATCCCATTTTTTTCTGTTCTTAGCATCTTACCTTTGCATGATATATGTGTTACCAAACTTAATACGTATTTATTATTGCTTCATGAGGGCTTACTTTATTTAGATTTTCTTACTTTTTCCCTAATGTTCATTTATGGTTACAGTGTCCTATCCTAGATCCCACATTACATCTACCTGTCTCTTGACTGTTATACTGAATGTAATAAGACATTCAGATTGTAGGTATCTGTTTCAAAAATATAGGCTTGGATATAGCAACACCATGAGGAATCCCAGAATTTCAGGAGGTAATTAAGGTAAGTAAACAACAATGAAATACAGGTTACATAGAGTAGGCAGACTCTGAGAAGACTCAGGAGACAGGGGCAACTTCAGATTTGCAAAATTTCCAAAATTAAATTGTTTGTTAAATAAAGAAAACATGAAAGAAATAATTTTGTTGTGCATTATCTAGCAAGGTGGAAACTTGTAACTAAAAGAAATCCCAAATGAAGTCAGACGCGCACCTAGCATAATAAATAAAATGTTTAATTTTGTCCAGCTGTCCTGACACCGTACAGTAAAGAATAGGGAATTTTTACTAAAGTTGGAGGGTGTATTCATTTTAAGGATCCCTCAAAGTCACCTCAAAGAATCAGGTAATTAGCATTCAGAAAACCTGAGGTTTATTCAGGCACATGTGAATACCACTTGGGAAGATGTCTTAAAATTATTAAAGTGCAGATGGTGGGAGACTGAATTGACATCCCCAAGAAAGTCCATTTCAAAGCTGAATTTATTACATACAAGACAAGATAGAGCTCTTCAGGCCAGAAAGTTTGCTGAGAATTTCTCTGGATGAAAAGTACAAGAGCTAAATGAGGTACCTGACTGTGACTTTTGATTGGTTAAAAAGAGAACTGAAAAATCTCTTTGGGGATTTGTCCTAATCCAAGCGTAGCATCCTTGGTAAGTGCTCTAAGCTTAGATTCGGCTCTCTACAAAGTCTGAGAAAAGGTTTGGACATTTTTTTTATCTATCTTCTATGGATAAAGAAAAAACAAATACCTCAAAACCAGAATGGCAAGAGCAAAATTCTCCTAGGAATGGAGATTTTAAAGGGGATGGAAACGGGAAGGTCTGTGTTCCCCTCCCCTCCCCTCCCCTCCCTTCTCCTCTCCTCTCCTCCTAATCGAGATTTTAAAGGGGGTGGAAAGAGAAGGTCTACGTGCTCCTCTCCTCTCCTCTAATACAAGTGTGGATTACAATTTAGCTCCTTGTCTTATTGGGATAATGTCTGGAGTCTTTGTGGTAAATTTATAACATAAACGAGATAGTGTAGAGCAAATGGTCAAAAATGCTGTGATGGGTGCTCTAATTGTAATATACTTTAAAAGTCATAGCAGCCTTAATATTTGAAATCTTATTTTATCAATGAAGAGAGACATTTTCATAGCACGTAAACCTTCCCATTTCCACCCCTTTAAAATCTCCATTCCCAGGTTCTGGGAAGTTGAGAAAATGCAGGTTTGTGCAACAATAACCCTCTCCTGTCCCTCCACTGCATACTAATAAATTAATTATTCTGCTCTCGCCCTTTCTGTTAAACCAGAGGAGTATTTCTCTTTCCTTGGTGAGACACACTTGATGTGAAAAAGGACATACCATTAAAAAATAGTTTATTTCCTTGTCAGAAGTGATTTTTGCCCTCTTTACTCAGCTACTATTTGCCCTGTGAACATTTCACCACTGTTCTCCCAGCTGCCTTCTGACAGTTTTGCTAGGCTATGAAGACTTTTCCTCACCTAAAGATCGCAAAACTGCAATTGCTAATAAATTCGGAATGATTTTTTTTCGTTGCTTTTGGTGACAGTTTCCTACTAACTTTTACCTTATCTTAAATACGATGAACTTTTAAACATCAGGAATTTTTCCTACCCACTTAAATTGCTTCCTCTGACATTTTGGCTCAGGCAAGGGCTTTTCATTTTAAACCTGTTATACATTGTTTAGGAGAGTTGGGGAAAAAAAACAGAAATCATCCCTTATGTTTATTAACTCTGAGACTTGAGTTGTTGAGTATACACATTTTGTTACTGTTATGGCCGAGTATTATTCTAAGCCTCAAGCAGTCTACAGACGGTATCTCGCCCTTTTTCTACTTTGTCACGTCGCTCCTGTGAAAGGCTCTTCTGAATGTTCTAAAACAAGTACATTGTTAAAACTCTGCAGAAATATCCCCGGTTAAACTTTTTATAGCAAAATGATTCCTGATTTTCAATACCTAATGGTGTATATCTCTCAAAACAACACTTTTAGCCAGTGTTTATGTTCGGGGGGGGAGATAAATTTTATCCCCAAAACTCAATACAGTATTTTTAACAAAAAATGTGTGGGAAAACTTTGGGTTACATTCCAAAGAGAATTCTTAGAATATCAGAATAAGGTGAGAGATTTTTGGAAAAAAGGCTGATAAAGGCAACACGCATCAAGTACATCATGAACAAAGTACCTTTAACGACAAACTCTGTTAATTGTTGTGTGGTCAGGATTTTATGTTTAAGGTTTGTATATTGTAGTATGATGATGTAACTTATAGACATTTCTCTATAAACTATTTCTATAGTTTAGAAAATTGGCTGCAGTGGTACAATTTTTTTCCACTTAGAATAATAAGGAATAAGCTTTAGGTTAGTGTTTCCATGTGTAACAATTTTCAGGAAGAGCGTTCTGACATTCATTGGAAATAATAATAATTGATTAAAACTATTTTAGGTCCCCAAAGAATCATGGCATGTGTTAAATTGCTAAGTGGAACTGTTACCTTACCCTCTGCTATGACTGCTAGTTACAAGCTTGTCAATCATACTTTCACATTGTAGGTTTAACTTGGGCTCATGGTAAAGACTTTCCTAACTTTGTCTAATCAGTATCTATAGTTGTCTTTGATCATTATTGATTCATATGATTCTAGAAGAACATCTTGATTTTGGTCTGACAAACTGTAAGGTTTGGGGGGATAGATTATTCCCATCTTTGATTCCAAGGATGAGCATGTAATTTGCAATTATCTAATCAAACTATTTGATTACCCTACCCACAAGGATTGGTTCACAAGCAAAATCAATAAGAGCTTGAGGCAGTATTTTGTTTGAATCATTGAAAAAGAGCTGATGGTTTTTTCTCTTTTTATTTATTTTTCATTTCAGGTTATTATGAGGGTACAAACAACCAGGTCACAATATTTGAATTTATTAAGTAGTGTCCCTCTTGCAGTTGTGTCCTACACCCCAAAGGTGTGCCATAGACCTCTACCTTGTGCCTTTAAGTGAGAGCACACCAATCTCCCTGTCTCTGTCCCTCCCTCTTCCCTCTTCCACCAGCTTGAATAGAATTAAGTTTTTCTCCTATGTGAGCGTGTCTTAGATCATCTAATGAGTTCATATTAGTATTGAGTACAGTGGATATTTGCTTTTCCATTCTTCTTATGGTACTTTACTGAAAAGAATGTGTTTTAACTCCATCCAGGTTAATACAAAAGATGTAAAGTTCCCATCTTTTATTATGCCTGGTATACACATACCACAGTTTGTTAATCCATTCCTGAATTGATGGGCATTTAGGTTGTTCATCTTGGCAATTGTTGCCAAGAGCTGCAATAAACATTCCAGTGCAAAGGTCTTTATGATAATTTTTTTTTTCTGGGTAGATGCCTAGTAGTGGGATTACAGGGTCAAATGGTAGTTCTAACTTGAGTTATTTGAGGATTCTTCATATTTCTTTCCAAAGAATCTGTATTAGTTTGGAGTTACACCAACAGTGTAAAAAGTCCCTCTCCCTCCACATCCACACCAGCATCTGAAACTCAGGAACTTTGTGATGTGGACTGTTCTCACTATAGTTACATGGTATCTCAGGGTGGTTCTGATTTGCATTTCTCTGATGATTAGGGGTGACGAGCATTTTTTCAAATGTTTGGTAGCCATTTGTCTGTCTTCCTCGGAGAATTTTCTGTTCATATCTCTTGCCCCCCAGTGATAGAATTGTTTACTCTTTTTCCTTATTGTTGTTGTTGTTGATTGATTTGGGTTCTCTATAGATCCTTGTGATCAAGCCTTTGTTAGATTTATAACATGTAAATATATTATTTCATTCTCAAGGTTGTCTATTTGCTTTAATTGTCATGTCCTTAGCTGTGCAAAAGCTTTCCAGTTTAATTAAGTCCAATTTGTTTATTTTTGTGGTTGTTGGAGTGGCTGCTGAAGTCTTCATAAAATCTTTCCACAAGACAACATCACTAAGAGTTTTTTCCACATTTTCTTCTAGGATTTTTATTATTTCATGACTTAGATTTAAACCTTTTATCCATCTTGAGTCAATTTTTGTAAGTGGTGAAAAGTGCAGATCCAGTTTTAGTCTTGTACATGTGGTTATCCAGTTGTCAAGGCACCATTTATTGAATAGAAGTTCTTTTCCCCAGTATATGCTTTTGTTTGGTTTATCAAAGACCAGACAGCAACTAGAGACTGGTTTCATCTCTTGGTTTTCTATTGTGATCCATATATCTATGTCTCTATTTTTGTGCCAATACCATGCTATTTTGATCGCTAAGGACTTATAATATAGCCTAAAGTATGATAGAGCAATGCTTCCAGCTTTGTTTATATTACTAAAAATTGCCTTGGCTAGAATTTTTCCTGGCTTCATATAAAAATGAAGAAATATATTTTCCGGTTCTTCAAAGTATGATGATGGTATATTACTAGGGATTGCATTGAATCTGTAGATTGCTTTGGGTAGTATAGACATTTTAACAATGTTGATTCATCCCAACCATGAGCATGGTGTGTTCTTTCATTTGTTAATGTCTTTTGCAATTCCTTTTCTTAGGGTTTCATAATTCTCTTTGTAGAGATCCATGGTCCCTTTTGTTAGGTATAGTCCTAGGTATTTCATTTTCTGTGAAGCTACTAGGAAGGGAATTGCATCTTTGATTAGCTTTTCAACTTGGCTGTTTTTGATGTATACAAAGGCTACTGGTCTGTGGACATTGACTTTATACCCTGAGACATTACTGTATTTCCTGATCACTTCCAATTTTGTGGTGGAATCTCTGGATTTTCTAAGTATAAGATCATATCGTCAGCAAAGAGGGAGAGTTTGACCTCCTCTGTCTTCATTTGGATGCCCTTTATATCCTTTTCTTGTCTGATTGCCTTGGCTAGAATCTCCAATACAATGTTGAATAATAGTGGCACTAGAGGATATCCTTGTCTGGTTCCAGTTATAAGTGAAAAAATTTTCAGGTTTACTCCATTCATATTAGCTGTGGGTATGTCATAGATGGCTTCAATCAGCCTAAGAAATGTGTCACTTATACCTGCATTCATAAGTGTTCTTGTTAGAAAAGGATGCTGTAAGCTCTTTCTGCATCTATTGAGGTGGTCTTTGCTTTTGATTTTCTTGATATGGTGAATTACATCTGTGGTTTTAAAAATGTTAAACCAACCTTGCATCCTTGGGAAAATCCTATTTGATTGTGATGTGTAATTTTTTAATGTGAAGCTGCAATCTATTAGCTAAGATTTTGTTGAGTATTTTTGCATCTATCAATAGTGAAATTGGTCTGTAGTTTTCCCTTTTGGTTGTGTCCTTTCCTCGTTTTGGAATCAGGATGATGTTTGCGTCACAGAACATGTTGGGGAAGATTCCTTTTTTCTCAATTTTTTGAAGTAGGTTCTATAATGTAGGTAAAAGCTCATCTTTGAAGGTGTGATAGAATTCTGATGTGAAAGCATCCGGTCCCACAGCATTTTTGTTTGTTTGTTTGTTTTTGTTTTTCATATACATGTGTTTATTAGGTTTCTACTTTTTGCCTTCACAAAATTAAAAAGGTTTAAAATTTAAGAACAATAACAATGTTTAAGATAAGGACTAGAAACTTAAAGAATGAATGAAGATAAATACATTCAGAAAAGAAGTCAGACAATTGCTGCATTGAAATATTAAGCAATAGTAATAATAATGCAAAGAAAGTAACATTCACATTGTCAAATAAGAGTATGTCTATTATAGAATGGTTTATCAATTTTATTTATCTTTTCAATGAACCAACATTTTGATGAAGCTAGAAAGAAAGAAAACAATCACATAAGAACATAAATCAGTGAAATGGAATGTTGATATACAACATAAAAAATCAACAGATTTTAAAGTATTTTTGAAATGAATGAAACTAAAGAGAGAAAATATAAGTTGCCAATCCCAGGAATAAAAATGTAACATCACTATAGCCTTTTAACAAATGTATGACATTATAAATGGGATATTTCTGATAAGTGGGGAAATTAAAAATATTTTATCTGACACAAGAGATGAAAGGAAAATATCTAATAGAGGAATAATTCAAAATACAATATCTAACACAGAATAAAGAGACATCCTGAATAATCCTAAATCTATTTAAAGACATTAATACCTAAACAGAAACTTGCCCAAAAATGAAACTCTAGGATCAAACAGCTTGATTTGTGAATCTTTCAAACATTTCAGGATAAATTAAAACTATTTTTAACACAAAAATTTATTTTTTTCCAGAAAATAGAGAAAAAGTATATTTTTCAATTCAGTTTATGAAATTAGATAAGATTAAATATGATATTACAAAATTATAAAAAATAAAGGTTTATATCTCTCATGAACATAGATGTAAAAATCTAAACATAATATTTTTATAAGAATTCAGTAAAAAAAAAAAAGAAAAGAATATGATAAAATGGAAATTATTCCGTGAATACAAAGTTGGTTTGAAATAAGAAAATAGAAAAGGCCTATTTGGAGAAATGTCTTTTATGGAATTGTGAAATGGGTCATTGGATTTTCACACACAGTAGTGTCATTTAAACTTACATGGCATGTTCCAATCTTTGCCTTGAAAGAGATAGGAGCCCTGTGTGCCACACTACAAATTAAAAAAAGTAATTACCAGCTTTTTTATCTTTATTCTATCTGTAAGTGGTACTAAAGGAAATGCTTTACTGACTCAAGTATCGTTAGAATCATTTCCTAATTTTTCTTCCCAAAGAATTCCTGCCTCCTTTGTTTAGTCTAAACTTCTGATCAGGGCATGCGAGGTTCTTCATAATCAAGTGAAAGCCTTTCTTTGCAGGCACAAATGATATTTCTTGCCACAATGGACAATATGAAAATTCGATGTTTCTACTATTCTCTTGCTTTCTGAAAATGCCTCTATTCCATTGGCAAAAATTATATCTTTCATATTTGATATTCAAATATCCCAGTCTGTGGGGAAACTTCCTTAAACACGATCTAGCGTAATTGCTCTCTTAGTGTTCTACAGTGAGAGCCAGGATGTTCCGTGTCCAGTTTATGCCCTGTACAAGAGTACTGACGTCAGGTATCGATGACATAAATCTAACTAGCTTTCCATTTGCTGAGCCTGTGTCCTAACATGGGCCTGCATCCTTCTGGGAAAAAAAGAGGAGAGCGAGAGAGGGAATCTTTTTTACACCCTAAAAATGCCATCAATTTTCTAAGCCATTTAGTGACAGGACTACTTTTGCCTGGAGGGAGAATGTGTTCTAATTTACGTGCCCAGAGAGGAATTCCTGCTTCAAATTTACACAACGTTTTTATATAGGACAACTGCAACTCTCCCTGACTAGAAGGCCTCATTTGTAACTATGCAAACAAAATTGTACTCAGGTAAATTACGATTTGGGGAAAAACTAGATACTTAATGATCTTTAAGTATATGTGTACCCAGTAACTATGTTATAGTCTGGCACACAGAAGGTTCCCCGTTTCTGGTAAGTACTCAATGCATTAGGCCCGCCAAGGACAAAACTGGAGAAAAGCTGGGATCAAATTTAAGATCCAGAAATGAAAACTCTACCATCAGCATTTTTAGCACATTTAATTTATTTGGTTGTGATGTTAAATTACTCATCAGAAAAACAAAATTAAATTCAAGTGGGAGGAGAGGAGAGGAAAAGGAGGTGGGGGCCTCCACTTGATTTAGGAGGAAGGAGGGAAGGGGAGGGATGAGGGAGGGGGCTGATAAGCTCTCACCTAATGGGCACCACATAGGGGTAAACAGCACGTTCCTTGGGTGAAGGGCTGAACTCCAACTTGAACTTTACCTAACAAACGCAAGCAATATAACCTAATCATTGTACCCTCATAGTAATCTGAAATTTAAAAAATACAAGAAAAATAATAAATAAAATGACTCATCATTATTTTCAAATTCTTTCTTATTATACAGTTAGGATGCCTTTGAATTCAGAATCTACTCTAAAATAAAATTGACTCATTTTAATTCTGTCTACAAGCAAAGTATCACAGGAATGGAAGAAAAAGTATCCAATGTACACAGCCCTTCTATGAAACTAATATATACTTCTCAAATGAAAGAAACAACTTAATTCTAGCCCGAGAATATGGGGAGGGGGTGGGGAAGGGGAGGGGAGAAGGGTGGCTGGGTGGTGGGAGGGTAACCGGAAAGATCACCTATATTTCTGTCTAACAAGGGTACAAGTGATCTTTTCTAGAACTAGAATATAAATGTTTTGACACAATGACTATGCAAATGACATGAAATTTATGTGAACCAGCTTGATGAAAGTATTTCAAAATGTATATGAAAACACTACACTGTACCCCATGTTTGCATTAATGTAATAATAATAAAAAAAAAGAAAGAGGGAGACAAGAGCAATATAGGTGTACAATAAGGTACTTTGACCCAACCTTAAAAACCCCCAAACTCTAGGGGTGCCAGGTTGGGTGGTTCCCTCAAGGTCAACAGCTCTTTGCTAGCCTGTTTGGACACAGTACTCCACCTCCACCAAATAGAGAAGAACGACAAAAATGCCATAAATCAAACAAAAACAAGCAACCAGAAAACTTTACAGGATATAATTGGGTGAAAAACCAAATAATAGGGGTAGAAACAGTAGCAAAGATGAAGTTCTAATTGTTAAAGAAGGCAACAATGGAAAATTATATTTAAAGTAGAAAAATAAATAAAGAAAAGTAAGGAAAAAAATAAAAAATAAAAATATAGAGGGAAAAAAAATTCTGTCTACAAAATTCATGGGATAAAGTTTCCTTATTAGTTTCTTCACAAGGAGAATAAATGCCTCATCAATTTTAAACATATCCATCTAAGAATGCGATGCACATCAAATAGAATAATGACTGACATTGTAAGAAACATAATGCACTACATACCAAAATCACATTGGCCGTCATTCACTCTGAACAAATGCACACCTTTGTTTGTATTTTGTAAGCCTCATAAGGAGAAATTCAATTAGATATTTAAAACTATAATGGAGACTGGGAGATCCATGGAGATACTATCATTCTATCATTAGGAATAATGCCCTAATATGTCCTAATAAAGTGTACTCTCTATGTGAGGATCTCTCTTGTAAAAGTACTCTTTCCCTATTTAGAAATTTTTGACACACATGTGTTTTTTATCCAACTCCTCGTTTGAGGCAATGCCACTGTAAAATGAAATTTTTATACCACAGATGGGTTCTGCCTCTTTTGCAAATTTATAACTAGAGTAGAACCTCCATGGTTGACCACCTCCCTATGTTGACCACCTCCTTAAGTTGACCTCATTTTCATAGACTGGATAGACATGCACCACATGGACAGGACAGCAGGCATAGTTCCTTCTGTTGACCACCTCCATATGCTGACCACTTTGTTACAGCCCTTTCTTTGGGTGATCACCTACCAGGCGTTCTACTGTATTTTACCTCTACGGCTTTCTGTGATTATTTCGTTGAAGTCATTTTAACCTTGACTTCAATTACTGATTCATTTAAATACTGAAGATTCTTGAGCACCAAGAGAAATATGAGGACACTAGCAAACAGAACTCATGGATAATTTTCATGCATAAACAAGTCCACATTAAATGTATTTTAAATCTTAAGTGGCAGTTTTCTTTGTGAGGGGGAAATGAAAGAAATTAATGATGTTGACATACATCTCACTTCCTCTACTTTTCCAACAAAACTTACAGCCGTCGCTATGTTTGTTACACCTGGTTGAATGTAGGTGCTAAATAAGTCCCTCCAAGGTTATTGTAGAGTTTTTAATTTGAAGAAGGGAATGTCTTATTTGGGGCTTAAATATATTTATTTATTAGGCAAAATCATTGGGCATCTATTATGTTCTACACTGTGTTGGGTGCAAAAACACAAAGATTATAAAGAAACAATTACTGCCTATCAAGGGAGTCAACAGTCTCTGAGCTAAAAAGTTTCCAGTCCAATAAGAAAGACAGATGTGTAAAAATAATTATCACAAATATTATGAATGAAGCAATTGTGGCATTCGCAGTATACTGCAAGACCTTTGAGAGCTTGGGAGCTTTGGGAAGGGCTTTCCAAGGGGGGTGGTGAGTGGGAAGTCTCACTGAGTGCCAATTATACAGGTGAATGGTGAGGGGGCAGTGTGGGAGGTGACTTTACAGAGCCCTGCCATAAGTCATCAGGAAGAACGGAGAGGACGCAGGGCTCATTTCAGGAAGGTCCCCAAAGTCCCACACTGGCTCAAACATTCAGCGTGTGGTTGGCATGATAAATGTGTGGGCAAGTGGAAGACAGACGTGAAGGAGCACACACAAGGCTGGAGGCAGAGGACCAGTTGGGAGAGCTGAGTAATTTGTCTAGGAGAGAGACAGCGAGGGCTGGACCCGAGTGCAGCAGTAAAGACAAAGAAGAGGACACATTGGTGAAAATGGTCCAGGTCAGTTAGCAGGAAGTTACGGTTTCCTGGAGTAAGAAAAAGGCTGAGAAGGTACAAGAAACAATAGATGGCTCATACTGACATATTGGCGATCTGGGGAGAAATGTCAGCGGCCAAAGTGGGCTAGATTGTCATTCAAAACATTCGCTGCTTGTTCCCTCTGTGTGAATTACCTACTACCAGGTATTGGTGCCAGCTTTCGCCCTGCAACTTACTTGGGCCAAAGAAATGGGAACAAAGGTGATATGGCCAGTTTCAAGAAGAAGTTTTAAGAATAAATTGCAAGGTTCTTCAGTGTTCTGCTTTGCTTCATATGTGAGATGAACGATGTCTCTGGGATGGGGGGGGGGGGGCTGTTCCTTTGGTCCAGGTCCTGGATTAAGACAACGTGTGAAGCCATGAAAAAAAGCTGTTGGGGACACAGAATGCAGCCGGAGAGAACAGCCCTTGGTGATCATCAGCCGTCCCATTTCTGGTGTGTTTGTTTCTACAGCACACCTCTGCCTCATTAATTCAATAGCTATCCTAATATTAGTCTAAGGATGAGTAATTGCCCAAACAACATGTTGAGGAGTAAATGAGGTGAGCTTGATGGGAGCTCAGAGTACATGAGTGGTGATGTCAGGTGCAGAATTGAAAATTATCGTGAGACGGGTAGAGAGGATAGTGGCTCAAATCTAACTCAAATAACTGCAAGAACAAAAAATCTGCCATAAGCTTACATTCTTAGGATCCAAAAAAGAAAAGGTCCTATAGTCTATGGTAGCTCTGGAGTTTAAAGAGCAACACTGGGAAATGTTGGTCCGTCTTAGAAGAAGAGTCTGCAACTTGCATACAAGCAGAAGAAAAGGCCTAGGATGGATACTCAGGAAGGGCAAAATTGTGTTTCGGCAATTTCATTTTATAAGACTGCACCTGTGTTGAAACCAAGCCCTCACATGTACCAAGAGAGGACGGCAGTCTCCCTATGAGAGTTCCGTTTCTTTCTGCTGCATTCGTCTGTGTAGTAACAGTAGAGATTTATTCAGGATAGAATTTATGCATCTTTTGATATTTGGAAATTCAGAAAATGAGTTGCATACACCTCTGCTTAGGAGGCTACATGAGAATGATGGTTCAAAAAATAGGAAGCGGTTCAAATATGAGAAAAGTGGGGAAGACAGAAAGAAAAAAAATTAAACCATCCAAACAACAGTGAAGAAGTGAATAGGAGCTTAGCTAGGTGACAGTGCTGAAGTGATGATTATGCAGAAGGGATTGAGGGCCCAGAGAGGTAAGAGTCTAGTTACAATCCCTGATTCTATGAAAAGATATAAGACAAAAAAACACAGAATAGCATAAACACAAATAAGATTGGACAAATAAAGGCAATTAAAACTCAATAAAACACAAATAAGGAAATACAGTCATACCTGGTTCTGCAAATAACATTTGCACAGCAATACAAATGTGAACATAGCGTACTGACTTTTTAATTTTCAAAATTTTCAAGATGTAGAAAAGTACAAATACAACAAATATGCATTGCCATCCCCAAATTTTGCCATATTTTTCTCCAGGTGTTCTATTTTATAACTGAACAAATTATTGTGGAAGAAAGTGAAATATCCATTGATTTTCATATTACTTTTCCCCATTTCCAGAAATTAGTGCCATGTATCTTTCGAAGGTTTATATTTTGTATAAATCTTTATTTATAGAAATATTTATATAGTTTTACATAAACGTATTTATTCCTGGAAAGAACAAGAATTTCACTTGTAATGTAGTATGACTGGCTATGTGTTCATATGCATGAAAAATCTTGTATTGTATAAGATAGTGGTCCAGACAAATGACATACTTTAAAAAGGAGGCTTATGGGAAAAATAAAGCTAGAAAAAAATGACTGACAACCCATGAAACTGTGTAATCAGAAAGCAATAATAATAATAATATATATATTTAAACAGATCCTCAAGCTGTCCCCCTGGGTAGAGTGCTGTGGCATCACAGCTCACAGCAACCTCCAACTCCTGGGCTCAAGCGAACTACTGCCTCTGCCTCCCAAGTAGCTAAGACCACCAGGTACCCGCCACAACACCTGGCTTTTTTTTTTTTTTTTTGTGGTTTTTGGCCAGGGCTGGGTTTGAACCTGACACCTCTGGCATATGGGGCTGGCGCCTTACTCCTTTGAGCTATAGGCGCTGCCCACACCGGGCTAATTTTTTTTTTTTTCTGGGTTGCAGCCGTAGTTGTTGTTTAGCGGGCTGGACTGCATTCCAACCCACCAGCTCAGGTGTAAGTGTCTGGCGCCTCAGCCACTTGAGCCACAGGCACCAAGCCAGAAAGCAGTAATAATTTTAATTAAAATGTTAGCACAATTGGGGTGGCACGTGTGGCTCAAAGGAGTAAGGCGCTGGTCCCATATGCCAGAGTTGGCAGGTTCAAACCCAGCCCTAGCCAAAAACTGCAAAAAAAAAAAAAAAAAAAAAAATGTTAGCACAATTGAAAATATTCCCAGTTATACACTTTAAAATAAAAAGTAAAAGTAGCCTGACGAAAGAGGATGCGAGGGAAGCTTGAGGATGCTGAGTTAGAAACAGGAGCCAAAGGACCAAAGATGAGGAACGGCACACCATGGGCTTGTCACAGACAGAGCAGGGGGTCAGACCAGACCAGAGAACTCGGGCAGGAGGAGCCCCAGATGAAGAACTGCTGTACTCCTTTACAGACATCTGGCTCTGGCTGTATCAGTAAGCTTTGAATCAGTCACTGTCAAGGGGTGGCACAAAACATACTGGGAAAATAGTACCTTGATTCACAGCAACAAATACATTGTTTCTTAGTCACCCCTTATATGTGTGCTGAGTGTCATTGCAGGAAACAGGACTCCAGCTGAACTCACAGAATACTCTTATGAGTGCGCACTATTTGTATACATGGGTGTGAAATAACCACCACTTAATTTTTTTCACTTGACAATGTGTTTTTGAGATTTATCCATCGTCATAGGTACACATCTAATTCATTCTTTTCAACTGCCAAATATTATGCAATTATATAAACTGTTCTCAGAATCTGTCTCTTTCAAGATGTGAATTTAAGTTTTTACCTTTACTGTGGCTACAAGTTTATTTCAAATTATTTCTAATAATTTGACCTAGGATATATCATTTTAACCCTTTTTCCTCTATTTTCATGATTGTTTTCCCTACGAGTTTAAAGATATGTATGAAGATTCAGATGAAATGCACAGAGCAAGAATGGGCAGATAAACTAATAAATGTCAAGCTTAAGTATTTATTTACTGCAAGATTAAAAACAGTATTAAATAACAACATGAATAAATGTAGATTTGAATAAAAAATTAGATAACCGTCAAATAGGATGAATGTAAAGAGAGTTCTGGGAAAAGATAAACTGTGTTAAGTTCCTTGTCTTTTGTAGGTAGGTGGCAGAGATAATGATGAATTTTAGCCATTGTTTATAAACCAGGAGGAGCACGTGTTGTAAAGTTAAGAGTTAGCAGGAAAGAATAGAAACTCCACCTCTCCAGGTGGAGCTGGTAATAGTACATCAGGTGGTGATTCTGTGTAGGTGTTGGCCAAGTTCCCAGCTCTGAAATCCTCCTTCTCTACCCCGACTCTTGAAAGGTTCTGTAACCTCCAGCTCTGCTTCTTTTTTTTTGACCAAACTTAGAGGCTCTTTCCCTCCATTCTTGATTCCAATCCCTATTTCCTAAGGAAGTAGGCCACTACTTATATAGCTACTTCTTACTTGATACCTTGCGTTCTCTCTCTCTTTCTGGCTTGTTGTGATGTTTCTCTTGTATTTTTAACTGATACATGCTTATATGTGTATGTACAAATGTATGCACCTTTCTACACATTCAGAACAGAGAGAAGAATTAAGTTCCTTTTCACTCTGCTATCTTAAATGAATATTGTATTTACTTTTTTTTATTTTTTTATTTTAGAGACAGAGTCTCACTTTGTTGCCCTCAATAGAGTGCTATGGCATCACAGCTCACAGCAACCTCCAGCTCTTGAGCTTAGCCTCCTGAGCAACTGGGATCTACAGGCACCCACCACAATGCCCGGCTATTTTTTGGTTGCAGTTTGACCAGGGCCGGGTTCTCACCCACCCCTCAGTATATGAGGCCAGCACTCTACCCACTGAGCCACAGGCTCCACCCAAATTCTGTACTTATTGATTTCTAACTTTTAAATATAATTTATAAACCCCACCCCACTTCCTAACACTCCCTACAAACCTCATTACTCTTTCTTTTTGTTCCCCCATAGCACTTATCATCGTCTGATATGATATATATTAACTGATTTATTTGTTGTTTATGGCTCACCTTTTCCTAATCAAAAAAAAAAAAAAATTCTGGAAGATTTTGCTTCTTTATTGAGGGATCTCTACTTTGTAAAAGTACCTAAACATAATAGATGTTAAAAAGAAAATATGTCAAGTGAAGACACACATTAAATCTCCGTAAAAAGCTTTGATTGTACAAGATTATGTAAATCTCAGCCACATGACAGTTTAAACCCAGAAGTTGGACATAGAGGAGAATCAGAAGTAAAGAGAATTATATTCATGAACACGTTCATCAAATAAAGCAGGGAACAAAAATACCACCTACAGTTGAGAGAAGGAGAAATAAAGTCACAAGTGCAGTCTTCACACTGGCAAATTAACCAAGAGAGGGAAAGTTTTATATGGTGGAGGATAGATGTTTCCTAAGTAAGTTATCTTCTATAATAAGAAGCTAATGTATGCAATCAAGAAATAAAAGTATGTTATTAATAGAACTAGAGAAAACCATCGGAAGAAACGACTCAAAGAAACTATTTCTTGCACGATAGCTCACAGAGCTTCAGATGAGGGTAGCTGGCGACTGAAAGGAGTGGGACTGGGGACTGGCGGTTTTCGTCGTGAGCCCTTAGACATACTTAACTCTTTTTTTTTTACCGAGTGCACATTTTATTTTGATAAAACTAAAAAGCAATATTTGTATCCTTAGATACAAAGAAGATGCAGCAGGAAAGAGCTGAAGAACCAAAGGGATGGAAAAACGAGGGAAAGAAGCTTGGAGCCTCTGATTTCATATTGGTTTTTGTTCTGAATTTAATGTTTGGTATTCATTTAAAAGCCTGAAAATTCTTATTTGTAAACAGTAGCCTCATGATGAGGAGGAAAGCATTATCCAAGAAACTCTTACAGGCAGGAAAGAAATTCACGGAAGAGGGAATGATTAAACATTTAAAAAGCACTGAGGACATCGTTTTATTTCTTTTTTTTTTAATGTCACCAATATTCATTTTATTTCTTCTTTTTTTTAGGCATTCTTGTTCTTTTTTTTTTTATTAAATCATAGCTCTGTACATTAATGCAATCATGGGGTACAGTGTGGTGTTTTCATATACAATTCGAAATACTCTCATCAAACTGGTTAATGTAGCCTTTGTGTCAATGGAGCTGGAAAATTTTCTTCTTGGTAAAGTATCTCAAGAATGGAAGAAAAGTATCCAATGTACACAGCCCTAATTTGAAACTAAATTATAGCTTTCATAGGAAAGATATAATCTAATTGTAGCCTTAGAATATGGGGAGGGGGACAGGAGGGGGGAAGGGGGGAGCGGAGGGTAGGTGGGTGGAGGGAGGGTGATTGGTGGGGTCACTTCTATGCTTTATCTTACAAGGGTAGAAGTGAATCTTTCTAAAAGCAGACTATGAATGTCTTAATAACATCAATGTATTTCATATGTCAGTAGGCCAACAAGAAAACAATAATATCAATTCTTTGCAAACAGAAACCGAAGATCCATCTCTTGCCCTAGAATAAGTAAATTCATTTCTAACAGAAATTAAGAAATTAATTTTTGTGCCCAACAGTTTCTTGAGGAGGGGACTGTCTTTTCTTTTCCCCAAGTCTCATGATCGATGGCTGTGAAATTACTGAATGGAGAGGAAGAAGAAAGTTGCTAAGAGAAGCTTTGGAAAGGAAGAGAGATGATGTGCCTGTGAAGTCTGTTTCTCTGATTGCTGTACATGACATCAGGAGGAATGCTGTGGAGGCCAACTAGAAGATTAATACTGAAGTCTATTGATTCACCATGATCAATCCTTTGCAAAGGTCTGTTCTGGAACATTCTGACTGTATCCTTTCTGATTTATCTCAGTACTGAGTAAGAAGACATTCACCATAATCATCTTTGTAATTTATTTCACTATTGAAAGCTTTAGTGGAATCATGAATATTTGAAGGCACTAGAGAAAAAATAGACTTTAAAATATATCTCAAAATTAACAATGAAAATGCTTCGATGGCACCCAACACAGTTTCCAAGGTGAAAAGTTTTATCGAATACGTGCAGAGACAGCTGTTTTCAGAAAATCACATTTTCCTCAGTCCCAAGTGAGACATGTCCGTATACATCACAACATTAATAGTCACACTGTGGTCCTTGACTTAGGGCAGCATAATGCAGTGTGACGAACGCAACCCGATGGTACAGAGTCACATAAAAGGAAAATCCATCACCTAGGAAATCTGACACAACGATTTGCTTTTTGGAAAACAAAGGTTAAATGAATCAGAGTTTTCTGAAGAAGAAAAAGCTATGCAAAAGAGAATTGTATTCCAAAATACATTTCGATCTATGTTTGCAATGATCCCTGGGTATATAAGAGAAAGGAAAAGGCATCACACAGGAAAAGCCCTCAGGTGGTTTGAACTCACCTTTACTTAGCACTTCTACAATACTTTCCTCTGTAGCCACAATCTTCTGAAACAATAGCCTCTTTGTCAGTCTTGCCACGTGTTGCCCAGGTGACTGCTACATACGCCCAGCTGACAACCTAGACTCATTACTCATCAGCATCTCTAAGAATATATGTGGGATATTAAAGACATCACTGAAAACTACTTTTGAGAGTTTACCTTTCATGGAATGTTAAAGAAATATATGAGTGAGGGAGGAAAAACGTGTCACTATAGGCCCATGGTTGATTTTTAGTTCTGTTTACCCACCTGTATTCTTTTCTTGTATAGATGGTTTTCCTTTTAATGATATTCACTGGACAGACAACAAGAAACAAAGGTTGAAGTTCTCAGTTAATGTTTTAAAATGGGAAGAATTTTTATTTTATCTCTCAAAAAGTTATATTAAAAAATTTAAGGGGGGGGGGCGGCACCTGTGGCTCAAAGGAGTAGTACGCTGGCCCCATATGCTGGAGTTGGTAGGTTCAAACCCAACCCTGGCCAAAACCTGCACAAAAATATATTAAGGGGTAAAATGTGCTATAGGTGTGTTTGGGCTACTCTATCAATACCCAGGTCTTGACATTCTAATGATGAGGTAATTTTAATATCGTCACTTCAAGTATTTCTCAATGAATGTCGCCTTCACTTTCTCCTTCTCAACCTTAAGACATTACAAGCTAATTTTGAGAATATTGGAAATCCAAATGCTAAATAATTTCAAAGTTTTTTTCTTTCCCTCATTAGACTGAATGCCCTTGAACATATTTCTCACAATTATCGAATCTTTACTTTTTTGCTTCTTGCTTGTATATGCATTACACTATTCAATACAGCAACACTGAAAAGGATATGCTATTATTTCCACTTTCCATATGAAGAGGTTGAGGCAGAAAGTTCAAGTGAATTAGTGTTTTATATAACTAGAGTTTGGTAGTTAGTACCTTAAAAATACATTTTGCATCATCTACAGAAGAGAATGTTTGTAACATTAAAAGTTCAAATACTCAGAGTCATAAACTCTAAAAGTGGAAAGAGATCAAAGTTTTCAATTTCTTCAATGCCCAAACAAGCTACTAAAGATCTACATATTTGACAAGTGGTTATTCAGTCGCAGTGGAGAGCTTCATTGTTAGACTCTCGTGTATTCAAGGTTATCTGTACTGTGGGTGGAAAGTTCTAACAAGTGGAAAGTTCCTCACCTGACCAGGGTTAAGCATTCCCAGAAAGTTCTAATGGTATTTGCATCTCCAGTTTAATGCAGTCATTGAGAGGAAACTGACTGTCAGCAGCACTCCCTGGAGTCCACTGTGAAACTCAGCGCTTCTCAGGATCCGTGGTTTCCAGGATTCTTGTTTGTGTATAGTCTTCACTACTTGCTTTGGCCAAAGGGTTAGTGGCAAACATGATGTAAGCAGAGGCGTGGCACGTTGAATCTTATTCTCTTGGAAGACAGAGAGGATCGTGTAAAGAACGGGAACTCATTCCTGCTAAAGGAAGAAAGAAACGGGACGTGAGACCCTGGAGGGTAAGAGGCTGTCTTGGACATTGCAGCCTTCGTTAGCCAAACTCCCAGCAGAGTGCAGTCATACCAGTATTAAGAGTGATTAGAGCTGTACCACATGGAGTCCCTTAGATGAGCCCGTCAACTCACAAAATCATGAGAAGTAATTTACTGGGTTTTTTTTTTTAGATAAAAACACTTGTATTGAGATGCTTAAAGGAGCACCAAGGTATCCTCAACATAGATTTATGGCTGACAAGTCTAGGAAAGAGGTATAAGTACATAAATTAAGAATAAGACTCGCTAATAAATCTTGAATTAACTACTGTTTTTTTTTAGACTTAAAACAAGTCTTTTAATTTTATTTTTTTTCTTTCTTCCTTTCCTTTTCATTTTTTTACTACTAAGTGAAGAGGTAGTTTGGAACGTAGTAATAGATAATCAATACGCAAGCTCCTCATATCTCTTGAAGGGAAGACATCGGCAAGTAACAACAACAACAAAACCCGATATTATGACAATAAAATTAGCTTTGACTCCCCCCAGGCATTTATCCCAACTTCCACCATAGGAGAAGACTTTCAGATCTTTTTGCTTTTTTAGGTATAACTTGGAGTATATTCTTGGCCAGTTTGCACGGGTAAATGGTTCATTTAAGAAAATGATCCTGTTAAAAAATGTTAATGGTGATAATAATAATTCTCCCACCTTTCATCCATAAGCCACGGAATGGGCATGCTGAGTCCTGCATCTGTAAGCTGTACCCTTTGAAATGGGTACACTTTAATTCCCTCAGCTAGTCCAGGCTTCTCCACGCTGTTCCGCCTGTCTTCTCATTCATCATTTGAACCTGCTTAATTAGTAACATGAACAATGTCATAAGTGGTGATTTAAAAAATGATCTGAATGCTTATTTCTATTACATTTCAGGTACTATGCAAATTTATTTAAATTCCTTTAACTCCATAACGTACGTACTATTATCTTTCCTATGTTACAGTTCTGAAAACTAGGACACGGAGTTATTTTTTGTAGTATCGTGTGCTGCAACTAGCAACCGCAATTTCAAACCTAGGTATGTCATCGGCTCTACCATCATGACTTTATCCACCACATTCTCCTCACACCGGCCTCGAGTAGTGAGGCCATAGTTTATCCTTGAGGATAAACAATGTGGGAATTCCAACAACACAGACATAGTTAAAGCCTATTGTCCTTTGTGATTTGAGCCGTGAAATCAGTTCATAACACACGGTATAAAAAATTAAACACCCAAGTCACCTTAGGGAGACAAATTCCAGGCTTCAGCAGAATATGGTTTTAAGATGATTAACACTATTAAGTACACCGAAGGACAGAGTGGGAGCAATTTGAAGAAGAAAAAGGCAAAATTAGAAACTGAAAAGGAAGTGTCAGAAAAACCAGCAGAGCTGATTTAAAAACTACTCCGGGAGAAAGCTTCCTGACAATCTTGCTTTCAGTCAATATGGCAGGTATTTTTCCAGGGAGCTATTGATTCATAAATGGAAATAGACCAATTCTAATATTTAGTTGATCCATACAGCTAATTTTCTTTGTTCATCAGACATCCTTCTGATTATAATTTGATTTTTCATGACCCATTGTAAATCTGGAAATGGGTGTCCCAGTTTCAATATTTTAGTCTAATGAAAACTAAAACACTGAAAAAAAAAAAAAAAAGGTCCTGGCTGACTCCATCAAGGTGATACTGCTCTGAGGTCTCTGGCAGACTTGCCACGGAAGTTATACCTCTTTAAATGTCAAATTTATCTTCAATTGGGAGATATTAGAATAGTCACTGCTTGTCTCACCTGAGGTGAAAACTGCATAACACCCATCCCTGCTCTTTCTGGATGAAATGAAGTTGCCCAGCTGGTTGATTTCAGGGGAAGTCCCCAGTCTCCAACGACTACCTCTGGTGTCAAATCCAGACCCTGCACAGAATAGCTGTCACTGTGACTTTCAATAATGATGCTCTAGTTCTCATGGCTACAAAATAATAACAAAATGCCTGCGTCAAAGAATTGTCAACTTTAAGTCAGTTAATGCACGTGATACAGAATAGTGAATGGGATGTGGTAAGCCTTCAGTGAACGTCAGCAGCGACTACGGTGTGATGATGATGATGATGGGATCTGGGTCAGACTGGCTGAAGAGACAAGCTGGGCTGTGCACAAAACAGACGTCAAGGAGCTCCCTCAGTGTCTGTTCTGAACTAGATCATGTGAAGGTTACGGGTCCAGGAGTAGAATGAACGTGCAGGAAAGGGGGTCAAGGGTGAGAGTAAAATAAATCACACACGTAGAGACAAGCAAAGATGAAAGAAACCAGAAAACTGAGGCATGGAGAAAATAGTCTTTGTTCTAGATTTTCAGTTTTCTCGTTGGTTCTAACCCTCTTAAAGTCAGATTTGTTAAGTTTCCTGTTGTTAGATGACTATGGACTTGCCGGTTGTATTCTTTCTTCCCGCCTTCCATCCATCAGCCACGGAAGGGGCATTCTGACCCTTCCATCTAGAAAGCTGTACCCTTTGAAATGTGTATACTGTAATTCCCTCAGATATTCCAGTCTTCTCCCCACTGTTCTGCCTGTCTTGTCATTCATCATTTGAACCTGCTGAATCGGTAATGTGAACAATGTCGTAAGTGGGGATAAAAAATGATCTGAAATCCACAGGAAATTAGACTGGAGTGAATTTAGGGACTATAGTCACCTTCCAGACACAAAATGGATTTTTATGGGCTCAGTGCTAGGAAGAATATGCCCCACCACTTACCCAGACCTTAATTAGAAGTATTCAATTACTTGGGGTCATCATCTCATTAACACAAATTCCTCACATTCGCCGTCTGATCTTCCACTCTGTTTATCTCTCTCTCTTTGTCCCTCCCTCTCTGTTCTTTACCTCCCTCTGTCCTGTTTTCTCTTCTTGTTTGTTTTCCTCTCTGAGTTACCACTTCTAAGGTACTGAATCTTAAGCTCCCTCTTCAAATCTCTGAGGAGTCCGTACATACTTTCTAAAAAGAAGATTAAACTGTATATCATACAGCTCAGATTCTCATGCTTAAAAATTTATTAATGGGAGCAGATTGGATGATATATTGCCACTTTAATTAAAGAGGGTTATGGAATGGCATTTTAAATAGCAATGTCATTTTCCAAATTGACATAGTTCTATTGTAAGAAAAAAATACTTAAAATGAACTTCAAGCCAGACAGTTTCTCATCCAGTAATGTAAGATTTCGCAGTTTAAATTTTTAATCTGCTAGCAGAATATTCGCTGCCTAAGAAAAGGATTTCCTTCATTTTCTTATTTTTGCCTGAATCGTAGAATGAGAAAGGCTCCAAGAGTATTTTCAGACGTTTCAAAAAGTAAAACCTAAGTCCTATGTGACCAAAGGGAAGCGGGAATAAATTTCTGGACAATCGAGTGGAATAGCTATAAACTAGATTTTCCCCAAAATGCTTGCTTTTATTTCTTTTGACAATGCATCATATATTTCCTCTGATCTCCCTTGCATTTTAGAAAGGAGCCGCGGGGCACTAAACCTTAGCAGTAGAATTATTTGGGGATTTATTTAGCGTCATCCAATTTGGTCTGCTAAAGTCAGAACCATAATAGTGGCCTTCAGTAGCCAACCTAGGGCATTTTCAACCATATCTTGCATTATTTGAAAATCAACTCCAGTATCTTACACCACTCATATAAATTCTCCAATATATGGAAGATAGTAGTTTACAGAAGTTTAATTATGATTTTGGCAAGAACAGTCTGCTGCATTTCAGATAATGAAATATCCCCTTCTTTGTCATATTTTTAAGTTTAGTGTTCTAGGACAACCAACCCAGGAACATCATTTTAAAGAAAACCTTTTGAGATATAAGTTTGTCGAAGGAGAGAGTGAGCTTTGTTTTGCTTACATTTCCACCCATAGAATGCAGGGGTTACTTTTTTCCATATCCTGACCAATGCACGTCATCTTCCCTCATTTTGATAATAGCCATTCTGGAAATGGGGTGGTACCTCGCTGTGATTTGGGTCTGCATTTCCTTTGTGATCGGTGACGCTGAGCATTTTTCATAAATCTGTTGGTCAGATATTTCTTTTCAGAAATATCTATTCAAGTTCTTTGCCCAGTTTTTTAACTTGGCTATTTGACAATATTTATTGGGGTGGGGGGTGTTGTTTATTTAGTTTGTGGTTTGGGGGTTTCTCCTGCTAGTGAATTGAGTTTCTTATATATTTGGCATATTAACTTATCATCAGATTATGTGTTACAAAATGATTTCCCTTTCCTTAATTGTCTCTTGTCTCTGTTGATTGTGTCTTTGGTTGTGTAGGAGCTCTTTAGTTTCATGGAATCCCATTTGTTTATTTTTGTTTGTGTTTCCTGTGCTTTGGGGACCATGTCCAAAAGCTCAAGGCCCAAAGCAATGTAAAGAAGATTTTTGTTATGTTTAAGGCTTTAATCAAAACAGTGTGTTTTCCCAAAGAGGGCAATTATGAAAAGACAACAAGAATGCATTAGAATGGCAATGCATGTCCCAATTGTTTTTCAAGTTCATGGTCTTAGACCCACACTGGTCTTTGCCCACTGCACCAAGTTCTATTTGAAAGCGTTTGAAACATTTATTTATTGCAGACAAGTATTTTACAAACTATAGGAAAAGTTACATTTGGAGAAAAAAATAAGACTCCAAAAAGGGAGAAGTATTAAAATGATCTCTTAATAACTACAAAATAAGAAGGATAAAATTAATATTATACATACTGCTTTCTGAAAGTCAGAGTGAACAGTGGGAAGCAAATTGCATCCACTGGATTGTGGATTGGATTCACACACTTTTAGAGGAGTACAAGATACATTGTTGTGATTCTCAGGGTTAAGTTTCTGAATGGCTCTGAATGGCTCTGCGTATTACCTCTGTATTACTTGAGGATACTTTGGGTAAACTCAAAATGTAAAATGATAAACATTAGTTTTATCTCTGGTGTCAGAATCCTAAAGTCATATATTTGGGTTTATCAATAAAAGAAATAGACTAGCCTATTATATTGTCAATAAGAAACCCCTTGGATCTAGGTATAGACTCTGTGGAGTTTTATGAAAAAAAATTGTTTTAAGCAATATGATTTGACTTGAATTTTAAGGTTTAATTTTTCAAAACTGTAATTTTTTTCAGAAATAAAAGAGGCTCAAAACCTTTCTTTTGAAGGTAGAAATACTTGTAAATGGAGGGATTTATTTTAAATATAAAATGACACTTGTTTTCAATAGTAAAACATTGTCCAAATATGCAATTAAACAAAAGTGATAGCGGAAAATCTCAAGAAGTACAACTGGCCTCTAATGTGGTTTTGTCTGCAAAATTAGCAATTACGGAGATGTATCTACACGGCATCTCCGGAGCAATCCTCCAGAAGTTCAGTACCTCAGAGTCACCAGTTCTCTGACAACTTTCTCCATCATAAATTTCTCCTAACTCTTCTAGTGGATTTACTTTTTCCAGGAAACGATTTCCTCATAACCTTCAAGCATTTGGTTTATAATCTAGCACATGGCAATTATGCAAGAAAATATCTCTATACTGCCATCTTTTTAATTAGCAACATTTCTGTGCATTCTTTATCTTTAACAAGCAGTTGATGGTAAACTCTAAATAAGAAATGCTGATTAAAATCAGATGATAAGTGTATCTTGTAGAGTCTAACTGCTAGTTTTCACTTTTTCATTTCTTACTTCCTTGTGCCCCAATGGATTTCCAAATTCATTATACGGCCCATAAACCAATACATCCTGATTTCCTTTTTCTCAGAATATGAAAACAAATGCTACTTAATTATCACTCACTCTATCCCAGTGGAGATCACCTCTTCTGGCCCCTAGGCTGCGGGTGCCATTTTTGGGACTACAGGATGGCAACATTACAGTCACAGAAACACAGTTTATAGAAAACCCAAATAAAGTGCTTTTGATTGGATTTCCTCCTTGCTGCCATAGACATCTGCAAAGATTCACCTTTATTAGTAAACTAAGTTTAATTCGGGAGAAGTTAAGGCCATGAATATGATTCTAATACAGTCAAATCTGTGCTATTGTTAGTAGAACAACATCTAAAAATATCTTCATATCTCTTTGACATTCCATAGGCCTTCTTGAAATCCTCGTATCCTTTCTCTGGTTCATTAATTCTTATTAATAAGAATAAGGGCTGTCAGGGGCCAGGCCCAACACGCTGTGCATCTACCTCCTTGTGGCCTGGTGGTGCCTAGAGACCGTCAGAAAATTATTAGTCAAAGTTATAGAGAATTGACATATAGAAATAATAGACAAAGACAAAGAGATAGTTTTAAGAGCAGCAGGGATTCAGGAGGCGGCACACCCTTCTTCATGGGACTTCCACTGTGCCGCCTCGAGTATCAGGCTAGCTCTGTATTTATTTCATACATCAGTGTTACAATCGTGAATCTCGTGAAGGCAAGGCAAATCCTCTCGTCACGATTCTGATGGCACTTGCATTTCTACTAACTAGAAGACTTCTACAACTAATTACTTTTAATTGCATGGATATACTTGCTATTTTTTACTGTTTTAAGGTATATAGTTTTAATACAAATAGAGTCTTGATAAGGTAGCCAATTAGAGGCTGACTCAAGGACCAAATCCTAAGTGACCCAGAGTCACATACCAGAGATGTGATGTTTTAATACTCTGCCAGCCTTGTGTCCACATAGATAGACTCCCCTGGCTCAATTAAGGTGACAGAAGAAAAGAGATCTTTCTTCTCCTCATCTGGTCTGGAGCAAGTCTTCCTCTGTTGGACAAAGTTTAAAGAATCCACATTTTTAACTCCCAAAAGGCGCTGTCCTGGAGCACACAGCCCTGCCTTGGCAGAAAATGGTCTCAAGGCTTCCAACCAGCTGTGCGATGGCTGTGGGGAAGGGTGACTATTCAACATGCCAGGCTTCAGAATCTTTTCTTTTTTTTTTTTTTTTTGAGACAGAGTCTCAAACTGTCACCCTAGCTACAGTGCTGTGCCGTCATAGATCACAGCAACCTCAAATTCATGGGCTTAAGTGATTCTCTTACCTCAGCCTTGCAAGTAGCCAGGACTACAGGCACCCGCCACAACGCCTGGTTATTTTTTGTTTGTTCATTTCAGTTGTCATTGTTGCTTTAGCTGGCCCAGACTAGGTTCGAACCCATCAGCCTCGGTATATGTGGTCGGTGCCCTACTCACTGAGCTACAGGCCCGCTCAAGCTTCAGAATCTTAAAGTGATAGAGTCTCACACTTTGTGCTCAATGCCAGGCAATTGTGTCTGAATCAATTCTGTATTACTGTCCCCCTTTGTCCAGACTCTGTTCTCTCTATATAATAATAATAATATTTCTAATCTAATGATAATTGGATATTGGTTTCAAACTTTCAAAATCATTATTACTAGTAATGCAAGCACATCAAGATATGGCTCTTCCCTTAAGTATTTCCACATGCACTCTTCAAAGGGCCAAGATGACAGATCAGGAGCAACCCACACATGCCATTCTCTGGGAGAGGACCGAAAACAGAAGTAGATGCTCCACTGCACATGGAACCTCTTGGAGAGAGCATTGTGGATCATCATAGAACTGACAGGAGAGTCTCAGAGTAAAGGATAGAGAAGCAAGGGGTTCCACACACCAAGGCCAGCAAGATCA
This sequence comes from Otolemur garnettii, assembly GCF_000181295.1. NCBI lineage: Eukaryota > Metazoa > Chordata > Mammalia > Primates > Galagidae > Otolemur > Otolemur garnettii. The sequence goes on along the minus strand of NW_003852402.1, from coordinate 31,447,131 downwards.
AAAGGAACCTCGGGGAGATCCCCACACATGATGAAGTGATAAAGGAGAGAGCCCCAGGTCCCCATGCCCCCATGCTGGCAGACCAGCTGGAGCTGTGGAGGTGCCCACTACTACTGTGGGCTGCCATGCTGATCAGGGAGCTGCTTGGAGACTGTGTGGACAAGGTGCATTGGAGAGCAGGCTCCGCAGAGAACAGCTGGCCTCAGTTCCCAGGTGCCTCTAGCACCCGGTCTACACAGGGATTGGCTTTGCAGCAATTTTCCCAACATCACCACTTTCTGGTCTAGGGACGGAGTAGGAAGGGCAGATGGTCTCACATGCCCATGACTGGGGGCAAGCATCTCCCTCCAGAACTCAGACCCAGCTTAAGAGGTTCCCCAGCGAGCAGCCTGGGACCTGTGTGAAGAAAAAGCCATTGCAGCCCATCCTTCACATCCCATGTACTGACCAGGGGAAAGTCCCCCTGGTTCCATGTGCCCTCACATGACAGCCCATGCCTCTGTGGACCCAGGAGCTAAGTGAAGAGCTGTGCCCCTGCAGACCTGCAGTTCCACCACGTCAGGGCGTCATGGAACCAGAGTGCCACAGAGAGGTGCAGGCCCCTCCATTCTGCATGCTGATAGGTGAGCAACATGTACAAACCTACATGCCACACAGTGGGCCACACATCTGGGATCTATGCAATAGCCAGTACACCAAGCACTCCTCTCACAAGTGTTCACTATCAGAATAAGCTGCCTAACCCCAAATTCTGGTCAATGGACAAAACCCCATTGGCACCATGCCTCACCACACCTAGACTCTAGCTCTTCACTGTGGATTGGATAGAATGAATACCCACAGACCCAATACCTGCAGCTATACCTAGATAACCCCATCAAATAGCCATAGCCACCACTGCAGGAAAACCCAGGTGAAACAGTCTCCACAGTGCTTGTCTCAATAGAGAAGGACTCACTCAGGCCCCCTCCTGAACATCCAGCAGTGGCCTAGGACCAACCTACAAATCGACACTAAGATTCCCCAGCATTGGCCCAGATCCTTCAGTCATCCCAAGAGCTGCCCAAGGTCCAGTGATGGATGCACCCAGATACCTACCTACCATAATTGCATGACCTTCCCCACCACTGACTACAGTCCCATGGCACACTCAGGCACCTGGCACGTCTCCCCACCCAATCAGGCACCTGCCAAGGGCAAGCCATCACCTCTGCGAAGAGGAACTTGTGAAGCCCTTACCTGGGCTTTCAACAGTGACTTACAGACCAATCAACCAATCCAAACAAATGTCCCCCTGCCCTGGCTGGGACTGTGACAACCACAGAAGATCTGAACAATGAGAGAGAAGGGCTGTTTACGGGCTTTCAGGACATCCACTCTCTCCTGCCCGTCGGTCCTCAGAGGACAGCACAAAAATGTTACCTAGGGATGTCTTCCCCATCTCACTGAGTAAAAGAGTTCCCAGAAAAGAAGAACAGATTTTCTCAGCACTGAGCTTAGAAAAGAGGTTTCAAATGAGAGGAAACCTGCAAAAGAAATTTAGCAACATGAAAAAACAAGCTAAGCTGGCACCTCTAAATGACCACCAAGAGCCACAGCAATGGACCCTGACCAGAAGGAAATGGTCCAAATGTCAGGAATGGAATGCAGAATGTGGATGAAAACAAAATGAATGGAATGGAACTAAAGAGAAAGTAGAAAACTAACACAAAGAAACAAAAAAATTATTTTAGAGCATGAATGAAAAATATGAAACACTTGATAAAGAGACAACATAAGAATGAATATAACAGAATTTAAGAAATGAAAGAGTCATTTAGGGAATTACAAACTGCATCAGAAAGCTTCAACAACAGGCTAAACCTAGTAGAAGAGAGAATCTCAGAGCTTGAAAACAAGGTTGCCAAACTAACAAAGGCACAGAAAAAGGAATGAAGAAGAATGAATTACTCAGAGAAATAGGGGAGTATGTGAAATGAGTCAATATACACATTATAGGTATCCCAGAAAAGAAGAAAAAAGAATAAAAGTATGGAAAAATCATTCAAGGGAATTGTTGGAGAGAACTTCCCTGATATCACCAGAGATTCAGGTACCCAGATACAAAGTGATCATTGAACGCTGAGAAGATTCCTGGTAAATATTACATCTCCAAGACACACAAGTTATCAAATTAACTGAGATGAAAGTAACAACTAATATACAAAGGAAAACCCATTCGGCTGACAGCTTGAATGGGGAAAAGGTGAAAGCATTCCCCCTAAGAACCGAACAAGACACGGGTGCCCACCGTCACCACTTCTAATCAACATGGTATTGGTAGCCTTAGACATAGCAATTAGGCAAAAGGAAGAAATAAAGGCCATCCAAAATTAGGAAAGAAGAGGTCAATGTTTGCCAATATTCGGATCTTATACTCTGCAAAGTCTAAGGCTACAAAATTGATGTACACAAATCCATTTGTATATACTAATAACAGTCAAGCTGAGAGTGAAATCAAAGACTGAATGCCATTCACAATAGGTACAAAGGAAATAAAATACCTAAGAATATACTTAACCAAGGAAGTTAAAGATCTCTATAAGGCTGCTTTAGATCTCCCAGCTTCTGCAGTGTTACTGGTGCTGTGTTTATTCTTGCTTAACAGAGGGGAAAAGAGCAAGGACACAGGCTGGTGTGATAGTCCCTTGGAGGCCCTATAATTGTGTCTGCAAACACGGATCTAGTTTGCTCAGATATTTTTCCCAGGTAAACTAACTCCAAGCATTTGATCTCCATATAATACTTATCATGGAGACACGGTTAGAGAGTAAAAATCTCATGAGAATGGCTTCTTTAAATCACTGATATTGACAGTAAATAATGTATTCAATATTTTGAGAAGGGGAAAATTGTTTATATTTCTTATTACCATGTGAAGGTATATTCCTCATCTCATGATGGGAAAAGATATTCACAGTGTCAATTACCCAGAAAATATGGGAGGCCAAACATTTATCTTTGGTTATGCATGACCTACTTCAACTACATTCCATGAGAAAATTAGTGCTGTGGAGGATGATATGATTGGCTGTTTTCCACATGTATAGGAGAAAAGATAGATAATTACATAGAATAAGTGCACTGGGGCAATAGAGTTTAATTCTCCTACAGAATCCCTTTGGAGAAGGGCTACATGAAATCTCAAAACTCACATGACTTTCAAGAACTTTGAAGGATCTGAGTTGTTGTTTTTTTTTTTAGAGACAGAGTCTCACTTTGTCACCCTTGGTAGAGTGCCACAGTGTCACAGCTCACAGCAACCTCAGCTCTTGGGCTTAGGCGATTCTCTTGCCTCAGCCTCCCAAGTAGCTGGGACCACAGGTGCCCACCACAATGCCTGGCTATTTTTTGTTGCAGTTTGGCCAGGGCTGGGTTTGAACCCACCACCCTCAGTATATGGGGCCGGCGCCCTATCCACTGAGCCACAGGTGCCACCCTGAAGGATCTGAGTTTTTACATGCAATGAATAAACTGACTTGTATAGTCATATAGATGCTAACTAGCATAAGGCCAGAGATTCCTGAGTCAGAAGCATGAGACTTCATTATCCACACCACCGCAGACAGAAGCAGTTTCATATTTGGATAGTGATCTTTTGCTCCCCATGTCTTTTGAGGGTGGTGATGTGCAATAGTGTAGGTGGCTATAGGCCATGAGCAAGGTTTCTGTAACAGCTAACGAACCCTGTGGTTTGAAAACTCAAATACTTGAGTTTAAAATGGATTGCTAGCATACATGGCCAATCTTTAACCCAGAGAAAATATTATCTTTGTTTTCTTGACTAGGGAAAAATTCAGCCCTCTCTCCCTCAGGGAGAGACTATCGTTACCTTCCAAGGTTATTTGGTATAGAAATCTCCTTAAAAAAAAAAATCTGGGGAAAAAGTCATCAGTGCCTCTTCCTAAGTCATATAGAAACTCAAGAGACTCACGGAGAATTGTTGCCCAACAATGATCAGCCTCACAAAATCTAGGCAACTTCATTCCCAACAGTATGCTTCCCTCTGATTTAAAAAAAAAAAAAAAAACTATAGAAAGAGTAGTAACAATGAGTGAATACCTTATCATGCCAAATGGGCACTATACAGGAATTTTCTTTTACTTGAAAGAACAAAGAGACAAATTAATCTTAGCAAATCACATAACAGGTAAGTTCAGGTTGTATTAAGAAAGTCTGAACTCGGGGTGGCTCCTGTGGCTCAAAAGGGTAGGGTGCCAGTCCCATATGCCAGAGGTGGCGGGTTCAAACCCAGCCCCTGCCAAAAACAGCAAGAAAATAAGTAAAGAAAATAAAACAAAATTCTAAAA
>NW_003852402.1:31322878-31442762 GCF_000181295.1 Otolemur garnettii | reverse complement strand
AAAGTCTGAACTCTAAACAAGGTGAATTTTCTTTAGCCTTTTACGAACAACAACTACCATAGCATGGGAACTATGCAAATATTAGAGACAGCCTAAATTGTAAGACTAATCTGTTTAATTTTTTCATTTGGGGCCCTGTGATGCAGGATGATAGCTCTGCCAATCAACCAATTGTCCGCAGCTTTGCCAATATTTGCTAAACAGTGAAAGAAGTGAAATAAAATCTCTTATTACTAAAAGATCCTTGGCAGTGCCAATGACTATAAGTTATTAAAATGTTAGTCTCAGTGGTAAAATTATCTTCATGATATTTCCTTTATTTTTGGTTAATGAGTTAGAGGGATGATGGAAGTATGAAGCCTGGCCCACATGGAAGACACAGGAATTGACCCTCATTGCTTAAAGAATAAATAAAATTAATAAAAACTAACATTTAAATACAGTTCATGTATGTTATGCCAGAGAAAAAGATTTTAAAGGACTTGAATTAAATGAAACAGAAATTATTAAAAAAGAAGTTTTTGTTAAAGCACTACATATAATTTTGTTTAAGCATCTATTTGAATGATAAAAGTCAAACCTCAGATATGTTCAGATCAGAAAAAGAAAATGTGGTTGCTTATCAGGGTCCCGCCCCGGGGGCAGGATCCGCTAAGACGTGTGGAATTGGCACAACCTACTAAAGAAAGATAAAGTTAGAAATGACGATAAAGAAACACAAGACACAGGATAGAATTTTCAAGGTGGGAGCTCAGGGGACCACAGCCCGTTTGTGGGCTCTGGAGAGCGGCCCTGAGTCTCTGTTCCACTCAGCTTTTATTCAAATCTCTGCCCAGGCAGTAAGCTGAGGGAGAGAACAAAGACACCAGCACATTTCTCTGAGTGAGATATCAGCTTCTATTGTTATTATTATTAACTTAAGGATTTGAGTAGTTTTGAGAAATCCAAAACTTGAGCCTTGTGTGGGGGGAGCCTCCTGTTGGAGTCACACACACAGATTCCTAGGGAGGTGTGAAACTCGTCTAGTTCACTATGGAGTAAAATGCCACTGGCGTTAATCTCCTCTGAGGATTTGGTGAAAGAGAGACATTGTCCTCTCATCACCACCACAGAGGATTTTCTTCTGTGATAAGAGATACAAGCCCTTCTGCCCATAACTCAGGGCTTGAGCTGTTCCCTTGGTCTCTGCCCCAGCCAAGTGCAAATCTCCCACCAGGGGTACCTGCTTTGTCTGTTTAATGGGCAGGAAACAACCTAGATGATGTATCTTTTCTAGGTCTTGCCATAGTCTCCTCTGTGGCCATGGTGTTCCCTCAGAGTGTTTACAGACTCGGCAGAGAATGGTGTAATCTGTATCCCCAATAAGTCAGAGTTTCAGGCAGGCTGGAAACTTGTTCAGATGAGAAATTTAGCAATGGCTGACTTACAGATAACTAGCTGACTTTTCTTTGTTCTGACTCCTTCACCCTACTTTTTTTTTTTTTTTTTTTTTTTTGGCGGGTTTGGTTTTTTGAACCTGTCACCTCCAGCATATGAGGCTGGCACCCTACTCCTTTGAGCCACAGGCACCACCCCAACCTAGTTTTGAATTTTCCCTTTTTCTGGGGGTGTCCTCCCCTGCCAAGAATGGGGTCTTTGATGCCCATTCTGCCTGCAGTTGCTCATAGCCTGAGTATCTTACACATTACATATTCTCTTCAGAAAATAACATAGAACCATTTTTAAAAGCCCCATTTAAAAATAAATGTCCAGAAATTGGCTATAGCTAAAAATCATACAGAAAAGCAGCAGCTTCTGTCCTCATGAAACTATATGAAACATGTTTTTTATTTAGTATATAATTTCTCCAATGTCCAGAAATTGGCTATAGCTAAAAATCATACAGAAAAGCAGCAGCTTCTGTCCTCATGAAACTATATGAAACATGTTTTTTATTTAGTATATAATTTCACTGTCAAAATCAAGTTTAACTCAGAGGGAGTGTTAAGTTTGTTGTTGATGATGAGGCAGAGTCCCACCCTATGCCCTGAACAGAGTGTAATGGCATCATAGCTCACTGCAACCTTACACTCAGGCTATGAACATCCCACTGGCTCAGCCTCCAGAAGCATCTGGGATTACAGACACTCGGGGAGGCACCTGGCTGGGTTTTCCCATTTTGGGGGGCATCAGGGTCTCACTCTCACTCAGTACAATTCTATTCCTCTCATGTTTAGAATCATTTCTCTCATAAAATCACTACCAGCTTAGAGATGTTTTGCTAATTAGATAAGTGCACATACAAGTAGATAAAATACAAGGGTAATCTGTTTTATGATTATAAAAATGGATTGTTAATAAATTTGCTGAATCAATGATTGTCATACTATTCAAATAATGATATGCAAATCTCGATATCCAGAAATCTATTTGGAAATAGTCAAGAACCAGAAAATAAATAAAATTGGTATCTAAGCAGGTCATATTTAATCTACAAGATACCCACAAAGACACACATAGGAACACACAGTCATTTTGGTTTATGCATACTTCTAAAAACTTTACATATATGGTTTTCAGGATTACCAAAAAATACAAATATGGATGCAGTGATAAGGGGCAGTGTGTGAATGCAGAGTAATGAAGAGAAGTGAATGTAAAATAAGAGAAGCCAATAAACACGTAAATAGAAACTCAGCATCATTAGTGTCAGGTAGAATTGCCTTTACCCAGCAGTTACAATCCTTGCTGTACAGCCAAGAGAAATGAAACCATATCCACACAGAAGTTCATACTGAAAGGCTCTGGATCCAAGGAAGAAAGACTATTCCAAAGTGAGAAAGAAACGAAAACAGAATCCTCATTCTGTACAAATAATGTGGTCTTTATTTCCACCTGGATCCAGGTGGGATGAGATCAAGAAAGGAATTCCACACGTGGGTTATGGCGGATGGGGATTTAAAGGGTCAGGGAGGGCAGCAATTGGTGATATTCCTATTTCCTGGGAGGGATGTGAGTCTAACCCTTCCTGGGTGGGTCATGAACCTGAACCTGCCTAGGCGGGGCAGGTCTACTTGGGCTGGTACATCTTATTCTATCACATGCCAGCATTATTCATAATAACTAAAAAAATGGGAACAACCCAAATGCCCATGAACTGTTGAATGGGTAAATAAAAGGTGGTTCATCCACACAATGGGACATTATTAGGCAATGAAAAGGAACAAAGTACTGGTTCATACTATAATACAGGTGAACCTTGTGAACATGTTCTGTGAAAAAATACAGTCCCCAAAGGCCATATACTACATGCTTCCATGTATACAAAGGGTCTACAATAGGAAAAGCTAATACATTTTGTTTCACAATTGCCAGTCTTAGGGGCTGCTCAGGAAGGACTAGAGCAGTTGAGGGTAAACAGAGATGACCACTAAAGGGTTTGCACTAAACCCTTTTGGAAGTGGATGAAAAATGTTCTAAAATTGTTTGTGGTCGTTGTTGCACAATGTGAATATGCTAAAATCATTGTATTGCACACTTAAGTGGGTGAGTCGTATGGTCTATAAATTTTAACTCAATAAAGCTGTTGCAAAATAAATAAATGCAAATAGATTCCACTACTAACAGGCAAAAAGATCACTGTTAAGCTCTCATCCATTGTCTAATATAGTTTCAAAAAGCAGTGTATTATTTTTCATAATTGTGTGCTTCTACTTAAGCAAATAGTAATTATTCTTTGTCAGAAAATATTTCTGACATTCCTTGTACAGACAACAATATATGAAAATAATATCTAAATCTCTTTAAAGTTGGTTGAAAAGGAAAAACTCTTACATTTCAAGTAACAAAGGATGTTACTATAAATAACTACAAAGTACAACCAAGTCCCAAGCAGTATAATAAAATACATAATTAATTATGGTGCCTCTCCAGTAGTAAAAATAAATGGAAAGAAAGAAAAATGTCTGATGGTGATATCATGTATATTTTTGTGTATTCTGGTGTAGCTATTTTATTTGCTTCTCTAGGCTCTTCACTGCAAAGAATGCCAAGTGCCTCTGGATGTAATAAAGGGGCTGAACTAATATAAAATTCTGTTTGAAACACTCAAGTCATTTGGAAGCAATAGATGCTGTCATTATCCCATTCCAGTTTATCCTCATTCCTGTCCACCCTCAATTACTGTAAGAAAGTGATACAGTGTTAGGAAAACTAGCCGCAGCAATTTCTGTAACACAAAGTGCTTAATGTGGTTCCCCATAAGCTCTGTGCTTCTGTGTTAACTCAGCTTCCCTCGGTCTATCTTTCCACTCACTGAAATGGAGCAGTTGACACAGCTACTATGTATTCAAGGCATAGTGGAGTATGGTTCTTATTTCACCAATGCTTTATATGATTGAAGGATTGATGGGTTGGACAAAATTTTCATTCTTTATAGAATAGTAAGGAAGGATATATATTTCTAAATAGATTGTCGATGTAACTGTAGGCGATAGCAGCTTTAAACTTAACCCCACACATGTTCACACATACGTTTGCACACACACTCAGAAGTTTTAAGAAAGTAAAGATCTCAAAGGATGGAACTAGTCCTCAGAACAAACAAGGCTGTTAGGCCCCTGCCTGGAGCATTGGAAAAAATCTGTGGGCCTTTTTGTCTCTTGCTTCCTTACTGTGGCAACAGGGTTCATTTGTTCTTTATGGTGAACATAGCTTGCTCTAGAAGCCTATGTCTTGCTCTCACTCTGTAAGCCTATCCTTTTCTTTCTCAATAAACTTTGTTTCACAATTACCAGAAAGAAGAAAGAAAGAAAGAAAGAAAGAAAGAAAGAAAGGAAGGAAGGAAGGAAGGAAGGAAGGAAGGAAGGAAGGAAGGAAGGAAGGAAGGAAGGAAGGAAAGGGAAGGGAAGGGAAGGGAAGGGAAGGGAAGGAAGGGAGAGAAAGAAAAGAAAAAAATCTGTGAAGGTTCAACCCTTAAAGGATCATTAAGCACCTGGAAATAGCTTAGAGCCCTAGAGTTATTGAGCACTATTCTAACTTTAAGGATAAAACTTTAAAGAAGAGAATTAAAATTCCTTCAGTTAGGAAACTTTTATTTTAATGGGAGAGAAATGAAATTAAACAAATAACAGTGCAATGCAAAAATCTCTTAGGGATATGAAGAAAAAATAAAGCAAGGTAAGAGATTAGGTAGCAGGAAAATGTGTGTGTGTGTTTGTGTGCATGTGTGTGCACTAATATAGAGTGAACAAGAAAGGTTACCATAAGGAAGGGCTGTCAACATAGAAACCTGACTAACGTGAAAAAATGAGCAATGAAACTCATGGAGGAAAAATGTTCTAGGCATTGAGGATCAGAAGGACAAAGTCTCTGCTCCAGAAATGAGATCAGAAATCTTAAGCAAGCAGGGTAGTCAGCAGAATGGAATCAGCTAAAAGAGAACAGATGAAGGTGAATTTAGTGTGATGACAAAAAACCAAGTTATAAAGCCATAATTCTAAAATTTTGTTCTAAGTATGGGAATAGAAGATTTTAAAAAGATTTTAGAGAAGAAATAATATGAACTGAGTTTTGCTTTGTTTTTTTTCCTAGAGACAGAGTCTCACTTTGTTGCCCTCGGTAGAGTGCTATGGCATCACAGCTCACAGCAACCTCCACCTCTTGGGCAATTCTCTTGCCTCAGCCTCCCAAGTAGCTGGGACTACAGGTGCACGCAACAATGCCAGGCTATTTTTTGTTGTTATTGTTGCAGTTTGGCTGGGGCTGGGTTCAAACCCTCCACCCTTGGTATATGGGGCCAGCACCCTACTCACTGAGCCACAGGTACTGCCCCTGAGTATTCTTTTTTTTAATTATCTTGGAAATTTTGTGGATAACAGACTTCAGGAGAAGAGTGAGTAAAAGTAGACCAGTCAGACGAAGATCTTGGCAAAATACGAAGGGGGCTTGGTATTAGGATTCTAAGGTAAATTGGGCAAGAAAGGTCAAGCTTTGAAGGCTGATAGATCATAACCTGTGGATGAATTGGAAGTGGGTAGCTGAGGCAAATGAAAATAACACCTTGGGCGGTGCCTGTGGCTCATTGGGTAGGGTGCCGGTTCATATATTGAGGGTGGTGGGTTCCAACTCAGCCCCGGCCAAACTGAAACAAAAAAATAGTCAGGCTTTGTGGTGGGCATCTCTAGGAGCTGAGGCAAGAGAATCACCTAAGCCCAAGAGCTGGAGGTTGCTGTGAGCTGTGATGCCATAGCACTCTACCAAGAGCAATAAAGTGACACCCTGTCTCTTAAAATAAAATAAAGTAACACCTTTACTTCCATGGACAATTAATTAAAGGATGTGACTATATACTGAAAATGGGGAAATAAAGGAACTATGGCTTCAAATATCAGGGTAAGGGTAATCAATAGACCTGATTAGCAGACATCTGAGTAACAATGATGAGTATACAATTAGATACAGGTCTGAAGTCCAGAGTAAAGTTGAAGATTGGCAATACATTTAGAAGATACAAATTAGATTTGCATCTCTTTTAGGCTATAGTCTAAGCTATTACATAAAAAACAATAGTGTCAGAAGTTTTTTCACTTTCATATAAAAATCCAGTGGCAAATGGTTACCCACCTAACTCTTGGAATTACTGATTTCTGATGATCCTCCTTGGTTTGACTTACCCAGTCTAAGTCAAACTGTATTTGAGAAGGAAGGATCCTTCCTGATTTGACCTACAGTGCATTTCTGTGTCTTCAAACCAAATCCATTGTTTTGGTCTTTCTCAATTTGCATAAATGTAACGAGTACACATGCAGTTCTAGTTCATGGCAAACCTAGGTTTTTTTTTACACAGTTAATGCCATTATCTAACGTGGTATCCTATTGTCACAGTGCTCAAGTATCCAGATTTATGTGTCCACAGAGTGCCAGGTGCTGTGACAGGTTGTAAATATACAACAATAAACAAAAGAGATTTGCTGCTTGCTCTCAGAATGAAATCTACAGAGTACACAGAGTAAACAAGCAGTTAACATAAAAAGCAACGCCTTATCTACAGTAGAAACACAGGGTTCAATAAGGTACATAAGAGAGAAATTCCGTTAGGTTTGACCCCCAGGTTTCAGCTTGTAGACCCCTACCTGCTAGCTTACAAAACCTAGCTAGCTTTCCAACTTAAGAACTTCCTATATGTTCTACATAGTTTGAATGTCACCCCTTCTTACACATAGCATGTAACACAGCATGAAGGCAGTTGTAATTATCACATGGAAGGCCATGTTAAACCATTAGTGAATTCATAACGGCTCCTGGTGGCATATGGTTTTCAATAAAAGTATGCAAAAAAGACAAGTATTGGTTCTACAGTTTTTTTCTCCCCATGGCACCTACAGTAAATATGTTGAAACTAAATCCAGATCTTGCAACTCCATTCAGAAAACTCCAAACTCCAAAGACTTCTCATCTCACTTAATAGCCGACAAATCCCCCTTAACCGTGTAAAGTGACCTACTCCCAGCCCGGCATTCCTCATTTCTTTCCGTCCTCCCCCTTGGTCACATGATTTTAGTTGTAGAGGACATGGTGGTGTTTCTTAAACCAAGCAGGTGTCAGTCTCTAGAGTCACTGTTCGCCTTCCTTGGAATGTTCTTCTCAAAGATATTTTGCTTTCCTTTTCTTTCATGTTCTCATTACCTTCCCCATTGTGCAAGAAAATATTGTTGGAGTCCCATTCAAATACGTTCCTCTCACAGGCTAGAGCCCCCAACCTCAGCTGCTGTTAGTGGTGGCTGGACAAGAACTCACCTGCTCCTCCTCTATCCAGATAATTGATCTCAGGGAAATGGTGGTGTCTTCTCCCTAGGCTACACTACCTCAGCCAGGGACCATCTCACACAGGTTAGAAAGGGTTAGATCCCACCCCAAGCTGAGACTGGTTCTGGAGTACAAGAGTTCCCCGTGGTTACCTGAAAGTCCCCAGATGAGACCACACACTTGCTGACCTCTCCATCCGGCTTATCAGGCTTGTCTCACTTCCCTTATCCCTCAAATAAAGCTTTTGGACAAGAATCCCCATCCCATGTTGTACTTCTAGGAAACTAACCCATGACAGACACTTTCCTCAACCACCGTATACCCAAATATGTCCTGGCCCCCTTAGCCTGCTTTACCGTCTACATAACACTTAGCACCATATTATATAATATATACTTGTAATTCATTTTTGTTTATTCACTTTTCCTCCCATTAGCATGTAAACTTCATGAGATTAAGGACATTTTTTTGTTTACAACTATATTCCCAAGCCTAGAAAACTGCTTATTTCATCACACTTAATAACTATGCACTGCTAAGTGCTTGAATACAATAGTGGATATATTTTATCATTACTTTTAAAGGATACTATATTCTTAAAGTTATTGAGAAACGATAGCCTGGATTAACTTCATCTATAATAAATAATGATTCTGTCAGGAAGCACTGTGTGCTCTGCCTTTTGTATAACTATCTCAACACTGGAATGCCGGGAGAGTTCATTTACTACACACCCTCCACAAGCCATAAACACAAAGTCTTTATTTTATTATACATTGATGGACATTGAAATTTCCCTGTGGATTTCTTAATTTACCCTTGTTTCTAAAATAATAATTTAACTTTTTCATCAACTAGTTTCATATTGAGTACCTTGGATGGTTGTTTTTTTTTTTTTCATTCTTGTGATACGTTAACGACAGCCCTAACAAGAGGAAAAACATGTTTAAATTCAAGAAGAGGAAGGGAGGGAGGGAATGTCATAAGCTTTTACCTACGGGGTGGAATGTGGGGATATAGGGCACACCTCCTGGGTGAAGGGCTCTACTCCATCTTAAACTTTACCTAGCAAGTGCAAACAACGTAACCTAACTGTATGTAAACCTTATATTAACCTGAAATTTAAAAAATAATAAAATAAAATAGAAAACAAGCAAGAATTTAACCTTTTGGAGCAGCAGCATTTTGACTCAAATCTTAAAAGCCCCTACTGAAACCAAGTAAATAAAAATGTATATATCTCAACGATGAAAATTAGTAAGTAAAGACTATGTTATGAATATAGAATGGTCAGTGTGTACATTACTCCTATTTAGCCAGAGATGATTTCTAGAAGGAGTCTGGGGAAATTTCGGAAAATTAATTTTAAAAGAAGGTAATAGCTATTTTGCTACACAGATACCATTTACCATAAGCCCAGCAAAGAAGCAGAGACTTCATCGGAGCTTTTCCATGAAGGAAATGCGGCAGTTGGATGCTACACATCGAAAATATTTAAGCATCATACTGTGAAGACTCTGGCTGACTTTCAGCCCTTTCAGTTCACATGCTCTCCAAAAGAATGCAGCCTTGATGAGTGTTTGCAGAAAATTGTCTTCATTGTCAACCACACTCCCCAAAACGACTTGGGTACTTTGACTTTTACAGATTGAAAAAGTCAGAAAGGATTCGAGGTTGCATGCCAACTCCACAGAAGTCTTTTCATTAAGCAGTAAATAAAGTTTGATTTAATTTTTTCATAAAAGGGAGCTTTGTGGTCACGAAAGCCTCCTGTCCGCTCCATTAAAAATAAAGAAATCTTCTAAAGAAAATTTCAAACATATTCAAATAACGGGCCTCGCAAAGATGTTCCGTTCTAATTTGGGAGTACGTAATGAATGCACTTCTTTGCAACCAGCACTTAATGCCAGTGCTTTTATGGTTTATGATGTAATGTTTGTTTCTTTACATTCACCAGAAAGGTCAAGATGAGTAATAATTAGAACTATGACTCTGAGAGAAAAAGACTGTGATTAGACTATTTTTCAACAAATAATGAAGTGCCTGAAAAAAAGAAAGTGAATCTTTGGAGTCAGCAAAGCTAGTTTACATATGGACAGGAAAAGTGGTTCTTTTATGCAGATATACATGTAGGTGATTGTCTTTCAGTAATCTAACTCAAATAATAAACACACATTTAAAGCATGGTCTAGATTCAAACTGAAACAGTGGTTCTCTATAAAGGATGATTTCACCCATTAAGGGGAGATTTGGTGATTGGGGGAAACATTTTTGGTTGTTACAACTAGAAGGGTGCCACTAACTTTCAGAGCATAAAGTCCAAGAATGCTGCCAACATCTTACAATACACAGGCAACACCCCTATCTAGCTCAAAATGCCAATAGTGCTGATTTTGAGGAACTCTAAACAAAAGCTATAACATTTTCTGCTTTTGAAATTTCTCAGGAAGCTTGAAAGTAGCCCAGAGTGATTTGAGCTGTATGGTGATAGGGTTGTCTGTTGACATCTATTGATAGAGACATTTTGTAGCCATTGTGCTCAAAAGAAATAAAGGTGTGTTAGTCTTCTTAGAACTATGAGTCCATGCTAGGTTTCTGTACACTCAAATGTCATGGAAATATCCATTGTGACTATGTTATTTTATTGGATAGGAGGCATATTGGAAGCTCTCTACCACCCAATATGTGCCAGAGTTTTAAGAGGAATAATCTTCATTGATCCAATCACATGGTAAGAGAGAAAAAAATTGTTTACAGCTCCTCTATCCTGGGTATTGATCATGTGTTTTGACAAATATAGCCAAGATGATCACTGGGTAGAATGCATCCTTCTGGGTTTCGTTTGCTTTTCAAAAAAAAAATTTATATATATACCAATTAGTTTTATAATTCAAAGTTATTGTATTTTTTTTGGAGTTTCTATAGCTATTTCCTACAAAGATTTGAGATAAATTCAGAGTAATTTCATAAAAATTAAGGGTTGATTTAACAAAAGCTTATATTTCATTTTCCTGATTTTTTAGCACAGCAGTTGGCTGGAAAGCATTTATGCTGACAGCCAGATATTCTCTCCTCTGGAGGACTTCTAGAGGGATAATACCCCTATACAGGCTGAATTTTTTGTCCACTTTCCCTTCAAAATTCATATGTTGGAGTCCTAACTCCCAGAATCTGTATCTCAGAATGTTCTTGAAGGTAGTTAAATTTAGATAAACAAATTAGATGTCGGTGCTGATCAAATATTAGTAGTATGCTTATAAGAAAAGATTAAAACACAAAAGCAGGAACAAAGGGAAGACCACGTGAAGACAAAGGAAAAGATAGCCATCTATAAGCAATCATTCCACATTGCATATCAGGTCAGCACATTGTACCCCATAAATGCATTAAGGTACACAGTTATGAGTTAATGATGTTAAAAAAGAACATACACTGGAGAAAAGAATACCTATTCAATAAATGGTATTGGGAGAACTGGATAACCACACGTAAAAGGCAGAGACCAAACCCATACATCTCACCACTTAGAAAAATTAATTCAGGATGGATGAAAGATTTAAACCTAAGGCATGAAACAATAAAAATCCTTGAAGAAAGTGTGGGAAAAACACTTGAAGATATCAGCCTGGGGAAAGATTTTATGAGGAAGACCTTGTTCCAATCGTAACAACCACAAAATAAACAAATGGGACTTAATTAAACTGAAAAGTTTCTGTACATCTAAGGAAACAACAACCAAAATAGACAACCTTCAGAATGGGAAAATATATTTGCATATTACGAATTGGATAAAAGCTTGATAACTAGGATCTACAGAGAACTCAAGTTAATCAACAACAACAACAACAAAAACCAATCCCATCTAACACTAGGCAAGAGACATGAATAGAACCTTCTCTAAAGAAGATGAAAAGCAAACAAACATATGAAAAAATGCTCATCCTTCCTAACCATCAGAGAAATGCAAATCAAAATACCCTGAGATATTATCTAACTCCAGTAAGAATGGCCCACATCACAAAGTCTCAAAGCTGAAGATGCTGGCATGGATGTGGAGAGAAGGGAACATTTTTGCAGTGGTGGGGGGACTGCAAACTAATACAACCTTTTTTGGAAGGAAGTATGGAGAGTCCTCCAAGAACTCAAATTAGACCTCCCATTTGATCCTGCAATCCCATTACTAGGCATCTACCCAGAAGAAAAAAATTCCTTTTAACATAAGGACATTTGCACTAGACTATCTCAGCTCAATTTGCAACTGCCAAGATGTGGAAACAGCCTACATGCCCACCAACCCAAGAATGGATTAACAGGCTGTGGTATTTGTATACCGTGAAATACTATTCAGCCATTAAAAAAGATGGAGACGTTACATCTTTTGTATTAACCCGGATGGAGGTGGAATACATTCTTCTCAATAAAGCATCACAAGAACGGAGAAACAAGAAACCAATGAACTCAATTCTAATATGAAGGCAATAGATGAGCTAATATGGGGGGTAGGAGAAGGAGGTATTGGGGAGAGAGTAGGAGGCAGGGGAGGGGGGTCATGGTGTATGGCACACCTCTTGGGGGCAGGACACAATTAGAAGAGGGACTTTATCTAACAAATGCAATCAGTGTAACGTAAAAAAAATTAAATTAAATTAAATTTGAAGAAAAGAGAGAAGTCACAGGGGAGATGATATTTCTGACCCCTTGATATCAGACGTCCAGATTTATGAGAAAATAAATTTCTACTATTTAAGCTATTCCATCTATGACACTCGTTATGGTAGCCTTACCAAAAAAAAAAAAAAAAAAAACCGCTGAGCAGGATGTCTGAATTTGTCCCATTTCCCGCAGCTGAAGGTGTGACCTTGGCCAGGGTCTCTAAAGCACTTCAATCCTGAATTCTAGACCTAGATGATTCCAAAATTTCCATATTCTGATGAAAAATCAAATTATTAAAACTCTGTTTTACCAAATTTCAGACTTTTTCTCTCTAGGTCAAAATGTTGTTGAGATGTATGTATAACCACACCTCCCCTTTGAAAGATCAGTAGTATCAAAGTCTACAGTAAATGACTTGAGATTAACTACTTTTATAAGGCAACATAGTGGAAAGTGTTTGAACATTTTGCCAGGTTTAGAAACCATTCACTTATCTACAAAGTAAATTATAAAAAAAAAAAAATCCATAATAAGAAATGTAACTTTTAAAAATGTTGTATGACCAATAAAAGAGTTAATGTTTCATAACAGTTTTGTTTGTTGGAGATATTGACATAACTGGATTAAAACACAGAGAAAATTTTTAGGCATTTATATCTTTCTCTGTTTTTTTTTTTTTCCTGTTGTTTAACTGTATCTCAAATAGTGTCCTATTTATACAGGATAAAAATCATTAGATGATTTGCAGCTTTCCTCAGCCAGAATTTGACCAGCACATTAAAGACAATTGTTAAAGCACATCATAAAAGTAATAGGGGAATCAAAGGGGAGATTGCGAAAGGTGTTAAAAGTCAATGGCACTTGAATAGGAGAGAACAATAGCAAGGACTATGTGCAGAAAGTAATTGAGGAAATTAGGTATACTTTTAAAAATTACCTTGTCCAGTAAGAAGAAAATAAAACATTTGTTTTACGTTAGTCATGAAATGAAAAATGAGTGTCATATTTTGAAATGGGGGGAGCTGAAACAATATAAAAATAAAGAAAAGAAAAGAAAAATCCCTGGCCCCCAAAGCAAAACCATGTGGTAAGAGCAGAGCAGAGCAGCCTACCGTTAATCAGTTTTCAGCCAATTGAGAATTCTCCAGAGAATATATTAAAGAGCAGTATGAAAAGAGCAGGGACTCAAATTGCTTAAGAAAATAATCAAAATCAGTTAATAGACGTTGCATTACTTCCAAAATGGAATCATTTTAAGAATTACTAGAGGGAAAAGTGTTTGCTTGTTCTTGCTCTAGAGCTATTTCCTCCCAATTTTAAGAATCCTCTACTTGATTGTGTTTTTGATAACATTCCAAGAGTGTATAAAAATGTCCATGTCCTATATTGAGTATCCACAGAGAGACATTTATTATTAACACTACAATTCTGAAACAGAAGGACAAAATCAATGCTTTGTTACAGACAATAAACTCCTTTGAAACTGAGTACAATTAAACATTATTTCTAAATTAATCTTTTATATGGCTAACTATCCTCAAGAATCCATTCTTTGATTCTTTTCATTGTCTTTTTTTCATAATAAAACACTTTAGCATTAGCTTACATAGGGTTAGAATACCCAAATAAATTACACACTGATTTCCCATCCTTCATAGTAACTATATATTGCTATGGGATTAAGTTTAGGTCAAATAGAATATGATCTCAAGATATACGTACAACTTTCTGAGATTAAGTTTAGGTCAAATAGGATGTGATCTCAAGAGATGTACAACTCAGAGTCATTGCTTTGAAGATGAAGCCAATTATTCTGACCTTTCTTTCTTCTGCCTCTAGTCCATGCAGAAGAGAACAGGATCCTGGGTGATGATGGGACATCAATGAGGATATTACCCTATCCTAAACTTGGATCCACAAATGACTTTTTTTTTTTTGAGACAGAGTCTCACTACCTTTGGTAGAGTGCTGTGGAGTCACAGCTCACAACAACCTCTTGGGCTTAAGCAATTCTCTTGCTTCAGCCTCCCAAGTAGCTGGGACTACAGGCACCCACCACAATGCCTGGCTATTTTTAGAGATGAGGTCTCACTCTAACTCAGGATGATCTCAAACCCGTGAGCTCATGTAATGCACCCTCCTCAGCCTCCTAATGCTGAGATTTGTGAGCCCTAGCACCTGGCCTCACAAATGACTTTTTAAAGTTGACCTACTCCTCCAGCCTTGACCTCTCTTTTCTGGTGAGAACATAAAAAAAAAACACCTTCTATCTTATTTAAAACAACTATATTTTTGTCTTATTTGTTATGAAAATGAATTTTACATCCTATGTAATACTAGAATTCTTGGAGGCTAAGGCAGGTGGATCATCTGAGCTCAGGAGTTCAAGACCAGCCTGAGCAAGAGTGAGAGCCCCATCTCTAAAAATAGCCGGGCATTGTGGTGGGCACTTGTAGTCCCAGCAACTCAGGAGGCTGAGGCAAGAGAATCGCTTGAGCCCAAGAGTTTGAGGTTGCTGTGAGCTGATGCCCCAGCACTCTACCAAGGGATGCAAAATGAGACCCTATCTCAAAAAAAAAAAAAATAAGGTAAGAATGTGAGATACTACAGTAACAAATACTCAAAATATATGTTATTGGCTTAGCCATTAGGTGTATGAGGACAAAGAAACAAATATTGACTCCTGGAAATGTAGTGACATACTTTAATCTATGGACAATTGATAGGAAAACACACACACATTTTAAGACTTTTAAGATGTTGCAAGGCCAGTCATGTACTTGCTAAGCTTGTTGCTTTAGAAAGCTAGGAAGCTGGGAAAGTTGGTGAGTGACAGCAACTCCTTGCTCGTTTTAGAAAAGTCTTATATGATTAAAAAAAAAACAACTTTTCTTCTTTTTAATGAACAGTTCAGCTTGAAACAAAATTGAAGGAAATAACCCTCTTTAAGGATGCCATTTCCCCCTGCAGTCACTCTGCTTTGACTGAGAGATGTGTGGCTCACAGGACTGGAAAAGTCAACTACGTTTGTGCTCCAAATGGCAGAAGTTTGTTACTCAGGACCTTTCTTAAAATTCTCCCAATAAGACTTTTTAGTGGGAGTGAGATAAGTATCGAATGGTTTTTGGGAGACCTGCTGTGATGGATGCCTTCCACACAGATGTTAGACTCGGCACTTTTTATTTAATTTCAAAAGGTGTACCATATGTACATCTGTCTCAATAAACGATCATATTTTATAATTATAAGACTCTTTGAATCATCTGTCAGACACATCCAGATGCCAAATAAGTCAAAACCTTCAGTCTTCAAACCACCACTCAAAAATAATTTATACACCTGGGAAATCAATTTAATGACTCAGAAAGTATTTCTGAATGTGCTGTTATATGCCCAAGATGGTCCAAAGTCTTGAGGACACAGACAAGGATAAGACATTTTATTTACAATCAAGGATATTTTGTCCTTATGGAAAGTGCTAAGATAATCTCTTTTAAATATTGAAAGAAATGTTTGGTCTGAAAAATGAGAAACGTTTGCTCTTAAACATAAGGGCATCTAGCCATAATTCAATTGAAAAGTTTTTAGTGTTTATATGTAATATACTGGTAAATTAAAAATAAAAGACTAAGATATCATTCCTCTCATGAAAGAACTTGTAATGTGGGATCAGGTGGTGAAGGGAGAGATACAAACAGTCTCACCCATAGATACACAAAGGGTCCCCATATATACACATAAAAATATGTCATGTGTCAAAAAAAGAATAAAAAAGATATTATATCGGTTACATACATAGACTAGAAAATTATAGGCACCAAGACTCATGTTTGGAAAGTGGTTAGGAATAGAAAACATTTACTCATCTGTCCATTCAATGTGTTTTCTTCAAAGGCATTCATTACGCATCATGCATTATTTATGTCCTAGGTAGCAGGCCCTCGCCCATGGCAACAGAAGTGTTCACTGAATAACAGTTGAGTTCTGCAGTGAAGCTGCTCTGGCGAGGTGCTAGTCATGCCCTGGTGGATGGGGAAATATGCCCTGTTCTCACGGAGCTCACGGCAAGAGGGGAATAGGTGAAGATAGGGGAGAGAGCCTTGCCCATGGATATGAGTCAAAATAATGAGCAAAGTCAAAGAAAAAGACAGATTCAGGGGAGGAAGAAAGTAGCATAACAATAGTCTGACAAGTTTGGTGAAATGTAGAAATAGAATTGTACTCAGTGTTATACATTTGGAATAATATACTCTAATTATAACTATAAATAACTTGCAAGAAGCTCATAATCTTATGTAAGAGTCATAATTGGAAACAAATTAAAAAATACTAAGTTTTATAATCAAAGGTATGCAGTATTATGGGAGCAGAGGCGTCAGAAGTTCCTGCTTAAAGGGGCTGGGGTGGGATTAATAGATTATGTCTTGAGTACTGTACTCAGTTTTCACTGAATGAATGAATGATTTACCTTCATGATCCATCAGTCTTCTTTAGTTCGTACTAAAGTGAGAGAGAGAGAGAGAGAGAGAGGATGTGAGTGAGAGAGAGATATTTAAGAAGTGTGTTTGGCTTGGCACCCGTAGCACAGTGGTTACAGCGCCAGCCACATACAACGAAGGTGGCGGGTTCAAACCCGTCCTGGGCCAACTAAACAATGACAACTGCAACAAAAAATAGCCGGGCATTGTGGTGGGCACCTCTGGTCCTAGCTACTTTGGAGGCTGAAGTAAGAGAATTGCTTAAGCCCAAGAGTCAGAGGTTGTTGTGAGTTGTGACACCATAGCACTCTACTGAGAGTGACATAGTGAGACTCTTTAAAAAAAAAAAAAAGTGTGTTTGTAGTTATTAAGCAAACAGTAAAAAAGAAAACCAACACATAGAAAAGGGCACCTCTGTTTTAACTGTAAGAATTAATTCAGTGTCAGTGTTTGTATTCTATTGAGATTTTTTTCTTACTTTTGTCTCGTGACACTGTGTCAGTAAGTGCCAGAAGATAGCCTCTATTTTCTGTTGGATCTCTGTTCTTACTCGTCCTCAGGGGTGAATGTTATACCTCAAGCACCTTGCATATGACACCCAGGCAAAATGGAGCAGCACAGCTAAGGCAGCAGAGGGACTTAAAGTCATCAGCGCCATGTTGAACAAGGACTCCACCTGGCCATCCCACTGAATATGTATAGTGATGAAGTGGGGATAAAACAGTAAAAACAGGTTGGAGTAATATTTTGGAAGATT
Organism: Otolemur garnettii; assembly: GCF_000181295.1. Lineage (NCBI taxonomy): Eukaryota > Metazoa > Chordata > Mammalia > Primates > Galagidae > Otolemur > Otolemur garnettii. The sequence goes on along the minus strand of NW_003852402.1, from coordinate 31,425,089 downwards.
CCTTATCTATGATTGGAAAGTTTTCATCTAATTTTGCAGATAATGATAAACCACTCAATGTTTTCAAAAAACAGCCAATGGGATCAGGTCCTGGTCTAAGATTAATCTAGATGTCATGCACAGAAAAGATTGGACTAGAAAGTCTTCCGGGGAAAGCAGACCAATCAGAAGCTACTGAAATAGAAACAAGGGAAAAACGAAAGATCGTCAAAAACTGTTCACAGTGTAATGTAATTCTGTGTACCCTCAATGAACCTGAAACAATAAAAATAAATAAATAAAGATCATCAAAAATGTAAGACTTGCAGAAGTTGACAAGTGAGGGAAAAGGAGAAATAGAATCAAAGTACAATGTAGGGACACGATGTTGGTTTTGAGATACACACAAATCAAGAAATGTAAAATTATTTTGATGACTATATTTCCTCGAAATAATTGCCATGACATTCCATGCACCTTTGCACTCTTGTAAACCATTTTTGAAAAGACTCCTTCCACTCATTTTCTTCAAGTGCTGTAAGTTCACTTTCTAATGTGTGAACAGCTTATTCGGGGTTGGAGAACCTTCCTCCGCACGTGCAATTTTTGACTGCAGGGTATAGGAAATACTTACATGTGGCCAGATCAAAGCCATAGGGTGAATAAGTCATATGTCTGAACTCTGAAGACTCCAGGGACGGAATAGTGAGGTTTGGCTGTGTAGGAGAAGGTACTGTCATGGTGCAAGATGATCCACCACAGGTCTGTCCTTGGCCACCCTTTTTGAAGCTTCCCACATCTTTAGGTGGCATATTGTTGTGTACCACTGTGCAGTGGCAGTCCTTTTTTTCCCCTGGAGGGACAGATGTGACATGACCACTTTTGGAGAAGAAAGTTGACACTATTCTCTTTGGGGTGGCTTCATCAGTTGGTAGATTTTCCTGGAGAAAAAATGATCTGGACTGTTGACTGCTGCTTATTCTTTGGGTCAAACTGGTAAACTCAGGTTTTATCACCAGTGATGATGTCAGCAACGCTGCTAGACAGACTTGCCTGCATCAAATCTGAGCAGCATTTCTCCACTCCATTCAGCATGGATGCTCCTCTGTCAGAGTGTGAGGCACCCATCAGAATGACACTTCCCTGACTCTGAGACAATGATGCAGGACTTTGGACACTGCCAGAGATCCAATGTATACTGCCATTTCAATGACTTTAAATGTCACTCAATTATTTTTATGAACAATTTCTTCCACAACGAAGATATTTTCCTCAGCCACTGCTGTCATGGGGTGCCCACTCCTCTCCTGTCTTTCAGGGAAGTTTGGCCTGTTCTAAATTTTTTAAACCACCAAAAACTGCCACCCAGGAAGGAGCAAGGTACCTGAAAGCCTATTGAAAATGCTCAAGGCTTTGAGACTCGTTTAACTCACTTTTTTTGAGGTGGAGTCTCATTTTGTCACCCTCAGTAGAGTGCTATGGCATCGTAGCTCACAGCAACCTCCAACTCTTGGACTCAAGTGATTCTCTTGCCTCAGCCTCTTAAGTATATGGGACTACAGGAGCCTGCCACAATACCTGGCTATTTTTTAGAGATGAGGTCTCACTCTTGCTCAGACTGGTCTCAAACCTGTGAGCTCAGAGCACTCTACCCACCTCAGCCTCCCAGAGTGCTAGGATTATAGACATGAGCCAATGAGCCGGTCCTACTTTTTTTTTTTTATTGTTGGTTATTCATCGAGGATACAAAGAACCAGCTTACACTGACTGCATTTGTTAGGTAAATTCCCTCTTATAATTGTGTCCCACCTTCAAGAGTTGTGTCACACAACTTGAACCCCCCGCCCCCTCCTTTCTTCCCTCTCCCCTCCCACGTCCTCCTACCCCTCACCATGTATATAGGTCATCAATTGCCCTCATGTCAGGATTGAGTACATTGGATTCTTGTCTCTCCATTCTTGTGATGTTTTACTGAGAAGAATGTGTTCCATCTCCATCCAGGTTAATATAAAAAATGTAAAGTCTCCATCTCTTTTAATGGTATTCCATGGAATACATATAACACAGGTTGTTAATACATTCCTGGATTGTTGGGCATTTAAATTGTTTCCACAACTTGGCACTTGTAAATTGAGCTGCAATAAATAATCTAGTGCAAATGTCCTTATGATAAAAGGATTTTTTTTTCTTCTGTGTAGATGCCTAGTAATGCAGGATCAAATGGGAGGTCTAATTTGAGTTCATGGAGAACTCTCCATACTTCCTTCCAAAAAGGTTGTATTAGTTTGCAGTCCCCTCAACAGTGCAAAAGTGTTCCCTTCTCTCCACATCCATGCCAGCAACTGCAGGTCTGAGACTTTGTGATGTGGGCCATTTTCAATGGAGTTGGATGATATCTCAGGGTAGTTTTGATTTGCATTTCTCTGATGATTAGGGAGGAGCATTTTTTCATATGTTTGTTAGCTATTCATTGTCTTCTTTAGAGAAGGTTCTATTCATTTCTCTTTCCCATTCATATAAGACATTGTTGGCACTTTTTCTGTTGATTAATTTTTCTCTATAGATCCTAGTTTTAATGCTTTTGTATGATTCACAAATGCAAGTATCATTTCCCATTGTGATGGGTGTTAAAATCATAGAAAATCATTGTGTGAAAGTGCTTTCTTCCCAGCTCCATAGCTGATGCCAACTGAGCACCATGGGGACAGAAAGAAATGAAGCCCTCCCAGCAACACCAATAGGTCGAGCAAGGTGAAACGTTCATGAGTGAATCGGAAAGGACACCACTGTCAACCATATTTTTTAGAAGTGAAATAATGGACCATAACACAGTCTGTTTCAAAACTTTAATAGTGACCTTCACATTTTTCCTGTAATCTGGCTTTTCTCCAAGAGCTCCCTCCATTGTTGGTGAGTGCGAAAAAAAGAAAATAACTAAATGTGCAATCCACTTTAAAGATTAGTTTGAAACCAGTGCCTCTTGAGTAACATAGGCTCAAATGATTAGTCTCCTGGTTCTGGGAGGGGGACAGGCTTATTGACTTTACAGTAAAGGAGAAAAAACATAAAATCCTCTGATGCTCAGGTTGTCCATCTCTCATGCTTTTTTGGTTCAAAGATAACTTTGTGCTCCTGATTCTGGTTGCTTTGCTCTCTTCTGATGCTGAAAACCTATAGCCTATGTATCTTAGAGGTCATGCCCTTGGTACAAATGCTACTGCTCTTGCACTGTTAATACCTCACTATTCTACCTCAGCTCTTGCTCTTGCTATAGGAACTTCTGAGATCTTCCTACAACTCTGATTTGGCCCTGGTTGGGGGGAGGGGTCCTCCTTGCACTCTGTGTTTTGTAACCTCCTTATTCTATCAATGACAGCCCTATTCTGCAAGGTCCATATGGGAACCAAGAGTGCCATAGAAAACCCAGCCTTCAGAACTGCTTTGTCGACCTTAATAGGTGACGCAAGCCATCTCACCCTGACGTGATAGTGCATGTGTTCTTTCCAGGACCCCTCAAAGCATTCTATTCCTCCTGAACTCTCAAATGGGAAACACAGGTCTCCCTTTGACTTTGAAATTATTCTTTTTTCGTCTTCTATTTTTCATGTGTTACCTTGTCTAGACCAAAGCCCAGAGATGGGAGAATGGGGACCTGTAACTAATGCCTTAACTTTCCTCTCTCTGTCTCTATCTTTTTCTTTCTAGGATCTATGGGGATGAAACTTCATGCACAGTAAGGTTATATCCTTCAAATTCTAGAAGAGCTCTGAAGTGACTGATCCATACAGGGTTATTTGCAAATATGAGGAATATAAAAATAATGTAACTCTTGTCTCTATAATACTACCAATCTGATTTATTATTGTGCGAGCAAACTACCAGCACTGACCTCAACCCACAAACCTTTCCTCTACCTTATTCCTTTATTTCCGTCTCATTTTTCTTGTTTGGACACTCTCTATTTGCACTTTTCTGTAACAAATCCTAATCTTCCCCAGGCATATTGTTGCCTCAGGCAAACTAAGACAATGGTCTTGTACTCGAAAAGGCAAAATAAAAAAGCACATCAATAATTTTTAAATCATTACCCCATTGCACATGTTTAGTTTAAGCTACCTGCAGAACATTTAGGAAAGTAAATCCCCCTTGGTAATCCAGAGAGATTTGTTTCCTTATTTTAACTGAAAGCCTAAGCAATGTTCTAGTTTTATTCAGCCTCTTGCTATGATTAATCATCACTAATGGAGCTTGGCAGGAAACCAGAAGGAGTTTTTATACCTTTAAACCCAAATAGTTTAAGGAATCTACTTGGTTTCCTGGAAAATATGAGAAGAATTTAAAATATCCAGTCATAATTTTCAGGTACCACAGGGCCCAAGACACACACTTGTTTAACAATGCTAATTATCATATAATGCCAGCACTATAAAAATCAGTAGAGAACAGAGACAAACAGGTCATCATATTTGAAAAAGTCCTAGAAAAGTCAAAAAAGAAACCACAGAAAAGAAGTAAAATGAATAAGAGCCAAATAGAAATTCCAAGGTCAAGGAGAGCACAGACCGAGGACCAGATACAGATACAAGAATGTACGAGCCAAAGGCCAGCAGGAAAAGGACAGACAGTGCACAAAACCGCTGGGAAGTGTCCAGGCTGGCAGAATGTTGAAAATGGCAGAGAGCTACCTGGCATAAGCATAAAAAGTTTTGGAAGACATGGGAATGAGGTAAGAATTTAGGATTAAATTTATAGTCCTTTTTATTTCCTTCACTGAAACTATTGTTAGGCCAGTGGGCATTTGAGAGGAATGATTATTTTTCTTGTGGCTGAGGCTACAGCTTACATTTGTCTAACACAGTAACTAGATATTTTGACATCTAACTGGGTGCGTCAGGTTGGACTTGCCAAGTAAAAATTGAGATCTAAATATCAGAGAGTCCGGCAGACTGCAGGTAGGTATTACTATTGGGGTGACAATATCTTAAGTTGAAGGGCATGTAGAGATGGGGAGTCGGAGTCCAACAGAGCATAAGGGGATCTTGGGTAAATACTTGGAGCATGAAATGAAACCCAGGTGTTGCCCATGGATCAAAAGATTCAACATACATAAGTAAATCAAGGAAGATGTACTCAGGCCAGTGTTCAGGTTAGAGCAGTGAGGGTCAGAAATCCAGGCAGATCAGATAGAAATCTCTGGGTGACCTAAAGATAAGGAAACTATTACTGTTAAGTGGGTTACTATTTCAGTTAGAATAATGAAAACAATTTATATAAACTGGTAAAAGAATAAATTCTATATGATATGAGAACAGGACAGATTTCATCTATCCAGTCATTTCTAATTTATATAACTCAACAGTAGCTCATAAATTTCCTTTTCTGTGATAGGCAATGTGAACTCATCAGTAGACCCAGGTACCATGTCATGCACCTAAAGTCCCAGCTACTCCGGAGGATGAGGAGTGAGGAGGATGGCTTGAGTCTAGGAGTTCAAGGCTGCAGTGCACTGTGTTTACCCTTAGGAATACCCACTGCGTTCCAGCCTGGGCAATATAGCCAGACTCCTTATACCTGGATATACCCACTGCACTCCAGCCTGGGCCACATAGCCAGACTCCATATTTCAAAGGTGGGGTGAAAGAACAAATGTTCTCAGAGAGTAGTTAAAATCCCTCAAGTTAGCAGAAACTGAGTTCTTAATAGACACTTTTTATGTGTTCTAAATTTTTTTTTTTTTTTTAACCAGGGCTGGGTTTGAACCTGCCACCTCCAGCATATGGGGCCGGCGCCCTACTCCTTTGAGCCACAGGCACCACCCAGTGTTCTAAAATATTTTAACCTTTATGTAAATGCCAATATTTGCTGAGCTATTGTCATGTATTTTTCTCTGTATACTTGTTATAAAAAGGTATTTTCTTACACCATCATTTCATATAAAATATCCATCACTACATTCAATGAACACTTACCAATAACTTTTTATCATATCAGTATGATTACATTCAGCTCAGTGTTGTGGTCCTTGTCCTCAGGACTTTTTGGTAATATTATACTTATGATTGGATGTGGGAAAGTATTATAGGATAATGTTGCAGAATGCCATTTTATTTTTTTGGAAAAGGAGATGTTTGCCATAACAAACAGCAGGTTTAACAGGAAAAAAACCTATCACATATCCTCAGTAATAGCGCTTAAAACTTCAGAAGGTCAAAACTATTTATGGTGACAGGAAAGGGAAGACTGCAAATATGAAACTAAACATCTTCTATTTGTAGTTCAAAGTGAGTTCTTTTGAATTACCAAAGTATCATTAACATTAGTTCCAATGAGGAGACACACAAAGGACCTCATTGTTTGCTGTATTTATCATTCATGAAAGCATTCATAAAACACAATTAGAACTGTTATCTACTTAATTGTTTATGCAATGCTTACTTTTTCCCATTTCCCCAAATGTGAGCTCTAGGAGAGTAGAAACTATATCTGCCTTACTGATTACTGCATAATCAATCCTGGGTGGGCGGAGAAGAAACTAGGGCATGGGAAATAGTCAAGAAATATTTATTGAATGAATAACATTTGGGCTAAGTGTCAAGACTGTGAATCCAACAGGAACTAGGCCCAGGTAAGCTCTCCAAATCCGGAGTAGCTGGGGACTGTGTTAAGGCAATGGGCAATGTCATATCTCACTGAGCTCAAGGTTGTCCCATTTCAAAAGATGCCAAGAGACCAGACTGGTTTCCAGGCCTCTAGAAGACCTCGATCCTTTCCAGATCAGCCATGCCAGTGAACACATAGGCATCTCCTGAGGACCTTTGAAATAAAGGGCATGATGGCAAAGGGTCACCTTGGCATTCTGCCTCATGACAGAATAGCAAAGCTGTTTAACCAGCCAACTCTAGAGGGTGCTCAGCCCAGTTTTCCATGATGTTTCAGATTCTGTTCCTCCGTAGATCAGCATATTCAGGTCAATGAACACTGCCCTTCAACCTGTCTGAAGCATTTTCTAGTTCATTCTCCACTGGGGAATAATTGTATTTTTTCAATTTTAAATTAGTTTCCCCATTGCGTTTAAGCAGTACGTTTTTATGTAGCATTCTAGAAAGAGCTTCAGATACCTCAGCAGGGGTTATATTACACATAAAATCATTGCTTAACTGACATCAGTTTTGGACCCCTGCCATTTGGGTATAACTTCTCATTTTTGCCCTTCAAATGAACTGTATATAAATAGACTCAAAATAAACTCATTATGGAGTTGGAATTTGAACATATGTCTGAAATGTCACAGCATTCTTTGCAGCCAATGTGAGATTGTCTATAGATTATCATTTTTATTTTCAATAATAAAAGCTTTTACTTTGAAGCTAAGTTCTAGGGTTTAAAGTACAGCTCAACAAATTTTTATTTGATATAGAAACACCATTTTTTAAAGTCTTATTTCCTGCCAGTGTGGTACCCCTGGGAATTTTATAAGAGTTAAATGACAAAAATTCATGCCATATCTCTCTTAACACAAATATCTGTTTTAAAGAATTTAGCACCAATCTTTGGTTGTATTTGCCAATACTCAAGTGTCAAAGGTGATATAAATCAAATATTTGCCAAATATATATGCGTAGAAGTTCTTCAGTATAAATGTATTAAAACAAATGATCGTAAATGGAGTTAATTTTTTTTTTAATTTAGAGAAGGAGAATCTAAGTGTCTGGAATAAAACCTTTAGGGTTAAGATCATATATACTTCAAGTTCAGACTCTCGATTCATCTATGACCTATATGCTCATAGTCAGAACTTCCTATATCTTGTTTTAGTAACAAACATCACCAAAATCACAGTGGCATAACAGAAATTTATTTCTCACTCAGATAAAGTCCATTATCCGGGTGATTTTGATGTGTAGCATTTTCTTCTTCACACCAAGTTTCTGGCTTCACTGGAATAGAAATAATCATGAAGATTCCTGCAAAAGCAGTTAACCCCTAAACTGTTTTCTATGACCCCCAGCCATGGGCCACTGGGCAGGACTAGCCACAGAGTCCAATGCAATGCAAAGGGACTGGGCAATGTTTTCCATAAGTGTACAAAAAAGCTAAGAGAAAAGATGACATTGAACCTTGACCATATCTACCTTAAAACTCCATCCAAGTGAGACAAGTTTAACTTGAAGCTACTTCTCTCTATACTGGATTGAATAATGTTCCCCCAAATTTATTCCACCAAGAACTTCAGAATAGCATCTTCTTGGGAAATAGAAACTTTGTAAGATGTAGTTGACATGGGGTCATTTTGGGTTAGGATGGACCCTAAATCCAAAGACTTGTGTCTCCATGAGAATATCATGGGAAGACGCAGAGAAGCACACAAGGACAACAACTTGTGAACAGAGATAGAAATTGTAGTATGTGTCTACCAGTGAACAAATGCTGTGGATTAACAGCCGCCAGAATCCAGGCAAGGAACAGATTCTTCCTCAGAACCTCCAGAAGGAGCCAACCTTGTCAACAACTTCATTTCAGACTTCTAGCCTCCAGAACTATTAGAAAATAAATTTTAGTGCTTTTGAGCCACCCAGCTTGTAGTAATTTGTTATGGCAACAGTAGGAAACTAATGCACCATTCACTCCAAAAGAAGAGGTTGACAGAGAGTTTAATAACTCCTGACTTGTTCCTGACCTACAGACAAATGCAGAAACACTGTCACCAGCTCCTCTTGAGGGCTTGGCTTTATTTTAACTTAGGATATTCATTTGGAGCAAACAGACATAAACTACATTACGTTGCACTCCTTAAACTCAACAGGACATGATTTAATGATCCAACAAAGGATCAGTCTGCACTCCTTATGTTAATATTCTATTAAACTATTTGTTCTGGAACTCCAGAAATTTGTGAAGAATTTGTGGTCTCCGAGGAAGCTAAGAACATTTAGAATGGAACTAATGATCTGTATATTTCATTGTGCTTTCACTGCATCAGTAGCACTGAAGAGGTTAGGCATATTGAGTTGAGGTTAGAAGTTAGGGTTAAGCACTTATAAGAATGTCAGACTTTCTGTGCCAAGGTCACCATTTAGCAATTTCACAAATAACTAAACAGAATGCTGAAAGTAGGTTGTAATAAAAACCAGGTCAAGGAGAAGATAGAAGTGAAGTACTTAAATTATTTCTTCTTTGTTTAAGACATATTACACACCATATAAAATACCATCTGTCTTCTTCTAAAGAATACTTTATTCTCTACTGAAGTTGCAGTATTCCAACAATACATTAAATCATGCCATTTCCAGACTGTTTTCAGACTATTTTGCTTCCCTAAGATCACTGTCTCCTGTAATGTTTGCAATGAAGCAGAAAAGAACTACAAAACTCTGCAATTTCCATGGCATCAATTCATTGGCATTAATATTTAGTTTCACTTTGCAAATGCAACCACTTTTGAAGCATGCACATTGCTCTTTGCTGCATCGTATTCAAGCTCATCTCTCTGAATGTTAGCATCTAAGCTTTTGTGGTACATTTAGTTAGCTGGAAGAAAAATCACTGAAGTGGCCTACTCTAATGCTATAATCAGGCATTACCTCTGACATGCTCCCATGTACATAGTAACTCTAAGGGTCTAATTCACTTCAGCCATGTCTTGTGAAGGGCAAATGCTGATGGATAAATTCTGTATTGGGGATAACAATAGAATACATGATTTTCATGTATACATACAGATGTATGTGTAAGTATGGAATCCGTAATAACTAATATCATCATATCTTGAAAGCTAGCAGGCTTATATCTCCAATATGTTGACATTATAGTACCTGTTCTTTGTTGTGATTGCCATTAAGGGAAACGAGAATGTTAAAATGAGTAGCCAGCAAGAGAGACCATCCCTTTCATCTCTGTAAAACAGAGTCCTTATTTGTTTAATGTGGAGACCAGAATCAGTCTCAACTTTCTTGATACAATCCACATAACTAGGTGATCTATGTTTTCACCAACTGGTATAAAATTGAGCCATTTTTCCATTTCTTTTAATCCTTCCTTCAAGTACATATTGAGTGTTTTTCTCCCACCATTTAATATTGTCTAGTTTACGATAACACATGTGTCAATATTGCCCAGTAGTTTGTGTTCATCCTAAAAAGTTTTTCTTAAAAATATTTTTTCAATGTTATGTCCAAAATACACTCACATTTGGCTTATACTGTGGAATTTCATCTCTGGCTTTCATGTAATGAGGTTTGTATAGTGTCTACTTGATCATGTTGTTACTGAAAAACTGTGTTCTTTCTCTGTATCAGCCACAAAGAAAGAAGATCAAATTGGTAGGCCATTCAGGGTGGGTTTTTTTTTTTTAATTCTTTGGCCAAAAAGTGGGGAAGAAAAAGCTTCTGTTCTAAAGGCATCTTTTCCCCAAGCCCTGGGAGGTATGAGAGTTTCATAGAGTTAGATACAGGATGGAGGTGTGTGAGCTTGTACATGGTGGAGTTCTGAATGCAAAGACCTAGTTCCTATACATGCTTCTTCAGATATTGCAACAGAACATGGTGTGATTATCACTGGGTGGAGAGATTTTAGTATTTTAATGGCATATTAATGAATCAAAGATAACTGGAGATCTCCTGCTCTACTTTGTATCAACTGTGCACATGTCTGGACTTTTGGCATCTGGTGGAGGTCACATGGTTATCTGTAGCATTTGGGCTACCAAGTGACCTTGGGAAGCTGTGCTTCCAGATAAGAAATTAAAAAAAAAAAAAAAAACTTTGACAAAAAGAAGACAAAAGAAAAAAATGGACTGTTAAAAGTTTGTCAGGGCAATCCCAGTGACATTATCTCTGTCCCATGTATCTACCTAAGGAAAAAAAAAATCTTTAAGGTCAAGAATTGTTAACAAGATAGACTCCATGCCTCAAGCATTCCAGAATTATTTTTTTTTTTTAAATCTCATGATACTGATGACAGTGATTGGAGTGATAATGGTAAAAAATACATACATGACTTACCCGACTCCTAGTTAGTAGACATTACAGGATTATGTGACAAGAATAGATGAAAAGATTTTTAAGTGACTTCTGCGCAAAGCTTACTGAGGATATAATCAAGAAGAGGGCAAACATAGTACTTGACCTCCTAGAGTTCGGAATCTAGGAAAAATTTAAAAACTCAGAATAAAATATATATATATATATATATATATATATATCTCCCATTCTTTGAAGAGAGCTCTACAAGCTGTTCTATTGGGGGCCAACTAAAGACAACATTTAATAAAACATATATGCCTTCCCACTCCTCATCAGATCATCTCACCTGGAATCTACTTCCATACTGTTTCATCATATTAGTAAGATGCTCTCTGAGATTCAGTAACTAATATTTCACAGTAAGAGAAAATTAATATACATCACAGTATTTAATTTCTAACCTATCCATGCTATTAACTTTTTATTGCCTCTAAGGCACTCACAAATAATGCACCATCTATTTCAGCCACCAAATATAATTAAAAAGAAAGTATGAACAGGGTTAATTTTCCCAGGGCTCTGAGCACAACTAGCAATGTTAGCATTACCCAATGTTAAAGACAAGGCTGTGTTATTAACACGCCCTTCTGGACACTGTGTTGCTGCCCTATGTACCCAATCTAGCATGCTGCCTTTATCAGCTCAGGACCCTTTAGTGCAGCCTTTCAATGCATTAAAATTCAAATCCAAACCATTGAACATTATATTTCATAGTGTTTGCCTCTTCTTAATCTTCAGTATGACAATTAAAAGCTATAAAATAGTGATGTAAAATCTATAATGAAAAGAGTTATTTCCCTCTGAGATTTTACTAATATTATGACAACCTGCTTTCTTGTTACTATACATTTTAAATGAAGTGATGCATCTTGTGCCAGTATTTCAGAACTGTATTTTGAATTCTTACCAAAAATAATACTCAGGCTGAACCTCAAAGATGAAAACAGCTCATAGATTGTTGCAACAAATTTTGATAGTCATGTTAATTGAGGCTCCTTTTTTGACAGGCGATACAATTCTGGCATATGTTCCTTATAAATTTGTTATAAATGAATATACTATCTAAGAACAGGTTGAGAGATATCATGAAATAGCAGACATTTTTAAAAAAATCTTAAAAATAATAAAAAAACTAATTTTAATATTGGATGAAGTATATAAAGAGACCCAGTATTATTTTATCACCGAAATTCAGAAATGCTGTACTTAAATTATTTTTCATTTTTGCAGCAAAAAACTAAAAGATAAAAAAGCAAAGACTGTTACACTTTGAAAGCTTAAAAATATTAATTTTATTATGTGATCAGTAAATGCAATCTTTATTTTTCTAAAATACAGAACATCTAAGCTCATTAAAATTCAACTTTATTAAATTAAAAAAATAAAGCATCTAGTTTGCTTTAAAAATTGTACATATACATGTTCCAAATAATGATGATATTATCATAAATATTCTTTTTTAAAAAATAGACAGTATAGGTGGTGCCTGTGGCTCAAAGGAGTAGGGCACCGGCCCCATATGCCAGAGGTGGTGGGTTCAAACCCAGCCCTAGCCAAAAACTGCAAAAAAAAAAAAAAAAGACAGTATATTTCCATTTCTGTAGATAAAAAGCACAGAATGGAACACTACATCAATAACAAAAAAAAAAAAGGAGTGATACTAGCTTTCAGGATGTTTGGACTCTTGCAGACACCTGGGACAAATTCTACTCCTCCCTGTAAAGATATAGAAAATGAGAAATCAATATAATTTATCTTACCATCAGCCAAATAATTGGAGATAGAACTGGGGACAGGTTTCCAAAAATCTGAAGCCAATATAGCAATATCAGCCTGCTCTTAGAATTACAGCAATTAAAAATCCTAGGATTATAGAGTTGTTATTTCTCTACTAGGAAATAATCTCTTTGCCTGCTAGGTAATGGAAAATTTGGAGAAAACACTTCCTTCACTAGACATATGTATAAATCTCAACCACAGCATAACCATGAAAGATCTGCTATAAAATGGATTGTCTTGGTTGGTCTCATTTTATTGATACAACTGAAGCATTTCTGCTTGAAGTTAGGACATGTTTACCAAGTTAGCCAAGACACTCATTGCACAAACTTAAATTTATCTTTCCTTGATAAATCGTACTGTCTTGGTAACAAAGGTGTGGCAAGTTTGATCCATGGTGAGAGCATGAAATTTTTTAAATAAGTGTAGACATAGGTGCTCCCCAATATTTAACAAAAATCATTAACTTATTCTCCAAAGATACAAAAGCATATTGGCACTTCTGAAATAGAGATTCTTTTGTTGTTGTTGTTGTTTTTTTTTTTTGCAGTTTTTGGTCGGGGCTGGGTTTGAACCCGCCACCACCTCTGGCATATGGGACCGGTGCCCTACCCTTTTGAGCCACAGGTGCCGCCCTGAAATAGAGATTCTAATCTTATCTACATGTAACATTCAACTAAATGAAAATATTCAATAAAAATTAACTTCCAAAAATAGTCAAATAACTGATATTCTTGACCTATAGAAAACAAATTACCAAAATAATTTTAAGGATAGCTACACTGAAAACAACAGACTTCATTATTAACTTAATTTCTGATATGATTATAAAGGGCATGATGATATAACCACCCATTGTCACATGTAAATAATTATTGTAAAACATTAGCTTTCCAGAGGTCAACCTACCACAAATTTCAGCATGCCCTTCTGTCTGACCCATCCTAATCCACTTGTTAAAATCTGGCTAGCCCAACCTAAGTCATAAGATAACTACTCAAAGCCCAGGCATGTCAGCTTCTCCAGAACTTTCCCTTCTTCCTCTCCCTAATTTAGCTCACTTTTACTAACCCTAGTTTTCCATTTGCTTGAGGGTTCAATTTGACTCCCTCTTTAGTCAAAGCAAGAGCGCTTATCCAGTGACAATGTAATTTAGTCAAGTGCTCAGATTCCTCTCAAACCTGACCTTGTGTCTCCCCTCATTACCACACACGGCAGCTATATACAACATCTACACAATTCCATAAAACTGTCTGGAAATTCTCCTTACCTAAGAAATGGGATTAAATTCTATTCCTGTGGATCAAAGTGCCCCAAGTGTCTGGGCTCTCTGGGAGTGAAGACTGACAAAAGTAATGCCAGTCCACTCCTTGGAGCTGGCTCACATCATCCCACAGGGCAAGCAAGACGCCTCTATTCTGTCATGCTATTCAGAATGACCCTGAGAAGTAAAACGCACTGCTACTATCACTACACAAGCCCAGATCTACACACACTAGAGTCTGTAAAGGGAAATCAGGTAAAGTCAAAAGGAGAACACAGATATGAGGTTCAGAAGAAATTATAAAACTCTGTCAAAAGCATTTATTGTACAAACTATTCAGCCATAAGTGAATACTATTCAGCCATAAGCAAATATGGGGATTTACAGCTTTTGTGTTTATCTGGATGGAGTTGAAACATGTTCTTAGTGAAGTATCTTAAGAATGGAAAAAAACAAGTATCTAATGTACTCAATACTAATATGAAATCAATATATAAACAATTACATGCCCATACAAAATAAAAAAGTAAGTGTAGTCTAGCAAGGAAGAAGGGGGAGGAGAGAGAAGGGAGGGGAGAGGAGGAGGGAGAACAAGTAGGGGGAGGAGGGAGAGCAATTGGCGTGTGACCTTACCTAATGTACACAAGGGGAAGGGCTCAACTACAACTTGAACTTTACCCTAGAATTGAAAACAATGTAACCTAAACATTTGTACCCTCATATTAATCTGAAATTTGAAAAGTAAATAAATAAATGACCCAGGCATCTTTAAAAAAAAAAATACCATTTGTGAGGCTTTTTAAAAGACCTTTATGTGTACTTAATTTTTAGGCCAACCCTGTTAGAAACTGTGAGGATAATGCTAAATAACTTGCCCAAAGAAGCAAGGCTAGACAGTGGGTGACCTGGAATTCAATCGCAGAGTCCATGTACTCTGTGTCTATCTGCATATGTTCAGTATTATGAGAAATGTAGTTGGAGTGTTTCATGGTACTCTTGTGTCCCATTGTCCTCCTGCTCAAGAACTTTTATTATTTCTAACCTTTCTTGGAACATCTGGTAACCCTGCCTGATACCAAGAGGACAATCATGCCACTTTCTGCTTCTGGCAGAGCTGTGGGAGATGTGAAGGTCAAGGGCTCTTTCTGCTATCGAATACCATTTCCTTATACTGAAGTTGTAAAAGTAAGGTCCTGCTGTGTGAGCTCAAGTTTAAGAAGGTCTCAGAGAAGCACAGCAAGCCAAATCTACAAAAAAACCCACTCCACACCAAGATCTCAACACAAGGCCAGCCACAGAGCTGATGCCACACATCTCTTCATTGTCACCATTGGCGGTTTGATCACCCCACCCCAAACCTGGCCTCTTAGTCTTTGAGAGTTCATTTGCATCATATATTTACTGGCCCTGAAGGTCAGTACTAGAACTAAGCATAAACATTTTGCAAACACCACACTTTTATCACACTATTTTATACAGAATTCTCTTTGATAAAAAAAAAACCAGTCAAGACCCAAACACAAAATCTGATAGTCACCTAAGTAAAAGAGTTAAGTAAAGCAAGAATCAAGGGAAAGTATCCCATTATTCCCTTGTAGAAGGAGAATGATGAAATTTTGTCTAACAGTGGAAAAGAGACTGTGTGATTAGTGTTGTCTAGGGGCTTTGTGGACCAAGCCCTGATTGACTGAAGTCAACTGTTCTTTGATAACAAAGATGTCAGAGTCACTGGTTCTAAACCATTACACATTCTTTTTTTTCTTTCCTGCTTCTGTGATTCTAGCTCTATATGTCAATGCTTGATTATCCATTTAGTTCAGGTTTCAGATTTCCTAATAAAAGTAATTCAAATTTATCACTTTGTTAAATAATTTCCTATTTATTTTATTTCAAACTTCTAAAAATCTTTATTTTGCAGCCATGGTAGTTCAGTCCTGGAATCCTGGAATTTTGCCTAACATTTGAAAAAAAGACTATTGGATTACTATTACCTAGTGGCTTTGTGGACCAAGCCCGATTGAGTGAATTCAGCTGTTCTTTGATAACAAAGATGTAAGAAGATAAACATCTGAGTCACTGGTTCTAAGCCATGACACATTCATTTTTTTTTTTTTTGTCTTTCCTGCTTCTTTGATTCAATTTCTACATCTTTCTATTTTGTATCTCATCTAAGATATGCTTGACTGTGACAATTCATTTCTAATAGGACACTCTCTCTTTACTAAAATCCTCTTTATTTTTTGCCTATTTTCCCTCTACCAAATAATGTAAGCCCCTGAGACTGGAATCATTTGCTGGAATCATATTCACTGCTAAAGAATACACTCCGTCCCTGGCCAGTGCCTGTGGCTCAAAGGAGTAGGGTGCTGGCCCCATATGCCACAGGTGGTGGGTTCAAACCCAGCTCCGGCCAAAAACGGCAAAAAAAAAAAAAAAAGAGAGAATACACTCAGTCCCTGTAACAGTACCTAGCACCCAGTAGTATAGGTGAGGAAAAACTACTTCCTTCTATCTTCCTAGGTTCTTTGGCTGGTCCATGAATTAAACTGATAGAAAATGGATTAAAAGGAGAAGACAATTTGAATTACACATGTATTCATAGAAGTCCCACGAAAAGAGGAGACTCAAAAAAGCAGCAGATGATTGAGGTTCCTATATCATCCTGAGCTGTAGAAAGAAGTAAGGGTTTGTGGATTGACGGAAGGGACAGGAAGCAAGGGAGTAAAAGTTGCATTTTTAGGCAGAGAAAAGTGTCTCAGGTGATAAAAGTTGTCTTCCCATACCAGGAAAAGCAGTTATAGATGGTTTGCTGAAACGATACATAACAGGAACTGATGGACAAGGAGTAGCTGCGAAGTAGTTGTACTAAGATTTGTTTTGTGAGAAATAATGAGTGGAAGAATCATTAGATTGTTATTTTCAACAGGACCATGGACCTTCACCGTACGTGGGAAAAGGCAAGACGTCGCACATGCCTGTAGATCTGCTTTGTATTGATTTATCAACTGTTCAAATGTTTGGCACAGGTGACCCTCAAAAATGAATAGGCAGTGTTACACAAGTTCTTACCATAACGGCGATAACCTACGTTATGTTTGATACTTGTGGCACGTTTAGCCCAATATCTCAATATACTTTACACACACAATTATAGCACTTCACGGTAGCTATTATCCTCATGGTGACTACCAGTTACTAAAAGAGTTTAGAAGAATTTTTACTTACATTATTTTATAACAAAAATTAAAGTTGAAGTAAACAAACCTTTCTTTCATTCATCTCGTATGATTAATTCTCCAGCTAAGCTCACTCTTACAGTTCTGCACAATGAAAGTACTATAAGAAGAATCTCTGAATATTTGAAAATGCATATTTCAATCATACTGATTGCTAGAATCTCAACAGAATCTCTGAATATCTGAAAATACATAGTTTCAAATATGACCAGATAAAATAAGAAAACAATACAGGGAGAGAAAATATTCATTCTGGTGCTATATATACCATGCTAAAAGTATGTGAACTTGGAAAAATCCCTTAAATTCTCTAAGCCTCAGATTTCTTAGCTGTACAAATGAGAAACCCCCTCAAGCGTAGTTTCTCGGGATTGCTGTGAGGATCTCATATAGACTGATACGAACTATGTTTATGAAACATGAAAGATTAATATAATTATCGGTGTTTATAGCTTCTCTTGAGTTTCCAATATCTATTCCTCATTACATTTTTTCAACAAGAAATTACATCCTTCCTGTCAGCCTCAGTATCGTGTGTCTCACATCTTGATCCCTTGCTCCTGCGAGAATCAGTCATCATCTTTGCTCCCATTATTCTGTTGAGATTCTGGCAATGAATATCTGATAATTCCCCTTCTGACAGAGACTAAGCTAAAAACATGTAAATCATTGCTATTTTCCCCCTCCTCATCACGCTACTCAGATAATCACAAGCATACTCTGAAAAATATCTTCTAAATGTTGCATCTTCAATGACTCTCTTGCTTTGAAGTGACTCACGTGTGAACAGAACATCCGTCGAGTCTTGAAGATTTTCTTTGACACTTCCCTTGGTAGAATTCTGTTTCAATGGAATTATTAACCTCTAAATCATTAGGGCAATAAAAGAGATGGAAATCATTTAAATGGTACAACGCAAAGAAAGGCCAGAGGAAAGGATGTAAATTGGCTTATAGTACAGAAGTAATTCTTGTTTGTGCTAAAGGATCTCGACTACATTTGGAATCAGCAAATATACTCAGTGAAGATGTAAAGACTTAACATCTTTGTTTCATATATTTTTTTCTACAGCCAGTAACATTAAAATTGGTTGCTGTGAGGAGATATGAATTTTTTATCCGTCCAGCAGTAAGAAACTCCCAGGAGAACCTGAATGTCAACAGTAAGAAAAATTAATGCTGAAGCCAATTCCAAAGCATATTTGTGATGCGATTTCAAGACAAGACCATGAGCTTTTGTTACTTTTAAATATGAATTGTAGGAGTAGACTGATATGTTCGATTATGATTAAGCAAACATCTGTATCTTGATTTGTCTAAATCAATATATTTGTCAGATAGAAATTTGATAATC
Source organism: Otolemur garnettii (assembly GCF_000181295.1). Classification (NCBI taxonomy): domain Eukaryota; kingdom Metazoa; phylum Chordata; class Mammalia; order Primates; family Galagidae; genus Otolemur; species Otolemur garnettii. The sequence goes on along the minus strand of NW_003852402.1, from coordinate 31,406,457 downwards.
ATCAACTTGGTTTATAATTTTACATCTGACAGGCTAACTAAAAACTTCCTATAGAAGATAATGTTAAGGACGATTGTCGAACTTGTACTAGTTATTGATAGAGAATAATAGAAAACAATTTTTAATTACATATGTAAGAAGTACGTTATACTCACATGAAATAGTTTGTAATACTTCATTTTCTTCATAAGAAGATTTATTTAAACTTCTCTCCAATAGCATACCTAAAGCAAAATTGCTAAAAATAGATTTTTCTTTAATGTGAATCAGGTTTTTATTCCTCTATATTCCCAATATGGAGTAATAAAATGTAAAGTGATGAATAAAAAGTATTAAAATCATCTATTATATCGCTTCATTTGTAAGATATTAAAGGGAAAAAAAATTGAAATAGCCTAATTTAATAACCTCAGGAGGGAAGGCAAGTCTAAGAATCACGTCGTGACCTTTCTTGAATCCATTGCTATTTTCATTCCAATTTGCCGTGTCAAATGTTTGCTCCTTTCTCTTACTGTTATAATGTTGTGTGTTTAAAGCAACAATATTTGGTTATATTATTACAGAAAATCACTTCTAAGACTAAGGATTTTAACAACTGAATTAAATATCTTCAGGATTAGTTCACTCTTTTTTAACATAGAGAAATATAATAAAACTAAATATCACCTAGAATGTTCTAATCCTTTTCAAAACTTCCCATTCTATGTTACTGATTCAACCTCTTTATTCCTGATAAGCATGGCAGAGGATGATATGATAGACATAGCACTACAGTTATATGCAGGGTTCTGCCAAATTCAGAGAGCAATTTTTGTGGATTTACTTTTCTCTCACCAGTTTAAGAAAGCAGATAAGAATGCAAGTGAGGGCTCGGCACGTGTGGCTCAAGTGGCTAAGATGCCAGCCACATACACCTAAGATGGCGGGTTCGAATCCAGCCCGGGCCCACCAAACAACAATGATGGCTGCAACCAAAAAATAGCCAGGCGTTGTGGCGGGTGCCTGTGGTCCCAGCTACTTGGGAGGCTGAGGCAGGAGACTCCCTTGAGCCCAGGAGTTGGAGGTTGCTGTGAGCTGTGATGTCAGGGCACTCTATCCAGGGGGACAGCTTGAGGCTCTGTCTCAAAAAAAAAAAAAAAAAAAGGATGCAAGTGAGTAAGGGTAATATTGTTAACTAATCTCTCCTACTTATTCTCTTTCTTCATTCCAGCTACTTTCCTCCTTCTTTCCTAAATTATCCACATTCCTCTTGCCTAGAACACTCCCACCAATTTAAAAAATCCTGTGAATCCCTCCATCTAAGAAATACCTTTTTGACCTGACTTCCTCCCGTGAGCTACTACAGACTGCGTCCACCCTAGCTCTGTTCCTCTGGATGGTAAAATACTATCGCAAAAGGGTTATCTGTATCCGCTATCTTTAATTTCTCTGTCACTCTTCCTTTTATTTTCTTCAGAATATTATAAAGGTAGAAACATTTTGGTTACATAAATTGCTCTTGTACAGTTTGAGTAAAGTTCTAAGTGTACCTATCATCTAGGTAGTATGCATGTACAGTTAGGTGTAAATTGACCCATCCCTGCCCCTTGCCGCCCATCTGGTTGATTTCCAAAGAGTGCTATCTTCATATATGCATGTAAGTGTTGATTAATTACTTCCAATTTAATGGTATTTGTTTTTCCATTTCTGTAGAGGCCAACATTTTACATTAATTTTTTTTAAAAATAATATAGGAGGGCAATAGAGAAAATTCTCATTAGTCAAAAAGGCTTAAAGGAACCTAGTTGCAAAATGTTCAGTCTTCCTACTGAAACAAAATCAGTAAGAAATAAAAGGAAAGGTAACAGGATATAAAATAATTAAGATGGACAAAGAGATAGACCTCTTTAGGTGAAATGCTGAGAACTCAGAAGATGGGCTACATATACACATATTTTAAAAATGGTTTGTTTTTTTGGTTTTTGGGGGGGGTTTTTATGTTGTCACAACTTGGCTGTCCTCGGGCTGGGTGGCCTTCTACCTGGAGTTGAGAGGAATGAAAAGCACTAGGCTTGCTTGTTCTTAGCTATGGTCTCTCATCTTTGCCTTTTCTTCTCAAAGTGAGAAATATTAAGCCACACGCAAAAAAAAAAAAAAAAAAAAAAAATTCAGAATGAATTGAATCTTATTCACTTTTGTGAGTTGGAAGAAAATACAGCTAGTCAATAAAACAATTTGAAGGAACAAATTTTTCTAAAATTGAATTCAAATCCATTTTAATAGAAAATGTAAGAATAGCAGCAAACATTTGCTTATTCACCATTGAGTAAGTACTTGACATAAATTATTTTATTAGGACTTCACCACTAAAGAAGACAAGTACTCTCATTATCTGCACGTTTTCAATGAGGACAACTTTGGCTAAAAGAGCTTACAAAACAATCTACTAGAGCAGGGCCTGGCACCATATTATGATTGTTATTCCAGCAGGGTTGAGAGCACTGGTGACCAAGAGCGTCATAGGATCTTTATCTCTGCTGAAGAAATAGCCTACCACAAATGGCAGTGATAATAGGAAAGATTGTCATGTCACCTCACTTTTTTCTAGTAACACCACTACGTAGCAGGGTAGGGTCAACACTCAGCAACCATAGAGAGGGCAAACAAAAATCTGACTTGATTTGTCAATATAAGCAAGAGACCCCTTTAAAACTTCCCCAAGAACCCAGTAATAGCTACAGGGGTGGAGCAATATGTGCATTTTCAGTAGACTGAAATAGGAACAAAAGAAACTCAGGTTTAAGGTGATGTGGCCTGAGGACATTTGGGTCAGATACATTTCATATCAACTTAATCAATTCTACTGAAAAATATTCCAGCCTTCGACTGCATGCAAGCTTATTGCCAGAATGTGCCAGGCATCCAAGACAAAGAATTAAGAAACCTGGTCCCAAGTAACAGCAGAACATTATTCAGCCTAGTGTATGCAGCCCGAAAAGCCAGCAGCATTGCTTAATAAGATTATGTTTAATCGGAAAAGACACCACTAGAGATAATGTAAAACATCCAATGGCCTGAAGTGGCAGTGAAATTATTCAACTCCTGGACTGGAGGAGCTCTTAATCAGAGTCCCTGGAATGCTTCATCAATTTAATAAGTTTAAATTGGTTTCACTTGGGTAGATCCAGATTTGTGCTGCAGATGTTGTCCCACCCAAGTCTCCTGTACAGTTTAATCAAAAATGGGATCGTTCCTAAGCAATCTGTGGAAATTGAAAAAGAAATAAACTCCAAAACTGGAATCTAGAAAAAAAAAAAAAAGAAAGCGTCAGATCGAAAAGCTTAGCAATATAATCAGCCTATGGGTGTGTTAACTTTGGACAGAATAAAAACGTCTGTGATGCCAAAGGGTCCTGTATTGTCCATTTCATTTTGTCAAATGTTTGTACATTTTAACACAATGATGTTAAGTATGCACACTTGAGCCAAAGCTCTGAAACTCGATACACTCATAATCCGAAAATTTAAATACGATACGTGCACTTTTTCTCCTTCCTTCTCTTAGTTTGATACATACATCCATTTATTTCCTCCACTATTCTTCAAATCTGCTTTCAAAAAAAGGATCAGTTATTTACAAATTGTTTACAAAAGAGCCAACTGTTTGACTAAATACGAAAGGTTCCTAAAAATATAAAACAGGTGCTTTTTCAAATTTAAAAGGAGGTGCGCACACAATAAGAAATACATAAAAGTGCTAAGTGTAAATGTAAAAATTGGTCTTCGGGCGGAAGAGGTAACAGGTGATTTTTAGGGGTCAGAGTTTCTGCATAAGCAAAAATAATCCATGTCTATACTCCTAAACTAAAATAGGATTTTAAATGTCTATCACCGTGTAAAAAAGAATTTGTCTTTTGCAGACATAGAAAAATGAACAGGGCAACAATTAGTTGATTAATTACTCATAAGCATTGCCACTATTCTTACCAAAAAAACCATAAATAGCCATTGCCTACATTTTCTTACTTTCACAAGAGCATTTGCTAAACTGCCATTAAATTACTGCAACTAATCTTGGTATGTAAGTGCAAACTATGCATAAATGTATCAAAATTCAGATCACTACTCCCTTCTACCTGTAAAATCCAGCAGGTGGTCTGAAGAATATTTAAGAACGGGAGGCGCCTGTGGCTCAGTGAGTAAGGCGCCGGCCCCATATACCAAGGGTGGCGGGTTCAAACCCAGCCCCAGCCAAACTGCAACAAAAAATAGCCGGGTGTTGTGGCGGGCGCCTGTAGTCCCAGCTACTTGGGAGGCTGAGGCAGAAGAATCGCCTAAGCCCAGGAGTTGGAGGTTGCTGGAGCAACTCCACTACACTCTACCGAGGGTGAAAAAGTGAGACTCTGTCTCTACAAAAAAAAAAAAAAAAAAAAAAGAATATTTAAGAACAACAAATCTGCTAAGCAACCTTCATCACAGCTACATAACTTACAGCAAGAACATTAATCATATGCAGATAGAGATGATTGTACCCATGAGACAGTTAAATGACCACATCCGAAAGTATTAAGTATATATAAATTTGAAGGGATGGATAGAAAGAAAGGAAACTAACTTTTATTCCATGGTTCTGGGATAAAATAAATTACTCCAGATTGTAAACAACCGTGATAGCTGGGCTATTAACCTCGGTCAATCTGACACCAAAGTCCATACTTTCTCTACTTCTTCACTGGGTCCATCCATGTAGACAGCCCATGGAATTTATCCTGAAATACGCCTCTTACTGAATCTTACCTTAGCTCTCCTTTTTGGGCGCCTTGTTCAAAATGTTCTAACCATTCTAATTCTTCTAATAACCATAGTGCCATGTGAGTTATCAAGTCAGCAATGAAGTTTTCCAGATTCATGATGGTATAATACAAAAATATCTACCCACTTCTTTCAAAAATCATGAGAAGACAAAAACACACATTCATCTTTGAAAAAATTTCAGGTGGTGTTTATACCCTCAAATTACAAAGTATGAGCATAAAGAGAGAATATGGGGAAGTGGTAAAATCACTTAGCATAAAGGAGAAAGAGTAAGTGCCTGGAAGAAGAAGCTTTAATGGGTTTGAAGCCACAAGTTACAGTTTCCTCATCAAGAACATGAAAATAATAATAGCACAAAACATACCATTGTAACAACAGTTAAATAAGAAAGGGATTTGATGGGGGGGGGCATATAAATGGTATAGACATACCTAAAGAAAATCTCCCTGGAGAATTTCATGAGCTAAGGTAGATGGAGATGCTGCCTTGAGCTTGTGAGGACTACCAGGTTTGCTGAAACAGACTTGGAAGCTATCATCACCCAATAACAGCTGAAGCTATGTGAGTTATATATGCAGGAAAGAGAAAAGGTACAGCAGATACTCTGGAACAAACACTCAAAAATTAAAATTAATCGCAAGAACATTTAAAGTAGAGCCAGGTGCATCGGCTCACCCTGTAATCCTAGCACTCTGGAGGCCCAGGCAGGTGGATCACTTGAGCTCATGGGATCGAGACCAGGCTGAACAAGAGTGAGACTCCATCTTTCAAAATAGCCAGGCATTGTGGCCGCTACTTGTAGTCCCAGCTACTCAGGAGGCTGAGGCAAGAGGATCTCTTAAGCCTAAGAGTTTGAGGTTGCTGTGAGTTATGATAGCACTGCGCTCTACCAGGGGCTAGAAAGTGAGACTCTGTCTCAAAAATAAAAATAAAGAACATTTAAAGTAACAATAATAATAAATAATTAAAATTTGAGGACTGAGGGCCAGTCACTGAGCCAACACCTCACATTCATTTTGTTCTTACTGTGTCAGTTGCTAGAGTTTTGGTAGACAACTGTTGTTTTTTTTTTTTTTTACTGATGAGAAAACTAAGATTGCATAGTATGTTTTTACTGCCATAGACATAACTGTTTTTCTGAGCCATAGCTAGAATGTATGGCTAGATGCCCCTACATCCTAATGTGCTGCAGGTGAGAGAGAACATATTAAAGTCAATTGTCCAGGCAGATGCAAGGGCGCAGGTAGCCAAGCACAGGTAGACAGCAACCCAGTAATACTGGCGGGCGGGGGCAGGAGGAGACTGATAAATTCACACTGAACAGGTGCAATGCACACTATCTGGGTGAAAGGCATACTTATAAATTTGACTCCAACTGTACCAAAGCAATTCATTTAACCAAAACATTTGGACTCCCAGAATATTCTGAAATAAAATAAATAAACTCAATTAAAAAGGAAAAGAAAGAAAAAAAGTAATACTGGGAAAATGAAAGAAGAGAGTGTATTAAGATGAGGAGTGAAGCCATCCCAGACCCCTCCCAGCATATGGGATGTGACTTTAAAATAAATGGCTACCTATGAATGAACACAGAGGAGCTGGACAGAGCCAGGTGCATCAGAGGGTGCTCAACGGAGGCTGGGTGAGTGGAATACACCAGAGATAAAATTAGGAAAAGCCATGATTTCTTTCTTCTCTCTGATCAAAGCAAATTAATCTATTTTAGCAGAGTAAATTAAAGATAAATCTATATAGATCAAGTTCGAATCATTCTGTGTATTTCTAGGACACTCAGAGATAAGATGGATATGATTTAAGATCTTAGCATATCATAAGATATTGTGTATTAATAAGTCTTTATAAAGATATTATAGAAGATATTATGTATTATTAGGTCTTTATTAAAGCCATGAACTGTAACCTTTTTTCCAGACATGAGTTGTAAGAATTGCAATGATGAAGGATAAATTTGGAGAGGTATTGTTTTGTCACAAATCTTGGAAAATATTGTCTTGGGCTCACTGAGAAGCCAGTCAGAAGAATTCAAATACATGTACTTTTTCCACTTACTTTTTCTCCTTCCTCCCCTTAATTTGATATGTACATCCATTTATTCCCTCCACTATTTGTCAAATCTGCTTCCAAAACAAAGGATCGGTTATTTACAAATTGTTTACAAAAGAGCCAACTGTCTGACTAAATCAAAAAGTGTCCTAAAAATATAAACCAGGTGCTTTTTCAATGTAGATCTAGCTATAGTTCACTGGTCAGGAAGCACCATGTCACTTGAAATGTAAAGGAACTGTTGATTCAACATTTGGTGTAAGTGGAGGCTGTCAGGGACGGTTAGCTGTCACCAAAAACTGGAGCTTCCTCTGTCACAGGGAGGCTAATCTAAACGAAGCCCAAATTACCCAGCATCCCTTGACCTGAGGCATAGCCACATGGTTTGAGGTCACCAACAGAATATAAACAGCAGTGATATATGTAATTTGGGGTCAAGGATTTTAAGGTGGTACTCGAGTTCCAGAGGCGCTCCACAACCAAATAGGCTTGTATTTGTTGCTATATGAATGAGAAATAATCTTTAGTTTTGTTAATGACATGAATTCTTTTTTTGATGTTCTTGCTATTTCACTGTCATTAATTTGTTTCTGTAGCTCTAGTTTGATTTGTTTTGCTCTTGGTTTGGGATTTTTAAGAAAAGGCTTTGAATGTTATAAGCAGAATCTCTGAAAGTATCTCAAAGCAGGAAACTTCTAAATATTGTGAACATGTAAATATTCTTGGAAACAAATAAATAAATTAGGATTTATTGACTATTTGCCATTGCTAAGCACGATTCTAAGCATTTTCAAGGTATTTATCTCATTATAGCTTCACAGTAGACTATAGACTGAATTGGATCCTGAATTCTCGTAACTGGCTCTGGTACATATTTGGCTACAACTCTCCAACTAAGAATGAAAAGTATTGTGTTTCCAGTATCCTGTAAGCTGGAACTAAATAAATTTTTAAGGCTCAATCTGAAGCCTGATGTACGAGTCATACAGCATTTTCAACAAATTACCTATTGCCATAACCAGAGGCATCTGAACTGCAAACTATGATTAGGAGTTGATATTTTCACGCTGCCCACAGCTTTCCACAAGACATCAGAAAAGACTCCATATGATTACAATATTCTTCCCTTTTAGTGCTACATTTTTCACTTGAAACTTCACCAGTATAATTGAAATTTCATAATAAGTAGCTTCTACAGGTAACTTGGCAATCTAAGAGATCTTGGCAGTATCTAAGAGATACTACTGCCTATAGTAGCTTCTATAGGCAAAATAAGGAAATGTCTTTGCTACTGCTAATACTAAATGCTATTTTGGGTAAATACTCCCTGAAAATTTGAGACACCACCCCATACATAAAATAGGCAAACAGGCCACATGGTTACAACAGATGTCACCTAATTCGCCATAATTATTGATTCATTCAACGGTTTGCTTTTAATCCTTAGTTCATGGCTCAAAACCATTATACAGGCTGGGATTTGTCATATTACTATTAATTTTACTTTGCATATTTCCTTTCTAGAGTTTGCATCTTTGCCTGTTGAATTTTTGCAGAAGTACAATTCTTACCAGGATCATGCCCAGACCTCTGAGATGACAACAGATGCCTATAGAACAGAAACAATTGATTTAGCAATGGGATTCAGGTAGACTTAGCCTAAGAGCCACTTCTCTTCAAATTTGCCTTGTTGCTTAAATGTGGCTTAAGGGTTAATCACATTAACTCCTAGTCATTAATCATTGTCTCCATCATTGGAACAGACCAGAAACCTGGGAGAGATCAAAACAAACCTACAGGATGTTTGATCATTAAGTCTTCCCCCAACCCCTGTTTTGCCATGTCTTTTTGTCTTTTTTTTTTTTTTTTTTTTTTTTTTTTTTTTTGCTGTGATTTTAAACCAATTGTACAAAGTATCAGGATTTTTTGTTATATGGATGAACTGTGTCATGCTGAAGTCAGGGCATTCAGTGTACCCATCACCAGAATAGCGTACATTTTACCCAGTAGGTAGATTTTTATCCTTCACCCTCCATCACCCTACTGTCTTCTTAGTTTTCAATGTCCATTACACCAATTTATGGCCATAGGTGTCTCTTGTTTAGTTCTCACATGTAAGTGAGAACATGTGATATCTGTTTTAACATTGCTGAGATACTTCACTTAGGATACTGCTATCCAGTTTCATCCAACTTGCTGCAAATGAAATTATTTCATTCTGTTTTATTGCTGAGTAGTATTCCATGGGGGGAGGGTTGTGTGTGTGTGCACATGCATACATCTCATGCATATATAGCTCATTATCTTCATTCATCCATTGGTTAATGGGAACTTGGGTTGATGTCATATCTTTGCAACTGCGAATTGTGCTGTGATAACCATTTGAGTACAGATGTGTTTTATGCCAAATGACTACGTTTCCTTTGAGTAGATACCCAGTAGTGAGATTGCCTGATCAAATGACAGGTCTAATGCTAGCTCAGGGGGAAATCTCTATACTGCATCCTACAGTGGTTATACTAGTTTGTATTTCCACCAACAGTGTATAAGCATCACCTTTCCACAACATTTACACCAACATCTAATGTTTGTTTTACTTTTTAATAATAGCAATTCCAAGATGGTATCTCTTTAGGGTTTTAGTTTGCATTTCCCTGTGAATTAGTGATAGTTAGCACTTTTTCATATGTTTCTTAATCATTTGTCCATCTTCTTTTGAGAAAAATGTGTTCATGTCCTTTACCCACTTTTTGATGATGTTTTTTTTTTCTTGCTAATTTGTTGAGTTCCTTATAGATGCTGGATATTTGCCCTTTGTTGGATGTATGTATATAGTTTATGAGTTTGTGGATAGTTTCTCCTATCCATAGGTTGTCTATTTACTCTGTTGATTATTTGCTTTACTGTGCAGAAACTTCTTAATTAGTTCCATTTATTTGTTTTGTTGTTGCTGAATTTTCTTTGAGGTCTTACTCATAAATTCTTTGCCTAAGCCAAGTTCTAGAAGACTTTTTCCTATGTTTCTTCTAGAATTTTTAAGTATTCATGACTTACATTTAAGTTCTTAATCCATCTTGAGTTAAATTTTATATAGGATGAAAGAGAGGGATGCAATTTCATTCTTCTGCATGTGCTTATCTAGTTTTCCCAATAAAATATATTCAACAGAATATCCTTTACCCATTGTATGTTTTTGTCTACTTTATCTCCCATTGGTCTATGTGTCCACTTTTCTACCAGTACCATGCTGTTTTGGTTACTATTGTCTTATATAATTTGAAGTCAGATAATATGATTCCTCCAGATTTATTCTTTTTTTCTTAGAAATGCCTTGTCTATTCAGGCTAATTTTTGGTTCCATATAAAGTTTGGGATTATTTTTTCTAGATCCGTGAAAAATTATGGTGGCATTTTAATGAAAATTGTGTTGAATCTATAAATCACTTTGGGGCATATGGACATTTTAACAATGTTGATTCTTCTGATCTATGAGTATAGGATGTTTTGTTATCTATTATTTCTTGCTTCAGTATTTTGTGGTCCTTCTTGTAGAGACTTTTCAAAAAATCCTTGGTTACTATTTTTTTCTTTAAAACTATTGTACATGGTATTGAGTTCTTGATTTGACTCTCCTCTTGACTGCTATTGGTGTATAAAAATACTACTGATTGGTGTACATCAATTTTATAACCTGAGACTTTGCTGAATTTATTTATCAACTCTTGGAGTCTTTTGGTAAAATCTTTAGGGTTTTATACATACGAGATTATATTCTCAGCAAGGATAGTTCGACCTCCTCTTTCCCAGTTTGTATGCCTTTGTTACTTTTGCCTAATCACTCAGGCTAGGATTTCCAGTGCTATATCAAATAGGAGTGGTAATAGTGGGCACCCTTGTTCTGTACCAGTTCTCAGGGAAAATCCTTTCAGTTTTTCTCCATTCAGTATAATGTTGTCTGTAGGTTTGTCATTTATGACGTTTATAATTTTGAGGTATGTTGCTGCTATGCCTTGTTTTTGAAGGTTTTTATCATAAATTGGTGCTGGATTTTATTCAATTTTTTTTTATCCATTGAGATGATCATATTGTCTTTGTTTTTAATTCTGTTTATTTGATGAATCACATTTATTGATTTTCATATAGTAAACCATTTCTCACATCCTTGGGTTGAAACCTACTTCATCATGGTAAATTATCCTTTTGATATGCTGTTCAATTTTATTTACTAGTATTTTATTGAGGATTTTTGTATCTATATTCATAGTGGATATTGGTCTATAGCCATATTTTCTTGTGCCTTTTCCTGGCTTTTGTGTCAAGATGAAACTGGCTTCATAGAATGAGTGAGGATGTTCTCCTTCTGAATGTTCAGAACATAACTAAACTAAAGGGAAACACAAAAGCAATACTAGAAATCAATGAAACAAAAAGTTGTTTCTTTATTTTTTTCTTTCTTTATTAGATCATAACTGTGTACATTACTGCATTTATGGGGTACAATGTACTGATTATATACACAATTTGGAATATTTACATTAAACTGGTTAACATATCGTTCACCTCCCTTATTTAAGTATTGCGTTTAAACATTTATACTCTACTATTAATATATTTGACATGTATGTTTCTTTAAAAGATAAGCACAATTGGTAGGCCACTAGCCAGATTAACCAGAAATGGGAGAAAAAACTCAAGCTCATTCAGAAATGAAAAGAGAGATATTTAACTAACATTCCTAGAGCTACAATGAAAAACTGTTTCCCATGTTTGTTTGTTTGTTTTTTAAATCGAAGATTATTATCAGGGTACAAGTAACTGGCTCCTATTATACTGAAATTGTCCTATTGGTGCTTTTAGAAAAGATCTTTTTTATTAAAATGGAAAAATGTGAAAATTGTTAGAATCAAAATGGAGTCAATTATATTAAAAAAATTAAAATGAAAAAAAAAACCATAGGAAATAAAAAATAGAACCAGGAAAGGTCATAACAGGAGGGATCTCGTTCATAAATGACTGATAACAAAAATTAATGCAAACGACTGCAAACAACACCACTTTGCCAAGGGCATCACAACATTATGCAAAAATTATTGCAAAGACATCTGCCTAACAACTGCTTGTCCAACCTCAGCCTGGCACCGTCCTTGTCATTGGTACTGTAGCCAAGGACAATATGTGATTCTTCTCATTTTTTCTTTAAAAACATTTATCCTCTTTTACCTCAGTGAATACACATATTTACCATGGCACCCATGTTCTCATTACAATGCCCTATTTCCAAATAAATAGCATCTCTTTTCACGAGCTTCTCTCTGACTGTTATTTAGGTTGACAGCTTCAACAAATCACTTAAAGCCAGGCCCCAAACTCGCATCCACCACTTAAAATAAAATGAAAGTCTACTGTCTACTGTACTAATTCATTCTCTAGTCAGAATGATCGCCCTTAACTTCAGTCAAGCAAAAACCCATAAACTCAAGGCCTTATAAAATATTCCCTCAGCCTCATATAATATTCTCCCTGAGGAATGTTCTCACTATAACTTTCTCCACTCCCTTACATATCCAGTGGTGCCAGGGCACTCCAGTAACACATCAAGAACCTTCATAGATGGGCAGGTCAGGTAACTTCTCCACTGGTCACCAGTGCATTGAGTGTGTTAGCCAGAATATTATTGAAATACAGTAGATCTATATTTGTTAGGGAAGCAAGTGAAGAGGTGATAGACTAGGAAATTAAGAAATATAAGCTGTTATCTGGTACAGTGAGTTAGAAAGGAAAGTTAAGAAAGATAAACAAGAATGAAGGCATGATGACTTACTTTCTCTAATAGCTGCAGTTACTGTCTTGAGTTCTTTTATTTTGACCTCAATTATGGCTTGAATCAATTCTGCCTCACAATACTGTTATTTGTGTACTATTTTGAAACAATGGAGAGGTTCTCATTTAGCTTTGAACCCTCATCTGTTTTGAATAATGTATATATTGTATAGAGTAGCCTTGAGTTAGTTGAATCAACCAAACATGACATTGAAGGTAGAGAAGAATTACTAAAGTTCAAGATCTGAACAGTGTACACATTCAACAAACTGATCAGGACTGAGGATGGTTATGAAAGTGAATGGCTGACTTTAGAAGTTGAATATGATTAGGGAATTTGAGGAACTTTAATAATAGGTACTAAAAAACATGATTATTAAGGATTCTTAAATATTAAAAATAATGTCCAAATAATGTTGGGGTAATATGAAACTATAAGATGGGGACTTAATTAATGGAAAGAGAGAAAAAAATAAAATACCAACAGTAATATACAATAGTCATAAGAAAAATAAAAAGTATCCTGATCAAGTAGCATGGGCCAAAAAGGAAAAAGACCTGGGCAGTGATGGTGTCATATCAGTAGCTTGGACATAATAGAAGAAAACATGAAAATTAATAACTTCATTTTAGTGTTAGAAAATTTGAAGGTCATTTGATGGTAGGACACAGGAAAATGACACTCAAATAGAGACAAGTTAGAACTCTTTATCACATAAAGCTCCTGTGTATATAAGCTTGCTACAAAGAGGTTCGATCTCAGGATGAGGTAACATGGAGCTGTAAGGAACTTAAGAACTTTGGAGATGCATTAAGGAAGAATCTGAAAAATATTTGATCCAAGTCCAAGGTTTATCATGTATAAATTTTTAACAAATCAGACAAATAAAGAATTGGAGTTATCCCTTAAAGCATCAGATAAATAATTTTTAGAAGATCATATATCACTATAAAATATGTTGAATTCCTAAATTTCAGTATTCAATGTGTCAGTTGCAGACTATTGTCAACAGAATCCCTCTTAATTCCAAGAAAATTGACTGTGAGTAGAATATATCCTAAAGATGTTACATGAGAACTCTGAAAAAATGCTCCTCTAATTCTGGCTGACTTCCCAGAATGTTATCTATGCTCTCAGCTCTCCCTCTATTTTTCTTTTTCGTTTTCGTTTTTTTCTTCTTCTTTTTTTTTTTTCTTGAGACAGAGTCTCACTATATTCACCTTGGTAGAGTGCTGTGACATCACAGCTCACAGAAACCTCAAACTCTTGGGCTTAAGGGATTCTCTTGCCTTAGCCTCCCAAGTAGCTGGGACTACAGGCGCCTACCACAGATCCCAGCTATTTTTTGTTATTGTTGTTTAGCAGGCCCTGGCCCGGTTCAAACCCACCAGTCCTGGTGCATGTGGCCAGCCCCCTAACCACTGGGCTACCGGTGCTGAGCCCTCCCTCTCTTTTTCTGTCTCTCTTTCTCTCTGTCTCTTTCTCTCTCTCTCTATCACACATACACACAAAGTAAACAAACAAATCAGACCTCTGTTAACAGTTTCACTGGATAAAGTATTTATAGCAATACTTGGGATGATTTACCTCCAAGAGGAGATAAAACACTAATAATGGTAATATGTTGAACCTTAGTTTGGATTAACTTACCTTTAATAGTTCCATAGGAATTTATGACTATATAAAAATTATTGAAGTATACCTAAACATCTAAGGTTGATATTCGTATGAAGAACCTCATAAACATTCCTGATGATACTATTAGAGATTTAACAGTAGCTCACATAACCACCTAGTATATCATATTTTTATGTTCCAATACCAATTTATTGATTTTTCTGAAACTGAAACTGTCTCAAAGAAAATTGCACTGGACAAGTGTGGAAGACTTGTCAAGGTGATTGCAATAGAGGCGAGAGATTAAACTCAAAGCCATGGAGACAAAGGAGGAGACAATTTTGAGCACTGGAGTAAGCGAGAGGAAAAGCACTTAGGGATGTTAGGGAGAAAGATGATTCAGTAATGTGAGGTCCTGTGTGTTTACTAATCGGCATTCACCTAAGTTTGGCTCCTAGCCTCTCACAGAGGGTAAGAGGCAGAGGCCAATTCTTCCTGATGATCACTGTTCAAGGAGGGCTCCCAGTTCCCTAAGAGAGATATTTCTGGGTTGTAAAACTCACAATAAAAGAGACAAAAAAATTATAATTGTAAATTTCCTAAAGTAAATGTTCAAGATAAGCAAGATCAGAAGCATATAGTGAGGAAGAAACCTATCTAGTCAAGTTGAGGGGAATATTAAGGCCATTTTGTCATTTGAAGATTACTTGAAAAAGAAATGTTATCCTTAGAACTCCATTACAATACTAATTGCTTATTATCTTAGCCATATAAGCCACTATCTTCTTATAGTCTACTTATTCATCAATTTATTCACATATTTATTAGATACCCACTACATGGCATACACTAGACTTAGCCCAGGAGACTGGAAACTTTTATAAGGAATTAAAAATACTAAAAAAGCAAAGAGGAGAAAAATAAGAAAATTACTCTGAGAGAGGCATAAAAAATATATAGGTGCCAATGCCTGTGTTCTTATAAGCAAGTTACATGTTTCATTTTCATAGACAATCATATTTCAAATGACTTGGTATAACATGCTACTTAAAATTAAAATGAACTTAATGTTTTACAAAGTACATAATTTTTCCTAAGTTATCTAGTTTTTAAAGCCACATTTAAAATCCATATAATTTTTCCTCAGGATATACTGATATTCATAATTGTTTAAATCTCAATAGAATTTATCAAAATATAGAAAAAAATCATATTGGGGAGGTATTGATTTTATAAAAGAAAATGTATTTCATTTGACTTTTTATTCAATTCTACTGACTGGAAAACAGGGCACCCAGTGAAAACTCACTGCTTCTACTGATGGCTAAAGGAGAGGGGAGTTGGTGTGTGCAGAGATCACACGGTGAGAGAGGAAGCAAGAGAGAGCATGAGGGAAGGTGCCAGGCTCTTGTTAACAACCAGCTCTCACCAGAACTAGTAGAGTAGGAACTCCTTCAACCCTGTCCACCTGCAACAAGGGCAATTACCTATTCATGAGTCCTCCATGCCCATGACCCCAACATCTCTAATTGGGCCCCAACTCCAAGACTGAGGAAGAAATTTCCCCAGGAGATTTGAAAGGAACAATATGAAAACTATAGCAATCTATTCATGGGCTTTTTTTCCTCCTAACTCACCTAAGTTAAACCACAAGTGAATTTAGTTTGGGGTTCTATTTGTCTCGGTCTTTCTAGCAGTCTAATATTAAAGGATTCCTGATTTTGACTAGTGCATACATATGTAAATAATCTGTTGTTCATCAGTTAATTCTAGGCTTCAAAAAGACCATAGAGGAAAAAAGATATTATCTCTCTTTGGAGCTGAGATTTTTTAAAGTAGATTTTTACAGAAAACATTTTAAAACCCATTTATTTCCATTAAGTGCACCAATAGTTATTAACATTAAATACACTGGGATGTAGCAATGGAGATGCAAAAAGGCCAATTCTCCCTCTTCATTTTACAGAAATAAACATTTTTAAATCCCTTCCTTGTATTTTTGAAACATTTTAAATTTTTTTATATCACCCCATCATACTGTAGTACTTGAAAAAGTATACAATTCACTTAACAACAACCAATATGAACCAACCAAACATGCACTGATATTTCACATCACTGATTAATTTTGCTTCTTGTTCTGTGAAGTATAAAAAAGGCCTTATGAGCCTTTCTTTATTAAAAAAAAAAAAAATAGAAAACTTAGCTGAGTGTGGTGGAACATGTCCATAGTCCTAACTAGTCAGAGGGTGAGGCAGGAAGATCACTTGAGCCCTGGAGTTTGAGGTTGCAGTGAGCTATGATGATGCCACTGCCTTCTAAGCCAGGGCAACAGAGCAAGGCTCTTGGGGGAAAAAAAAAAAAAGGCCTTATAAATTATTGAACAGTTAACAAAATAACTGAACTTGATGATTTTTCTAAGCCTACATATAAAAAATTCAAGTGTTCTGAGAGCTTGGCTTTTCATCTGAGTGGTAAGAGGGAAACAATTTTAAGACAGAAAGCAAGTGAAATTGAGGACAGAAAGTCAATGTTATTGATTTTTAAAATGATAGTTCTTATATGATTAGACTGCCACCTAGTGATAAAGTCCATTAGACCAGGTGTGTTTCAGTAGTTGCCACAGGCAATCCCTCTCTTCCATCTAATTGCTGAGTGAATCTCGAGGAGAAAAGCTAAAGCCAGGGAAGAGGATTGTACTTATAATGCGAGAACTTCTGGACAAGACAGTGGGAGAATATATACAACATAGAAGCGAACAGTGTGATTTTATAATTCTCTTCAAAGCTGGCAATCTGGAGGTGATTCAGAGGGCTGCAAGGAGTCCCTGGAGCCATCTGGTCATTTATCCCCACTGCCTTCAAGCAATGATCCAGACTGTGCAGCAAATCAAATATTTCACCAATTTACAGAGACAATAGCTTCTTGGCTTCCCTTAGAAACATTTCTCAATACTGAGTCTCACTGCCAGGAAATAGGTTTTTATTCCTAACCAAAACCCAATACGCTATAGACTAATTTTTGTTCTCTCTTATACATTCCTCAGTGGAATTAAAGAAAGAATCTTTGGATCACCTGGAAGAACTCTTAGAGATATAGAAGGCCATTTGACAGAGACAGAATGGAAGCTCTTTTCCTTTTTTTTTTTTTTTTAAGTCAATTGCCGAAAATGGAAGAGTAAATTAAAATCAGCCTCTAAAACTTAAAGCCAAGCAGTCTTTCTGCTTCATAACATATATCTCCCTTCTTTGGGCATGGCCTTCTTCATTGTTGTAGTCAACTATCACAAGATGTGTGGTTTGCGCTCAGATTTTTCTTCTTAAAATTTCAACACTATTATTCTCTCCTCTGACACTTTTCAGAATTCCCATCTAGTTTTTCTTTCCTACTTGTCATTCCTGGCACAATATGAGCAGACTTCAATCACCCAATACTTATAGACTATTCCTGCCCATCTTATCTACATCTGTAGACTTCTTTCTTTCCTGTGCTGATCTGCAATATACCCAACAGAAAAAAAATAGCCTATGTATGTTTTAGGCTTCCAATGAATATATTTCAAATATGTTAAGAGAAAATTATACTTCATCCTAAGTTTCATAACCCATCAAGTTGGACTTCAGCAAAGTATAGCAACAAAAGAAGCAAGTAATAATTAACCAATGAAAAATAGTACACACGTTTCATATTCTGATGGTTTAGATGAATATGAAGATAAACTGTTGGTTACAACTTCATGGTTTCTTCTACAGGATATTGGACATGCTTATACGTGTTTCTCATTCCTCCTTCAAATATGTATGCGTTTGTCAAGAAGCTCAAAGACTTACTAATACATTCAAAGTATCTAGCATAAAGTAAAAACTATTATTATAGAATCATGGTGTCTGAGTTTTGTTGTTGTTTTTGTTCTCAGGATCAAATTCCTGACTGTACATAAAAATGCTAATTCATTCAATCCAGTTTCCCACAGACAGTGGCTGCTCTCCAATGTTACATAGTATCTTTTCGAGACTTAAACTACTATTGATTTTTCTGCTTTTGATGCACTGAGAAGCACTGACCTGCAGGATACTTATTATCTGGAGCCAATTGTTCGTTTTCTGCCAACTCAAGCACGCATGAGATGCAGGTAAACACCCTGGCACCAACCAAGGACAACAACCCAAATAAATCACTGTGCTTTCAAGAGATATGGGAAAGAAGGCTTGTAAAATTGAGAGATGGGCAATAAAAACCTGGAGTAGGATGACATAAGACAAAAGAAATAAATTCAGCCAAAGGAATTCTTATCTAGACCCTACAGTATATTCTTTTATTATTGTCTTTATTTCTTTTTGACTTAAAAATACATTTAGAGATTGTGGGAGGATGGGGAAATGTTGGTCAAAGAGTATCAAATTTCAGCTAGAGAGGAGGAATAAGCTCAAGAGATCTGCTATAAAACATAGGGACTATATTTAACAATATATTATATTATTGAAAAATGTGAAAGAGTGGATGTAAAATGCTTCACCACAAAAATGATAACTACATAAGGTAATGCATATGTCAATTACATAGATTTAGTTATTTCACGATGTATACATACCTCATGACATCAGATGTACATCATAAATTTGTATAATTTTATCTGTCAATTTAAAAATAAAGATATATAAAAATAGGAGCCTAAAATAAAGAGCCTACACTTTCTTGAAATACACTTCCCCAAAATACATTTAATGCTTAATTTACAAAATATTCCTTAATGTATGTAAGTCACATTTAAAATCCAAAGGTAGTTAAATGTAACATAAAAAATGTATTTTTAATATCTTAAAAATATATTAAATGAAACAATTATAAAAGCAAAAATTCTAAAATCTGTAACAGTTTTTTTTTTAACAATCAAACAATCCCCTTACTGAAGGATAATTTCAGTTGTAAGAAAAATATCAATCTTTGTGAGCACACACTTCTACTACCACATATGAAAAGCTATATTTCGATTATATCAATCTGTTTTCTCCACTACTCTAAGCCCCTGGAGGGATATGTTGTATTTATCTTCATAACCCCATTATTGAACACACAATCTGTCACATAAACTTAATAAGCGTTTATCCAAATAAACTGTACTCAACTGCTTATTGAATTGGTGATAACAGAAAAAAAATTGAGATTATCTTGGTAATTCCATAATCAAAAAAAAAGTGGTATTCAAGTTTTATATCTGATATCAAAATTTCCATATACCATCTGATATAGACAAACAGATGGTCAAGAGTTTTGTTTAATTTTCTACTTGTTGAATTGAATCTGACATAAAATGATGGATGAAAGCTCCTTTTTATTCCCCAATATGTCCCGCGAGTTCCTATCTCTAAGCCTTTAGTGATATTCTTTCTTGGCCTAGCACACGTTTCTCCCATCTGGCCACCCATCTCTGAATAAATCTATTATCCAATATTCAAGACCCAACTCTAATCATACGTCATCCCTGAAGTAGAACATCATGCCCGTAAACATTGAAATCAGATGAAAGTGGGTGTGATTTTCATCCTTCATCCATAAAATGTACATCATTATGAGGAACACATTTTAAATCCCTAATACTGCAGCTGAGATTTCATATTCCCGGCACCTGTATTTGAGGGTCCCACATACCATACCTGACACCCACATATACCAGCCACCTAGTATGACTCTCTAGGCATTTGTCCCAGAATTTACCCTAGTAACAGAATCTTTCTGTTATTGTCCTTACTTCTCAATTTTTTCTGTTTCCATTTCTCTCATTTTACCCTTGTTTTATTTATGCTTTTGTCAAATTTTAGATTAATATAAGGGTACATACGACTAGGTTACCCTGTTTGCATTTGTTAGGAAACGTCAAGTTGTATTTGAGTCCTTCACCCAAGTGTCCACCAACCCATGAATGGATTAATAAACTGCGGTACATGCACGCCCTGGGATACTATTCAGATATGTGCATTCTTGTTGCTGTTGTTGCCTCTCAGCTTTGGTTTGGCTTGTTGAACTTTATTCCTGCACTGTCTCGGCTCTGTTAATTTGTAGTCACGCTCAGCCTTAAGAGAAAACCTCTCCCTCCTATTTCAACATCTTGTACTATTCAGCTTTCAGGGAAGGAAAACTTGGGCAGTAAGCACTGATCTTTGAGCAATTACTCAAAATGAATCTAAATATTTTTCCCTAATTAAATACCAACCTGCTGTCACACACAGAGAGTTTTGATTTTAAGGTGGGGAAAGTAGACAAGGCAGGAGAAGTTGCAGAGAGCCAAGTTATCTAGCAGGATGATTGGCCCCCAGCATTGCAGGAGTCATATGAGAACATAAATAGTGGACAAATAGTCCATGTGCTATTTCAGACAGTGAGAAAAGGACCAAGAGAAGAGATGATATCTGAGGAGAGGCCAGATTGAAGTGAGGATGCAAATCAGCTGGTTATCTAAAAGATGAGCATTCTATAGCAGAAAAAAATCTACAATTTCTGGCCTTTGAATCTTTTTATAACGTTTGAAGATCAAAAAAGAGACCAGTTGATTGGGGAAGAGTGAGGCAGGAGGACGAGCTCAGAGGAGCCAGCTCATATAAAGCTGGTAGGCCGAGGTAAGGACTTTGGATTTCATGCTAAGCATAATGGGAAACTATTAAAAGATTGAAAACAGAAGAATGACATGAACTGATTTACAATTTTTAAAATAACCCCGACTTAAATATGTGTGTGGAGTTCTAAATTTTCACAAATAATGAAATCATTCAGGGAGACACAGATGACAAGGTGACATCTATAAAAATCGACAACAGAATACCAAATGTCATACTGAATCTACACAAAAACAGGTTCTTTTCCACGAATATTTTTCCAAGATTGACTATTTCAACTTAAAACTCGGGAAAGTTTAAATTATAAATATATGCTTATATGTTTATCATTATTTTACTTTTATTTCAAATTATTTCCCATATGAAATAAGTAAAACTGTGAACATACTGAAGATAATTTTTTCATCAACCCGATTTAGGGGACAGATATAAATTTTTCTTAACCTGGCCATGTAACATGTTCAATATTTCGAAAAAGTTAACAGGAAGTAGGAGACACCAAATGCTCTTCCTCACTTAAAGGAAAAGCAAAAATACAGATAATAAAAAGGAATTAACCAGTGCTACACAGGTATGGGAAGAACAGTAGAAAATGAGGGAAATGAAACATCATTTTTATCCAACATATCTAAAATAGTATATGTCTGATAATAAAATTTGACCATAAAATATAAATGAAGTAAACACAAAAGCTAAGTATCAGTTTTCCTGGGGATGCTCTAAGGGAAAGTTGAACTACCCACTCTTATAAATCTAAAACTTAAAGCACATGGGTTAGTGCCTTTCTATTACCACTTCTATCAGGACTTCTGTTTATCTTTCTGGGGCCAGTTCAAATGTCACCCATCAGTCTTCCCTGCCCATCAGCACTCTGCCATAACAATGCTGTTAACACTTTCTTATGTTTCTTACAGCTCCCTAAAAGCTGAGAACAAGGCAGGAGAGCCACAGAAATCCCTCACAAAGCATTTAGCTTTCACTATAGAGCACACTGCAGCAGCCATCTAAGGCTAAGGATGAGCGTGATATCTGAGAAAAATGCCTGTTAGGCACTCTGAGCTTTCAGAGGCTCCTCAAAAGTTAACAGCTTGTCAACAGGACAAAGAGGAAACTCCTCAGGGCAGAAAGCTTCTCGGTTAGTAAGAAAGCATAAAGTGATCTCTTGATATAGGTGATCCATTCCAAGCCCTCTTAAAAGGAAAAGCCCAATTCTTCCCTCAAAACTTTTAAAGCTAATGGTAAACTAAATTTAACTGCAATTGGAACAAAGCCTAAATCCAATTTAACCACACATTATGTTGATTCATCTCAACCAGAATAAGAACCTAACAAAAAGAGAATCTTTCCTTTTTCTGGGGGGAAATATTATTTATTTTAGTCCCTACTATTCCTTTAAACATAATATCAAGCACACAATGCAAATTAAAAGACATTTAGTGATCCAAGAGATGGTTACCCATCATCAAGAGAAAAAATAGCCTATAGAAAGAGAATTAGTTGCTGGAGTTACTGGACAGGGTCTTTTAAAAAACTGATAAAATACATAAAAGATGAATGCATGATATGTGAATACATGAGATTTTCAGCTGAGAAATCATAAAAAATAAACTTTTATTTGAATGCTAAAGTAAAAAACAAAATATCAGAAATAAAAAAATATTTTCATGGGCTTAAGAAAAGATGTGACACAACAGAAGAACAATTGGTGATCTTGAAGAAAAATTAGTAGAAATTTTGAACCTGAAAGAGAAAAATAAAAGTGGAAAGAAAGTAAAACAGAGTGTCTGAGATGTGAGACAATATTAAATAATCTAACATGAATAATCAAAGTCAGACAAGGCAGAGAAAGAGAAGACAATTGAATAAATATTTAAAGAATATTAGCTAATAATTTTCCAACATTGAGGAATAAAACAACCTAAATACCAAAGAAGGTCAATGACCTCTAGGAGGGTAAACATAAAATCCTACCTAGGTACATCATCATCAAGTTGTTGAAAACCAATATAAAGAAAAAATCATAAAAATAAATGCATGACCTGTAGAGAACCAGCAAGAAGAATAAAGGTTGAGTGCTTAAAAAAAAAAAAAAAGAAAGAAAGTAACAAAGCCCAGAAAACAAAGAAATTACACTGTGAGGTATTGAAAGAAAAAAAAGATTAATCTAGAATTCTGTAACCAATGAAAATATTTTTCACAAATGGAAATGAAAGATGTTTTCGAAGAAACAAAAAAGAGATAATTGATCTCCATCAGATGTGTCCTATCAAAAAAAGGCTAGAAGAAACATTTTTTAGCCTAAATAAAGGGGCATGGTGGCAAATAGAAGCTCACATCTAAAAAAACAAACAAACAAAAAAGCACTCAAGAAGAGTTAATATGTTGATCAAAATAATATACATGTTTTATTTTATTACATGTATTATATTATTATACATGTGTTTTAAAATTTCTGTGAAATTTACTGATACTTAAAAATGATATTGTTTAATTATTTGTCATATAATTAAAGTATGCAGCACTACAACATGAGTCGTAAAATTTTGAAGGCAGAATGTGGTAAGATAAGCTATATAGTGTAACCTCTGAAGTAACTACCAAAATGTAACACGTAGAGGTACAGCTAAAAAGGCAAGAGATAGTAGTCACAACTGATCACTC
Source organism: Otolemur garnettii (assembly GCF_000181295.1). Taxonomy (NCBI): domain Eukaryota; kingdom Metazoa; phylum Chordata; class Mammalia; order Primates; family Galagidae; genus Otolemur; species Otolemur garnettii. Next base: position 31,382,890 of record NW_003852402.1, on the reverse strand, counting down.
TGAACACTTAGGATCCAGACATTCTATTATACATAAAGCTTAATTTTAAAAAATAGTACACATATCCCTGCTTTTGAAACCAGAAACGCAATGGAATAGAAGCTTTGCTTGGTAGTCAAGATCAAAGTTTTTGTACAGGGCTATAAGATCGTGATACGTCAAAAGGTCACAGAGTATAACACTAGGCTACTTTTCATTGGAACTAATTATTTGACAGTCATGTTTTTCTAGCCCATGTGATCGTGTTTTATGAATTTAATCTACCAAACAAAAATAGACAATTTTTGCAAAATATATCCTATGGAACTATTTCTTTGTTTGCTTAATTATCCTGTTTGCTTGTGTGTTCCAAGCCAAAGACAGAATTTTTTATTTATATAACATATCAACAGAATAAGCCCATTGCCTTGTCTTTAGTAATATTTAGTATATCGTTTATTGAATAAATAAAATAAATAAGCTACCATCATCGTGATACTTTCAAATCTTTGGAAAAATATATAGGTATACCAACGGTGTTACGGAAAGAGTAAATAAACAAGTAAATGAGGTATATACAGTGTGGCTACTCTCAGATATCCTATAAATGACCCAGCAGTCTTAACTTAGTCTCATCACTGTGATAATGTATCAATCTAATTGAATAATTGAATGTTTCAGTTCAAGAAATCCATGATAAAAACGTATGAATATTGTTTGCTTTATCTTTCAGGCAGAATGAAAACAATAGTTTCAGGCATTACATTATAATACCAGCAAAGTCACAGATGAAAAGGCCACAAACTCAGAAAAGCTATAGTCCATATTGCTTTTCCAGAGGATTAAAGTATTTAATAATACCAACAGATAAACTTCCTTGCAGTGATGAACTTATAATCAATTCTAGGTCACTAAATGTTTTGAAGTATTATAAGCCCTTTTTAGATGATAATTTTTAGTGCCTGTTATAATTTTTCTCTTTCAAAAGAGATTAATGGTCTTAAGAGTATCTATCTTCCCATCTCAATACACGTATTTTTAGAATAATTTTCAGGTATTTTTCTAACAATACCTCTTCTGCCTTGACTCCATGGAAGAACGTAGAGGATCTGACATAGGGAAAGCCGGATCAGAAAAGAAGAGGAAATAGACTCCAGCGTTTTTATTTTTTCCACTTTTTAAAACTAAGCTTCATATGGGTAGTCTATCTATCCAACTACATATATAGGTGGCCAAAATATAGTAGGCCCACTTCTGCCATACCTGGGGATGCTGGGTCTCTATGAGAATTCTAGTATCCCTTTCAGTGTTATGTCCACCAGGGAACATAATCAGAAGTCCTACTATGGCAAAAAAAAAAGAGCCTATGGAGTACTCAGAGCCCTCGTGGCCTGCACAGGATGTGTTGACGTTTCAGAGGTTCCCAGGAACCCTAGTGAGGAATCCTGAAAGGTGTAGGAGATTTCAGCGCTCTCAGTTTGTGAAGGATCAAGAAGGGAAACACAGGCTATGGTCCTAGGTGACACCTATCACTTTGTGAAGAGTATCAGCGTCTGAGCATCCACGACAAAGTAGAGGATTCAAGAAATACAACTCTTCTTTCCCATCACCCCAAATCTTATAGGTCCCTTGTGTACCCAGATGTCATCTTGAATAGAAGCAGATTGTGGAGAAGAAAAGTTAAAAATCCAAGTATTGGCCTAAGGAAGACCCAGTCATCTAAAGGACACTGTATTTAAATCAGAAGATATGAGGACACTGTAAATTGGCGTGTTTACAATTGCTCTCCCAGCCTCATACTCTGTGCAGTGGAACTGAGAAAGAAGAATTACTAACAGATGTATTATCAAGGCAAAATATTCAATTTTTTAATACATTTGGGTTATAACGTGAGTATTAACTCCTCTCTACTCATAAAAAAATAAGTTTAATAAAAGATGGATAGATGGATGATATTTGATAGAGACCAGCGGATAGATTTGATATATAGGTATTAGATAATAAATATATGAAGTTATAAACAGAGCTATAAATAGATACAGATGTGTGGGAACCAAACTAATTAACTCGAGTCAAACTACCTCCTTTTGTTGTTTACTCAGAACAATAGGCCACCACATACCAAGTACCTTATCACATACCTAGATGTTAGGCAAGCCCCCTTGTGCACTCAGCCCACATCCTGACCCCCTCCCCTCTGCCCCACTATCCCCCTTGTGCACTCAGCCCACATCCTGACCCCCTCCCCTCTGCCCCACTAGCCCCCTTGTGCACTCAGCCCATATCCTGACCCCTCCCCTTTTTGCACCACTCTACTCTGCACACACCCCACTTGCGACCTTTATCCCTTCCTTCTCATTCGCTCACCTGAGACAAAGAAGACTCATCCCTGAGCCAATCAACCCTGAACATGACCACCCTGTACCTGTCAGTTTGGGACAGACATGGTTTACCTACCAATAAAGGGACGAGGTGGGATGGACTAATAGGAGGGAAGAGGGAGGGATATAAAGAGGCTTTCTGGATAGTCTGTAAAGGCTGTTCCCACTTTTTCTTAAAGGGGCAGCCCAGGCTCTGAACTTAAATAAAAACTCCTCGTGCTTTTACAGCGATGTTCAGACTCTCAGAGTGGTGCTTGAATTGAATCTGGGGGCTTACAGATGTAGACATTTATATAGAAAAAATATTGTTATAGACGTGGATATAAAATATTCCACTGTCACAACAAAGAATTTATTTTACATGGATGAAACTGGAAGACATTTTAGTAAGTGAAATAACCCAGGCAGACAAATAGTTCATCATCTCATTTACATGTGGAATGCAACACGGTTGACCTCATAGAAACCAAGAGTAGAATTGCAATTACATCATCATTTCTACATCATGGGGGAGGGAGGGAGGGGATAGACCTTCTGAATAAAGGAACAAAGCTGTTTTTAAAGTTTAAAACTTAAGTTTCCTTAAAACTGGAATTTGATGACCGTCAGAAGGTAGGCAAAAATTCTAACATTCTATGAAAACATAAAATATTGGCTCTTAGGTGCTAGATCAATAGTCACAACAGAAAACAATCTTGCCACTTCAATACAAGTTTAAAGACCATGAAGAAACGAAAGCTAATTGTCCTCTCTAAAAGAGATTGATTCTTGAATGATTCTAGGGTAAGACAATTCAGAAATTGTAGCAGGTGCTCTTCTAAAAGAAAAATGCAAACACTCCACGTTAATGAGCAAAGGGAGAAAGAACAGACACACCCTTCCCTGGTCCATGAAAAGGCCCCTCAGACAAAGTGTTCATGAGGAATGCTTCTTTTCCTTAGGTTTTCATCTGAGATTACAGGAGAATTTTTAAAATCAATAAATAACACAAAGTACGATTTTTCTTGGGAAATGATAGAAAAAATATTGACACAACCCCTGGCTGACTCTCCGCTCGGAACCAGAGATGAGATGTGTAATGCCACTACATACTAACAGAGCAACGAGGAGGTATAAAACCAAAATTGAACTAAAAAATAAATAGCAAACCCTTTCAAAAAGAAAAAATAATTTTCTCTAAGTAACTAGAGACAAAGCAAATAGATCAATTCATTTTGCTTTTTACAGCAAAGGTCTTCGTATGGCATAAGATCCATCTACAAGATTTCATGAGGGACAGAATTAACTTTTACTTTTGAATTTTCTTATTGATATTTTCTATTTTTTCTAAGCGAGTCTATGCATTAAATGTAAATAAGGTTACATGAATTAGTTTTTAAAAAACTACCGAGGTCATTCTCTTGAGTTGAAAAGTTCACTAAAAATCCTGGTTTCCTGGCTATCTTAGAGGTGGGGGAAGCAAAGCTACCTGGAGTGTGGTTCATAGACCAGTGCTGGCTGGTCTTTGAATTGGTATTGAGTTGCAATAAAATAACATGGAAGTTGAAAGTAAAGGTTTAGAAACACTTATGGTAACTTGACAGTTCAATTTTATGTCTTTGAATTTAAAACTAAAACATACAGGCTTCCACTTGTTTTTTCCAGCACTCTACTTATATTGTACTTTATACAATCTTTGATCTCCAATAGCTTGGGGGAAGAAAAACAGGTACTTTCCCATAGGTAAGTTTTAAAACCACTGGCCAAGAAAGACTTCTGGTTTTTTCATTCTTCAGATACTTCACTTAGGATACCAGTCTATAGTGTAACAAAAGCAATCCATGTAACCAAAAATATTTGTAATCCCATAATATATTGAAATAATAATTTGTTATATATTTTTTTAAAAAATCATGGAACAAATTATATTGTAGAAGGGAAAGGTAGGTTTATAGAGTAAGATACGTTCGCCATAGACAGCAATTGGGCTTCCATTGCCAGGGTGAGGAGGAAAGGAGGCCAAGAGGCCAAAAGGCCTGAAATAATAATTTTAAAAAAGAAAGAATGAGCTCTGGCAACAAATATGAATTGTTCTGAGTACCAGCTCTAATTGCAGCCAAGTTTGAATTATATGATGTTGGGAAAGTTACTTCATTTCTCTACGTTTCAATTTCCCCCTCTAAACGAAGATGTCCTGTGTATTGTTGTGATGTGTCCCTTGAACCATCATTCAGTGCCTGTGGGAAGTGCAGATTCCCAGACTTTCTTCAGACCCACTAAATCAGAATCTGCATGTCCGTAACATACTTAGAGATGCATGAGCACAAATGCAGGGTCTGGCCCACGGCAAATGACCAGGAACTGTTAGCTGCTGTTGGTTTTTCTCATCACAATAATAATAGACATGATTGTTTGAAATAGAGTGTATTCTTGAGACTTAAGTAAGTACAGAGACATTAAAACCAAACAACTATCTCTCTAATAATTCACAAGTACCTGAAAAGTAAAGACTATAATACAGAGTGTACTGTATTAAACTGTATTTACTGATACTAGTAACAAGCTATACATAGTTCTCACCCTAAGGAGCTCATGTAATAAAATATAAGCCAAGTACATCTCATAGAAATAAAAAAGTGTTCTGACTGGTTAGTATAGCCATGAAGAAATTAGAGAAAAGATCAGTAAATGGAGGCAATACTACTTTAAGTTATCATTCTTGCACAAAGAATACATTTTATATTTGAACAGAAAAAGACAAAGGAAAAAAATGACTCAGTGCCCAGCCAATAACACTTACGTATACTCAGTCATATCTCAAAAATAACCTAAATGTTCAAGGGTTGAAATGTTAACTTCAGCCAAATTCCTTGTCCTTTAAATTTACCCTGCTGTGACTGGAGGTACAGAGGTCACATACCATTTCAGCTGCAATAGCAGAGCTCAGTGGGAAGTAAAGAGTGAAATTGCTTGCTACTTATCTCTAGATCCTCTGGCCAGGATTTTGAGAAACCACACTAGGATAGCAAATACAGCTTCGTAATGATTTTTCAGAATCAGCACATGAGGGTAACTCAGGAAGGCATATGGAATTTTCCATTTTTACAAAATAAAGGTGCATCCCCACAATTCATGCAAGGGGCATCGCTAAGAGCCAGTGATGTTCCAGAGGCCACAGCAGATACCTAATAGGCCTCGTTTAATATCTGATGCCCATCTAATCATTCTATTCTGTTAAAGCCAAGTACAAGGATCGCCCAGAGCAAAGAGATGTAAACACTGATACATTGCCGCTTCTCTTACAATACCTTTATTCGCTTTTCAATTCCCCATAGCTGACTTTTGTTAAGGCTGAACTTTTACAAAATGAAACTGTTGGTTCATCATGGCAAAGCATTTTTCGATGATGGCAAACACCAGGATACAGTCGTGATACAGACAGTTGCCTATTGTTCACACTGAGACAATCATCGTACTAGACACTAAAAGATGAATGTAAAAGAAATAAGAGGAATATTCTCTCCCTAAGAGATTTACAGGCAGGACACAAGACGCACGCACAAAAATACCTAACACTCTGCAGCAGCAACCTAGTTGCCACTCTCAATTTCTATCTGCTTTTCAGATAGAAATTTTTTTCCCACGTCTCAGCATAGTATAAACATAGACAGTGTCTTCAAAGTATAAACCCGTCAAGTGTATACAGTGTGAAGATCTATATGATGTTAAAACCATTGACTTACAAGTTTTAAAAAGAACTATTAAAACTAGATAAAATCCAGTCTTTGCATTTCTTTAATGTATAGGAATAAGATGCATTTTTCCATAATTTAAATTATTTATGTATTGCAGGAAGGAAATCATTTGAAAATACAGTAAGACGTCGTAAACCTGGCCTAAAATACATTATCTTTATTTTTAAAAATGTGAAATAACAGCACATGGACGCTCTTAAACAATTCATTCATTAGTTTTATATGCTAGTCTTACACTTATTAATATAGTAGAGTTTTTTAAATGGTTCCGAAACTCCAAAGTTATATGATTGTTTCGTAAGAGTACATTATTACATTCTATTAGCCCCCCAAACAAGGTGATAATACAGTTATCACTATCAACAAGTTCCTTGTGGTTGGAATACTACTCAGCCATAAAAAAGAATGAAATCATGTCCTTGGATGGCCCTGGAGGCCATGATCCTAAATGAATATCACACCTTCTCACTTATAAGTGGGAGCTAAGCTATGGGCAGACCTGGTCATACACAGAGCAATAACAGACGCTGGAGTTTCAAAAGGGATGAAAAATTACCTAGTATGTACAATGTACACTGATCTGATGATGGGGACACGAAAAGCCTAGCCTTTACCACTATGCAATATTATCAGTAAAAACAAGACAAAAAGTTTCCCTCATAACCCCCTAAATCTATTCAAATGAAAATAAATTTTTAAGTCATATTTTCTAATTTTCATTGTAAAAAATTCACCTAAGGTACATATGAATAATTGTGTCAAATTTTTCATCATGCAAATTAACTTGACAGTTAATTATAATAAAGAAAAAGGTTTGGGGAACATAAGTCAGGACTTTAACGCCTAAGGGATAAACTACACTGACAGAATTTGCCCTTGACCATGATCTTGCTGCTATAGGTTAACCTCAAAATTAACATTTTATATTTATCAAAGCAAAAATAGAAAGATTATATTTTTAGGCACAGTATGCTGAATTTTCTCTTGGAGAGGAAGGCTAATACAGAAAGTCGAACAGGCTTTGACCAAATTCCAACTCTACTTTTCATCAGCTATATGGTTGCGGCAACTTGTTTAATTCTCTGGGCTTCATGACGTTTGTTTTGTTTTGTTTTCAGCTGCGAAGTGTTGACAAAATGTGAAATTCGAGGCTTTATTGTAATGATTAAAAGAAATGAAGAGCTACTCCATTCCTTAAATACAGTAGGCACTCCATAAGTGTTAGCTGTTGCCCTTTCTTTTGCTTCCTTTGAAAAGGAAAGCTAGGGAAGAAATATTTATCATCCCATAATTGTCCTGAATGGAGTTTTCAAAATGTATATTTTACAACAGTTATTAGTTGATAAATTGTTTTCACATCCATTAGCTCTTTCGATGTTCCCAATAACCTTGCACTAGAGGCAAAGCAGATGATTATTCCTTCTTTACAGGTTATAAAAAAACAAGTTCAGGAAGTTAAATAAATTAAACAAGTGTATGCAACTCTAAGGCTTCATAACTGGGATATGAACCCAAATTTGTCTGAGTCTAATAACCATTCCTGACCCCAAATAAATACACCAGCATTCAATGGTCTAAAGATTTCCCAACTTGCTTCAGTGTTAGAACACTTGATAGAGGTTTCTTCGTAAAGGAGAATATAGTCTAATTTTTAAATTCAGAGATTATGCCCTTTCTTTATAATAAAATGTTTTCTGTCATGAAGCAGTGGCAAGAATAGTTGGTAGATGTGTTTTATGTCTTTTTTTTTTTTAGTCAAAATTTAAAATGGTCTGTTTGGGTCATTCCACAATGGATATGTGTATTGAAACTTCACATTTTTAGGAGTCAAGTGAAGCCCGGGAAGTGGAGAAGGAACAAAGTAACCTGTTTCCTGGTTGTGATCAAATCGTTGTAAACATCACTGCACTCTGACCAGACCACAGAATTTTAAAACCGGAGAAACCTTAGGGGTTGACTCAATACTCCTAAATTTAGAGAAGAGGGAAGATCACACTGGGGGCTCATTCAGAGTCCCACAAGTTCATGGCCAGCATTCCTGAAATGAACTGTATTTTGAGGAGAAACACATAGTGTGGTTAAGTAAGAATTAACCGTTAGACTGTGAGGAGGTGACTTATCATCTCTGCCCTCTGTTTTCCTGGCTGTCAAACAAGGATGATGTTTGAATCAAGTGCCAATGGCTGCTTTCAATGAGAGCATGTGGAAAACAGAGGACTAAGGGAGAGGTCTTCAAAGAGTTCATGGAAAATATGTATTATGAAAAAACAATGCATGGGGTTCAGAATATTTTTTTGCACCAACATAAACTCATACTAAGTTGTTATAATAAGTCTGAACAAGATTGAATTTGAGGCACTAACAAGATATCAGTTTGAAAAGAATCCCTATCAGAGCAACGTGAATTTTGCTCAAATGGAAGCAAGAAAAAATGTCAAATTTATGGTGGCCCTTAGGTGGAAGAGTGGTGACGTCCTTGATGCTTTACAGAAACCTATTGGGGACAATGCAAAGATTTCCAAAGAGATCAGCAGTTTACAAATGGATAACTCATCTTAAGAAGGGATAAGATGATGCTGACGATGACACTTGCCACAGCGGGCCCTCTGTATCCATTCGTGAAGAAAAAAATCATCTTGTTCATACCCTAACTGAGTAGGACCTAGGAATAACAGCAGAAGTAACAGCTAATACCACAAACAAACATCAAAATTGGTTCCGCTTATACAACCCTGATGGAAAATTAAAGTTGCGCAAACTTGCCCCTCGGTCAGTGCCAGAACCATTGGGCCCAAATCAGCTGTAGACAAGAGCAGAGCTTCCAATGAAAATTTTGAACAAGTGACATCATGATCTTGAAGCAGGTCTTTGAAGAATTGTAACTGACGATAAAATGTGGCTTTACCAGTATGATGCTGAAGGCAAAGCATGATAAAAGCAATGGCCGCAAGGGGTGGAAGTGGTCCAGACAAAGCACAGGTAGATAAGGGAAGAGCAAAGGTCATGGTAAAGACTTGGGGGCCGGAGCCCAAGCATTTTGCTTACTAATCTTCAGCGGAGGGGGTAAAGAACAATAACATCTACTTATTATAGAAGAGTTTGACAAAGTTAGCCAAAGCTTTAGTAGGAAAAAAAGAATGCCTAGGAAATTCCTTCTGCACTGTCCAACGTTCCTGCTCATTACTCTTATCACACAGGATAATTCTGTGAGCATTTTGATGGGAAATCATTACAGTCCTGATTTGTCTCTTTCTGACTTCTTTTTGTTTCCTAATCTTAAAAAAAATTTAAAGAGCATCCAATTTTCTTCAGTTCATAAAGTAAAAAAGATTACACTGACATGGTTAGACTCCCAGGACCCCCAGTTCTTTAGGGATGTATTAAAGAACTGGCATGATTGTTTAAAAGATGTCTTGAACTTGGTGGAATTCCTGTTGTGCAATAAAGTTTATATATCCTTTTAAAAAATCTTTTAATTCCATTTTTTCCACAAACATTTTAAAGCCCCTCATATAATTAGTCTGTGTCAATTAAAAAAACTTTTTTAAAAATGGTGCTGAAATAGCTTAAGAATTCCAAATGAAGCTGTCTCCCAGAGAATGTAGTAAGATGTATGTAAACATTATTATTAGCATATATTGACCAAAATGTCCAAAATGGTATTTCACACCTTTTAATAGATAGCAATGGTGGGAGTTCCAGCAGCACCATAAAGTTCAGTGTCTTCGAATCGTTCACAAATAACGAGTTGAACATTGATAGGAAAGAAGAGACTCTAGTGACTGTGGTTGACTATCACCAGGCACATCAGCCCCAGGGGGGGCACCTCCTGCAAAGGGCAGCAGCATGTCAATGATAATGTTGTGCAGTGAAGAACCATAGCATTTTCAGAGCAATGCCACTCTACTAGGGTTAATGGCGTACTAACAGTGCACTGCTCTGGTTTTCTAGAATTTTTTTCTATATGTCAATTTATTTTCCACAGTGTGAAATTTTCTCTCCTCAATCATACCTGACCACTCTTGAAGTATCTAGCTGGGAAAAATAATATTTCAAGAATAAAAGATTCATACATTGACATTATGCTATTGTATTTAGCCTGTCCTCCTTTCCCCCCCAGAAACAAGTCTGGGTTGCCCTGACAATGCTCCCTAGAAGTCCCATGCACATCACTATTACTGCACATCCACACTCTAGTACAATTCTCTCTTCCTTGTATATTTGTATATGCCATAAAGTTCATGTGCAATTTAACATGCTATGCAACTTAAGATAACACACAAATTTTATGGCCACCCTGAAAGTCATCAATGCCTAGGTGGTACCTGGCACATCCCTGGCACTGGAAAATGAGTAATGAGTGAGTAGTGTCTCTAGAACAGATATCTCTGGAGCAACTTTAGTGGCTGTCCTCTGTGGAAATGAGATCCCAAGGCAACTCCAAGACATTTCAACAGAACATCAGAGCCACTGAAATACCAACAGAGTTTGACGACTTACATTCTAAATTTGGTCTACGTGTATAAAACTTGAGAGATCGTCAACTGGTACTTGGTAGCATTGGTCCTAAAGTTATATAATCTTTCAAGTCAAAAAAGGAGAAGAAGAAAGAAAAATATTTTATTTGCCACACCTTTGCCAACAGGTCCTGTCTCATAGGTTTCCTTGATGATGTGAAGAACTGCAGAGGATCAAGTTCTCAATAAGATGATACTAAATACATTAACGGTGTAGGATAAAAAGCATCGTATTATGCTTGCCATCTTTCAAGGCAAACTTAGAGACAGCAGAGTGGTTGAAAGCTCAGATGGACATAGTGACTACTTTCAACAGATTACTTTTTTCCAGAGAGAATTATAAACAACAAACCTAGGACTGAGTGGGGGGTCCTATGAAATAAAATATAAGTTAAAAGGAGATAGAAAAATCCAGGGTAGAGGTTGAGTCAAAGTGAGTCAAATTCTATAAACTTTATTCTCATAATTAGATTTAGCAGAAGTTTCAAGTGTAATAAAATAAGCTGCAATATTCCGAAAAGCAGAATTCTTAACTATGGTAACATGAATATTTTGAATGAGTAAAAGGACCTTTCCGTATAAATGTTAGGGCACTGCAGGTTTCACTGACTGGAAAAGATACGCTGGAAACATTCTTTTTAATTAAGCAATGAGTTCAATATGCTCTATGAAATACATGTTCATGAGAAATATTTCCTTACTAATTAAAATGTACAAATGCCTCAGTGCTTTGGGATCTTTTAAAATCACAGTAATGTAAAGTTATTAAGGGGATCTCTACGTTATTATAAAATTCATTTAATGTCTGATGCATTATCATATAATAATGAAATTCAATGCTGAGAAAATATCCTAAGAAAGCAGAGCTTATCTCTGGCAGGAAGGGTGAAATGCCAGGGGATAGACGTAGTTAGAGACAAATTCCCAGAAAACATAATGTTTGAAGCAAGTCTCAAGGAATTACTGACAATTTTCCATGTGAGCAGAGAGAATAAGAGCATTCTAGGAAGAAAGAACAGTATAGTATACTATTTAATTTTCTTATAGCCATAAAAGACAGTCAGTAACCCAAACTGACTTAAGCAAAAACAAAACAAAACAAACAACAAAAACTTGTTGGCTCAAAGACCATTTAGGGCACAGCCATGAAAACATAAATCATATTAGGCATTTCAAAGAGAGGGCATTGACTACAGGGAATTGGTTACTCTGGTGTTGGAAGCAAAAAGAGATGCTGAGTTAACTCAGATATTAATAACCCAAGTAAAAATCTACCATCCTTAAAATTGATAGAATGAAAGTGAAACTGGGATCTTAAACATTCAAATCTCTCTGGGGCACAGTACCCCTGGGGCGAGGAGCACATTGGAGCACAAGTTAACAATTCTGGTCCAGCTCTATCTGTATACTTGTGGGAAGGAGGTTTCTCACTGTTGGAGGAGGCACTGACAGATAAGCGAGGGGAGAAGACTGGGATGATCCAGGTGCTAACGGGTTAGAGTTGTAGACTCAAATCAGTAAGACTCATGCTCCCCTTAACATAGATGTGGATGGTTATAGGCAGATAACTGTAGATATTATGGGGTGGTGTGTGTACTTATAACTGTAGATTCTATGGGGTGGTGTATGCACTTATATTATAACTGTAGATAATATAGGATGGTGTGTGTACTTATATTATAACTGTAGATTCTATGGGGTGGTATATGCAGTTATATTATAACTGTAGATACTATAGGGTGGTGTGTGTACTTATATGATAACTGTAGGTTCTGTGGGGTGGTGTATGCACTTATATTACAACTGTAGATATTATGGGGTGGTGTATGCACTTATATTTTTGGGGAAATGGCTGATTCTAAGACTGGGACAGGAAAAATACAAGATGACCCTGAATCGTCCTGTTGTGCCTGACAGTAAGGAAGTGATCAGCAAGAGAAACAACAAGGACAAAAAGTGACCGATAAGAATGTGTCCAAGGATACTGGAGCAACTGAAAGGGTTCCCAAAGGCCAAAGCCAGAACAATTGGAGGAATAAAATACAATATTATAGTAGATTACAACTCAAAGTATAAAATAAATATCCATGAGTTCATTCGGATATAAATAGAGGACTAAAATATTAAGTAAGTGAGGTAGAAGAGATGGATCTCCCTTCAGAAGAATTCCAAATAATTTAAATACATTAGCATCCCTCTAAGAGGCAGCAAACATTCCCAGTCCTTAAATGTGGGTTGTGGGTAATGACTTCCTTTCAAAAAGTCCAGAGGGGTTGTGGCGATGGGAGGGAAGGAGAGGAACGTTACAGTGGAGAAATCTGACAAGCATGTCCTCAAGTGATCAAGGTTAACATTCGCAGGGATAAGTCACGTACACAGTACATACCCTTGACACCACGATGTGATGAAATGGTACTTTGCCTCTGTGGTCTTCCTTCTAAAATCTCCTGTTCCCAGACCAATGAATCCATCTGCCTGTCACCCGAGACAATCAACAGAGAAGCAGATGAGAGATCAATAAATCTTCTTTTATTTACAGAAAAGCCAGCAATTCCAGAGAACAGCAAGGATGTCTCCTCAAAGAGCTGTTCTGTTTTCGTGTTTTCCTTTGTTATTTTTATACTCTCACAATAAAAGTAAGCATTACTAATGTGATTAATCATCACAGCTTACCTTATACATCATCATATACATTAAACAGGTTCTCCGTCGTAGATTTCAAGGTTACGCAGAATTCCCCTATTTTAAAGTGGTTATATCTTCAAAGCATTTCCCATTCCAGACTAAATGCAGAGTCAGTCACTACTTTACTAAGTGCAGTCTGTTCGCTGGGTTCTTGACTGGCACCAGGGTCCTCAGAACGTCTGGTTTCCTAATTTTATCTATGACAGAAGGACTCATACATGAATTAACAACTCTAGATGGTGGCACATGGGCTTATTTGGCCTTGGCAGGGCCTGTCCAGAAGCACTGCATGTGTAATGGTTATTTAGAAAACTGTGGCCACCATCAGTCTAACCACAATTTACTTATGAGAAATACATCACAGAAATTTTAGTAGACACATCAAGTGTCATATCCAACACTTGCCCGGTATATTTTAAAATCATGAAAGTCCTTAAAAACAAGGAATGTATGAAAAAACAGCACAGCCACGAAGAGCCTAGCATGGGTGTCCAAGCCACAACCCGTGGGCCACATACAGATTATATGAAGACTTTTTTGCGTATCTGTGGTAGTGGAAGTTGTGAGGATTATACACAAAATTTTTTTGGTTTTTGCACATCAGCTGTCATTAGTGTTTTTGTATTTAATGCGGGACCCAAGTCAACTCTGCTTCTTCTAATATGCAGCAGAGAATAAAAAAGGTGGAGCCCCTTGGGAGACATGACACACATCAATACATGTAATATGATATCCTGTATGGAATCCTGTAACTGAAAAGAAACATTTCTTTAAACTGAGGAAATAAATTTTAAAACATGAATAAACTCTGGGCTTCAATTGATCATAATGTTTTTGTTTTTGTTTTCTTTTTTTGGCTTTCTAAATGTTTTTATTTTTAAAAAAATTAAATCATAGCTGTGTACATCAATGCAATCATGGGATACAATGTGCTGGTTTTATATACAGATCATAATGTTTTGATATTAGTTCATGAATTGTAACAAATGTACCAAAGTAATATAAGATGTTAAGAATAGGGAGACCTAGGTGAGGGCATATATAATCCCTCTTGATTTTCCTGTAAACCTAAAACTATAGTTTCAACAAAATCTATTGAATGACATACTTAGAAATTATTAGAATGGTAAATTTCATGTTAGGTGTATTTGACCACAATTTTTTAAATGGTCTACTACTATGGGATGTTGGTTGTGGAGGAGGCTATGCAAATGTAAAAAAGGGGGTATATGGAAAATGTCTATCCTTTCCTCTGAATTTTACCATGAACCTAAAGCTTCTCTGAAAAGAAGAAAGAGAGAAAATGTCTTATTTAAAATTCTACTGTGGAAATAAATGATACACAACTTGGAGGCAAAGGCTGGAACTGTGTTCACTTGCCACGGGAGAGAGGGAGGTCCTCAGCCCTCTCAGGTTCTACTGCCCTCTGGTGGCAAAACCTCAAGGAGTTGGCTGAGCAAGTGAGTCTGGAGTTGGTTTGCAGAGTCCTAAGTCTCCTAAATTTACAAGTATAGGTTTGGAGATGAGAGGTACTAGGTAGATCATCAGCATAGGTGGCAAAGACTGATCCAGGAAACTTAAAGCATGTCATCAGGGACTGTCTTTGGGCTTTTTTATCCTCCTTGTTGATTTCACTCTGACGTATAATAGTAATACTAGCTCCAGGGCCATATTCCAGGTTAAAGACCACTTTAAGAACAGAGCGAGTGCCTCTTTTTTTTTTTTTTTTGTTCACGCATACACTATTCTGGAATTGGACGTAGTTATTTAGTTAGTGCAGAGTGACTTGGATCATGTGGCATGCCTCTTTAATCATGCTGCTTTGAAAAGTTGTTATTTAACTCCCCATGCCCAGGTCTCAGAGAGGAGTCAATTCCATTCAATTCCACCCAACACACAAAGATCGATAGTGGTACCAAATCATACATGGGAATGTGAAAGACTGTTGGGATACATGTAGATGAGAAACTAACTCTCAAATAGATTATGCAAAAAAAAGTTTTTATCTTTAAGAAATTAAAAGGATAAGAAGTAAAGGAAACGAGAGATCTGGAGTATATTTCAGATTCGCACTTTAAAATAATTAATACAGCAGCAGCATGGAAGAGGATGGTTCCAAATAAAAAGGTTAAACCATAATTGAAAAGTGAGCTAAAAGGCAATTATTCTAATATAAAATTAAAATGATAAGAGCTTGATCTAAGAGTCGTATGTAAGAATGCAGGGAAAAGATTTATCGTCAGAGCAATGGTGAAGCCTACTGATTTGTTAAGTGGGCAGGAGAAGAGAGGGAAAGGTCCAGAACAGGGACTTTAACACCTACATAAGTTTAATGATTTCTTGGGAAACTTGTCAAAATGCAAATCCAAATCCTTATCTTCAGACATTTTGTTTTACATGTATAGGATGGGAGTCATGTTTGTAATCTTCATTTTTAACTAGCACCCCAGGGGTACTGGGGACCCCATTTTGTAAACCCAAGTCTAGGATGATTTCCAGTATTCTCATTTAGGGAGCTGACTTTTTATTCTGTTAACTAAAATTCTAAAAAGAGGAAGAGGAGTAAGATAATAAAGGGAACGAGGGACCCATCATGCCATTTTGTCTAGACCTGTACCAGTATCAGCAGTAAAAGTTCTATGTCCTGGGAAATCCCTCAGTCCTGGAAAAAAATTAGATAGTCAGTCACTCAAATTTAGAACAGAAAAATATATGCAGTGGAGGAAGAGCCTCTGCGGAAGTCTAAATATAGATGTCTAATAGGCAATTTTAAATTTAGAAACTAAGAAAAGAGATACGAACTTGAAATACACATTTAGAAGTCACTGCTAATACAAGTGGAAGATGAAGTAATGGGATCAGATGACGCCAGTCAGAATTAATTCCATAAAGTAACAGTAAGAGTAAAAAGTAGGAGGGGAGGAGGAAGACTGATGGTGGAAATTTTATTTAGGAAAATATAGAAGAAAAGGAGTCTGCAAAGGACAATAAGAAGTTACTTTCAAGGAAGAGGACAAGGAGAAGACCCACAGAAGCACTGGTGTACAGCCTGGGAATAACAGGTGCAATCCAGAATATCAGACACTGTAGAGTAAACCACTGGTTTTGAGATTTAAGAGATTGCAAATGAGTTTAGTAGGAGCAGTTTTGTTTATGTGGCGCTTTATTTACAAGTTAATTTATGTATAGTTGTACTGTAAAGGTTTGAAAGATTAGGAAGAAGAGAGAAAAAAAGGACAATGATAATATTTCAAGGACTGCAAGTTAGCTGGTAGAAGGCCGAATCCAGCCTATGGAAATCTTATAGCAGAATGGCAAAGTATTTTATTTTTGTTCTTGTTTGTTCATTTTACCAGTTATTCAGTAGCATTTAGCATTTAAGATATTTTAGAAAAAAAAAAAACAGATTTCCAAGTACTCTTGGAAAATAAGGAGCACTGGCCTCTGGATCTGTGCTTTTGTATGACAGGAATCTGTGCCCATCAGGCCCGGGCTGATGGGCGCAGATTCTGCAGTTTTCCATTGTTATCCGAAGACTTCATGTCTCTCTTTTCCATCAACAGCCTGGTCCCTGCAGACATTTGTATGTGAGATCCAGGAGTGGCATACACAACTCTGAAAGAAGTAAGAGAAAATTATCTAAAAAGAGTGACTGGGTCCAGTGAATATTTAGGCTTTGTTATTCTTTTTAAAGTTGTGATTAGCTTGAGCCTATTTATATGCTAACTAGAAGCAAGAGGATAATTACTGAAGCAATGTCAAGTGTGAAAGGGGATATGATGTACAACAGTGATGGAGAAATTAGCCTTGGATGAGCAGAACTCCTCCAGAGAACCTCGCTGTACGTGTAATGATGCTCTGACTTCAGAGATGACATTGAATATGAGTTAACTAGACCCACCCGAGAGTCAGTAAAGCTTTGTTGCAGCCCTCTTTGGGTTTGCAATTAGGAAGAAAATAACAGCCCAAATATTTTCAGTTATATCAAGAAACTATTATTCAGTTTTCTAAGAGGCCTAAATCCCAGCTCATGTATCCATGTTTCTGATGAATCACACCCAGCAGTCCTTGGCTACTATAGTGTGCTCTCATGCAAAGGACCAAAGAAAAGATGCTTATATAACTCTAGAGAGTTTGTGCATCGAGATTTTGATAGCACAAAATGACCCCAAATTTCCCAGCTTTGAAAAAAACTGTATTTGTTTATACATACCCATCCTTCTAATGAAGTTAAAACTCATTTTTTCTCAGGTTGATGTACAAGGGCTGAGTGTATCAGAAGGAATATTCCTTGAGGTGCAGTTTCATATGAATTAGATACAGTTGTTGGCCCAGGTGTGATTTTGAAGAGTAGACTGGAATTCGTGAATTCCATAAACTACTTCTCTGATGATTTGGGTTTAGTATGTTACCCGAGTTCCTCCAAATACAAGCACGCATGCCTAATGGCTTATCACTGCTACATGGGTAAGATAAAATTCTCAATCTAACATTCAAGATTATCCACAACATGGCTTGAATTAAATCAATGAAATAAATTAAAATTCAAGATAATCTATAAGGGTCTTATCTATTTTGCAGATCAAATTGATTTCTGACACATTCTGTACAGTTGGGGTTGTTATTTTTTTTCATAATAATGATGGATTAAATGTTTAATATGCCTCCATGTTAAGTCCATATTATGATAATACTGCATCATTCTTAGTTCAATTGCAATAATTAGGGTTGGGATGCAATTATGACTAAAATACTGTAATTCTTCCTCCTTTAGAGACATTAACCTTGTTTTATTTCCACAAGTACATTTCAAAATCTAAATCTATTATAACCACTACAATAATATTCAAAAATGATTGTATCCAAAAATTCCAGTGTTTCTGTAGACCTATAGGTCATTAATAGAAAGATTTTATAGGAAAGAAGGATAAACATGTATGGTAAGATGTGACATGAAAGTGAAATGAAGGACTTTTGGTGCAATCACCTACTAATTTTCAAGTAATTCTCTTCAGTTATATTGAAACCATGCAGGTCGGCCTAATGTAATCTTACCTGGCCATCAGTACAAATGAATGATCTTAAAATGTCTCCATCCGTTTCTCTTGTGCATATGCCTCTGAAGTTTCTTTAAAAAGATTCAGTAAAATTTTGAACCCGGCATGCATTTGTTCTTGCCCTCTTTCAAACTGATTCACAAAAGGGAATGCTAAACAGTCTTCCACGACCCAGTAGGCACAGCAGGTCAGAAGTGAGAAGAAGAAAGGGGAGGTCAAAATTTTCTCTTAGTTAATTTTAATTTAAACAGAATTTTGTTCCCATTTCATTTGCTCAGCACAATATTTCTTTCCAAAGGTGTGATTCTTCTCCAAGCGATGAGAGAGCAAATGAGAAAGTTATTGAAACTAGGGAAGAGCTACAATGGAGTTATACCTTCCTAGCAACTTTCTAATTCCCCGTCAGATATTCTGACTTCTAACCTAAAACACATTAGGCCTTTCCAGCATTTCAGAATAAATGGCATCAATCTATCTGTCCATTTCCACCTCATGAAGACTCACTCATGAAGGACTCACCGACTGTTTGGCTACTTCCTTTCTTTCCTGTCCAGGCCTTTGTCTCTGTATTAGCTTTCTGTTGCTGCTGTAACAAAGTACACCAAACTTACCGGCTAAAAACAATATAAAATTATCCTACAATTATGGGGGGTTAAGGCCTAATGCAGGTTTCAGTGAGCTAAAAGCAAAAAATTGGAAGAGCTCTCCTTCTGACAGCCTGAGGGGAGAGTTCATTCTCTTGCCTTTGCTAGCTTCTGTAGACTCACATTCCTTGGCCCGTAGCTCCCTTTATCCAACTCCAAAGCCAACAAGTTACAGCCTTCTCATGTGGCATCACTCTGACCTTGTTTCCATTATTCTATACCTTTCTCTGACTCTGATTCTTCTACCTCCTTCTTCCACTTTTTTTCTTTTTTCTTTTTTTTTTTTTTGAAACAAAGTCTCACTATGTTGCCTTCAGTAGAGTGCTATGGTATCACAGCTCACAGCAACCTCAAGTCCTTGGGCTCAAGTGATTCTCTTGCCTCAGCCTCCCAAGTAGCTGGGACTACAGGTGCCCACCACAATGACTGACTATCTTTCTTCCACTTTTAAAGAGCCTTGTGATTTCATTAGGCCTCCTGGTAAAATCCAGAATCATCTGCTATTTTAAGAACATCTGATTAGCAATCTTAATCCCATTGCAATTTATTTTACCCTTGCCATGAAACCTAACATAGTCACAGGTTCTAAAAATTCAGATATGGACATTTTGGAGAGAGACATTGCTCTATCACAGGCTCCCAAAGTTCCTCTAGAGTTTCCTCTTGAAAACTCATATAAATGAAATCCATCAGTACAAAATTTCATTCCATTCTTTCAAAACTTACCCAAGAAAATATGTAGTATGCTGCTGTAAGAAAATATTAAGTAGAATTCAAAAGACTTAATGCTGCTAAATTGATCAAGACATTTAACATTCTTAAACCTAACTCTCCTTGCTTATAAAGCAAAACTACTAGAGTTCATGATGGACTAGCTGCCAAAGTGTTGTGATGACCAAATGGGTTGATGACTTGGAAATTCTTTTCAAACTTTAAAGTGGGACAAATATCAGGTCAAGGAACAGTGACATGGACTTTAGAGATTCGTTGGCCTGTGTTGAAAACCTGGCTCTTTCATATGACCTTGGGCTAATTTCTTAAGACTCACATTATACTTTTCCTGCCACAAACTTGGAATTACCGATTTCTCCAAAAATACTGAGTTTTAATGAGGATTATAATGTACAAGCCAAGACCCAGGTACCAGCTAGTCTTGTTAAAGTCTTCTCATTGATTCTGATTCTATTCCATGAGCAGAGCTAAGGAATAGACCGATACATATTTTGTTTCCTAACTGAGGTGTCAACGATCTCGTTTGTCAGATGTTATTATATCTTTTGAGACACCTCTGTTATTCATGTGACAACTAGCATATTCAACTTTTTCCTTTCACTCTTCTCATCCCAATTTTAGTAGCAATATATCTACTTTGTAATTATATACTCTTCTTCCACCCTTTAACCACCTTCGTTTTCGTCTTGGTTCTTCGGTTAAGTTTATTTGACATTCCCCATCATTCACTGAATGTTTCTGTTAGGTCTTTAACTTCCGCTGCTTGCTTTCTCCTTTTCCTTCACCAACACGTCTCCAGGTCTCATCTCCATGTCTCCTCTCTCTAAGCTTGCTCTTGCAAAACTCCCACTACTCATCTGTGTACTTCCATACTTTTTCCCTTTTTTATCCCTAGACGCCAGAGGGATATCCAGCAAGGTCTCTGAGATCCCTTCTCAGTTTGTCTCCACTCAGGATGTTGACTACTTCTAATGGAAAGTGATGTAGTCAGTATTTATCACTACTAGCTCCCTGTCCACTTTTCTTATTGTCTGCCTTGTTTGGGGCTGACTCCTGGTCTTAGTTTATTTTGCGTTGCAATAGAAGAACACCACAGAGTGGATGGTTTATGAAGAAAATAAATTTATTTCTTATAGGTCCAGAGACTGGAAAATCCAAGGTTAAGAGGCCCACATCAGGGGCAAGCTTCTTATTGTATCATCCGTGGTAGAAGGCAGAAGAGCAAGAGAGCTCAAGAAAGAGCATGGGGGCAAGACGTGGACAAACTTACTTTCATAACAAGCCCACACTCAAAATAATTAACTTGCTCCAGCAATAATGGCAGTAATTCATCGTTATATAATCAGCTCTAATTAGGCCCCTCCCCTAACACCTCCACTTTGGGGATTACGTTTCCGAATGTGAACTTTGGGGGACACATTGAAACCGCAGCCCTGCTCCATGCAGTCATGCGTTCTGAGAACGAATCTGTTGGGTTTGCACATTTATTTCACTACTTACACATAATTTGAAATTTGAAGTGGTCTTGGTGTTATAATTATGATGTAACATAAATAATGATTATGGAGCATTTGCATGGTTTTAGGAAAAGATATGAAGAAATTTTGACTTAGCCAGCTGCCATTATCTGTATAATGCTGATCGTCAATAGTTATCATTTATCATTTCATGTAACTACTTGGTATGGAAAAGATATTTAGAAAAATAATTGACTCACGAGTCTGGGGAATCTAGCTCTTCCTCAAGAAAACAGCTGAAACTGTAACTGTCCTTATACTTCCCATGTGGTGTGTGTTGTTGGCTCAAAGCCCGTTCACTACTAGTTTCTTGGCCCCTTTCTTCAGCTCTTTAACTCCAAGCGTTCTGTTGGCATTTTCTCTTGAATTCATCTTTCCAACACTATTGTAATTTGACTGGACTATTTTTATGTGTTCTTGAAGTTCTGTCACTCAATTTCCTCAGTGTACTTATTACTTGAGAAAGTCTGCACATTTCTGCCACACTTCTGACACGTTGCCACTGCTTGGAAGCTTAAAGAAATAAGCTGGTATTTTGAAAGTCAAACTGCTCTGTAAAGGGAGTGTAATACCATCTTACGATTAACCCTCTCTTATTTTAGAATAATTAAATATAGGTGCTAATTGATTTGTTAAAAGTGATAGAATTTCACGTTTACATGAAAGTCCAAGTCTTTGTTACCCATCTCCTTGCGTGCCTCACATGTGGACATCTCCTTAATCCTTAATCTCAACTGCAGCTGAAATAAAGTTTCTCCACCTCTAAGACCACCAACCTCTCAAGTACCTTTTCTGAATTTTAATGTCTTAAACTTTGGGTATATTTTTAATTTTCTCAAATGGGATTCATTATCTCTCCTTCCACTTCACTCTCATTTTGTATTCACTTTATTTTTACATCCATTATGTCTATTTTAATGTCTGAGGGTGGGTTTCTTTCTTTTATAGTTTTTAGACAAAGATTTTCTGCTTGGTTTTCCCTATTTCACTGCTTTTTCTTCGTAACTGCCAATCTCAATCAGATATTTTTCCTATGCCAGAAAGTCTTCTGGAAGCACATACTTAACTGGGAACATCTCCTCATCTCTGTCATTCCTGCTCCTACACCGTCCTCACAACCATCATCATATCCCTCTTTTTTAATCCCACTCTAAATTTCTCTAAACCTTCCGTAGTCCAGTGCTCACCTTTTTTTGGTGGAAAAAGAAAAGAATGTGAACAAGTAAGTGTGAATATATGACAAGCAGCAAGTTTCCATTTTCTAGTTTTGCTTATGCCCTGAGACTGTATATTTCAGAGCAGGAAAGCAAAACTTTCTACAATCTGGCATGAATTTTAACACCAGACTAATTTGCTAAAAAAACCAGTTATTTAGACCAACTCAGGAAAAAGAGGAGCGTTCCAAAGCTCCAAGTTATAGAAGATATTGGAGACACAATTCTACCTAATCCTTCTGACTTTAGGAAACATGAAAAAGCTAGAAAATGAGAATGTGGGGGAACAAAGAAGCATGTTCAGTATCTATTATTACATTGTTCTATTGAAGCACGTGAAGCTTGTAAATTTTTCTAATAAAGGAATGAGAGGAAACATGAGGAGATTTCTAGAAGGTGTTGGGATATAGGACAATGTGTTTCCACTTGACTCAGGCTCAGTGTCATTGTGGCCCTCCATAAAAAGACAGCAAATTAATATTCTTCCAGCATTGAAAAAGGACCTCGAGCATTTAATTGCCCATTCTTCCCGATGTAATGCACATTTGGCAAAGCTACTGAGCTATACAAATAATGGTCATTGTAGACTTTCTGCTTCTATGTTCCCCAACTGCACTAAGGATTGGAAACACATTAGTCTAGTTCAGTTTCAATTATTCTGACTTCTCATTAGAGAAAGGATTGATAACTACTATTTTGCTAACAGCATATAAAGCTTTTTGTGATCTAGATTTAATTTAGTCTAATTCCCAGCACAGTGTGAGCTACTGTATCGTTCACAGAATAAGACGACCTAATTTTTCACCACACGCGGTTAGCTACATAGAGGTTGTGCCATGAGCCATTTGCCATTCACTCGGTGTGTGGATCTCAGTTCACTTCCCTTTATCAGTTTAATAAAAATAATAATCTGCCAATTGGTAGAGTCAAGTATTCAAACTGAAAGAGTGTCATTTGATGAACTGTTAGTCCAAATATTTTTAAACAAAGAAGGGGTTAAGCATAACTCCTGATTCATGTGGTTTTTATTTATATCAAGTTCACCTCAAGTATAATCATTTTCATCTCTCAGTACTTGCAATGCTTTTCATCTAAAACAAGATGCCTGATGATATGTTACTAGATTTCCCTTGTAAAGGACAAGAGAAATGTTAGGTTAAAATAAAGTTAAATGTGCTTATGTTTCATAAAATTTCCCATAACCTTTAATATAATAATGTGCATTGAAAATCTCTAAGAGTCTTGTGGAGGAAGCAGTATTTCTTAACTTCATTTGGCAACAATATCCTTTTTAAAAAATTACAAGTCATCTCAAGGACCACCAAATGCAAATTGAGAAGTGCAGATAAAATTAAAGCATCTTCATTTTAAAATACTTAATAACGAGCCATGCTTCTCTCATTTCTTCAACAACCAGTCAATGTCCAGATTCCAGAAAGAATGAAATATCCCAAACAACATCTAAAATGAATTGAGATTATTTAGCCGAGGGATATATGATGGAGGTCATTATTTTTCACATTTGAATTATGAGGGGCCTTAAAACTGATGCCCAATGCAAATACCACATGGTCTCACTTATATGTGCAATTCAAACAAGTTTAACTCACAGAAGTAGAGAATAAAACTGTGGTTGCCAGTGGGGAGGGGAGGACGGGGCACTGGAGTGGTGTTGGTAAAAGTCTACAAAATTCCCTTTACATGGGAGGAGTAAGTTCAAGAGCTCAATTAACGTGGTGACTATGGTTAATATTAAGGTACTGTGTTCTTAAAAATTGCTGCGAGAGTAAATTTCCAGTGTTCTCGCCACAAAAATAATGGTAAGTCTTTGCGCCAATGCATATGTTGATAAGCAAGATACATTTGGTCATTTGACAATGTATCCATATTTCAAAACCACATGCTGTACACAGTAATTATATAAGACTTTTATCTGTCAATTATGTAAGTAAATAAAATGAAAATAACGTTAACAAAATGGATGCACGATGAAAATAATAAGCTTACCTAAGACGTGTTTCTTGTATATAAGAGACAACCAACACAAAAGGAAAGAGATTGAGGCAATATTTGGAAAGGTAGCACTTTAGTTAGCTAATATTTCAGCTGGGTTTATTTTCATGATGAACGTATTATATATAATACGACATTATCTAGCAAGGGGCAAGATTACGAGAGATGTAGAACTTAAGTGTGTTTCACCAGGCATGGAGCAGTAGCCCACGAATTGAAGAATGAGGGGCAATGCAAAGCGTGGATCCCTCGCTAAAGGTAATGACCGTGTCACGATGGGCCCCATGAAGGCAAGAGCACCTCTGAAATGTTGGTTGCAGGGATGGGGCAAGAGGCAGCCACCAATAGAAGAAAATCTAAAACATCTCATCAATTTCACAGATGTCTTAAGACTTAAGAAACAGAAACATAGAATACAAACATTTTATTCTTTTTCAATGCATTTCTAAAGCCAGCAGCACCCATTTATTCTCAACTTCCACCCTTCCTCATCTTTCTAGATATTCACCATCGTTTTCCCAGGTTGAGAAATTCAGAAAGCAGAGGACGCTGTTTAACTGAAAACACGTAGGAACTGACAAAAAGTGTGTGTAAAACTATGATAACAACATAATGGTAATTACCGGATGAAAGCTAACACACATAACATTTACTACAAGGCATGAACAATTATTCTAAAATACTGGACTGATTTAACTTTAAGAAGCTCTATGAGGTAAGTACTTTTATGATTCTTGTTAAAGATAAGAAAACTGGAACTTCGAGAGGTTCAAGTTTATTATCCCAATTTAGAGACAGGATTTAAGCCTATTTGTTAGATTACAGATTTCTTTTTTTTCTTTTTTTCTTTTTTTTTTTTTTTTTTTGTTTTTTTCTTTTGACACCTACAATCTCTCTAAATTTCTTTTTATGAAATTTGAGATTTAATTGTTAGGAGATGATACATCTAATAAAAGTAATGAATTTTTAAACTTCCACCTGAATCATTCATCACGCATCTTTTTCATACAGTCAATGCATTACTTCCTGGGTTTTAAAAACCGATTCCAAACTTGAAAGGCAATGCCCAAGTGCCCTATGGGAATATTTAGGGCTGTCTTGTACAGAGGAAAGGGGCATTTCTCTCCTGTCAAGATGAAGCTGAAGTGGAAAGACAGGAAGGGAAAAGTTTGATTTGGTTTTTGTTTATCTCAGGAATTCTCTGACAATCTGCCGAGCCGCTGTTTTATTCAGTGAGACTTCGCAGACCGGGTCAAGACAGCTTGCAGACAACTCATTTTTTATTTGGGAAATGTGTACGTAATGGCTTCAGTGTCTGAGGTTGCCTTTGAATCAAATTTTGTGGTGAACTTGCTTTGGTTTCATTTCATTTGAAATTTGGCAGAAGAAGAGTTGTGGATGAAGACTCTTCCTGTTTATATACTTCTCTCTGAACACAGGAGAGACAGAACATGAATTAATTATGACTCCAAGGGAAACCAATACCCTGGTGACAGAAATTTTGACGTGCCATAATATATTTTATTGTAGTATTAGATATTATCTTTGTATTTTGCTTGCTCTTTCTCCATTTACAGAGCTACTACAAAGAATTTATCTTGGTGTAGTTTAATATTTTTTACAGATGATGCCATACATTTATCTTATGCCAGTGCTATTTTTTTTAATGAGAACATGAAGGTACGTAGCTTACAGAGCCAATGTGTTTTAGATTCTAAGATCAGGGATTTTTTTTTTATTCTTCACATTATAAATTTTCTACATTCATTAAGTGAATAGTAAGTATAGGATATCTAAATTAACCATCCAGCAACTGTCTAATAACTAAATACATTTTGATGTCCAGTTTAATGCCAAGTTCTGTATGAATTATATGCAGGTAGTCTGGAGACATTAAGAAGTTCCTCTCTTATTTCATCAAGACTCTCACATCTGTTTTTAAAGTCAGTGAATTCTGTATTATAAATTAGTTTTCAGAAATATAACAATGGAAAAGAAACTTTCTGAGGGACATTTGATATTATTAATTACAGATTGTCATGATCATTCAACTACGTGAGTGAACTCTTACTTGTCAAGAGGTATTTTCTTGTTGATGTGATTCTCTCTCAGCAGGTTCTCAAGTTTTGAATGCCTGATGTGAACGCTTTGATTTCTTTTCAAAGTTGAAAGAATCTTTTGCTAAAGGCTATGCAGTTACAAGCAGAAAATGCAATGATTTACAAAATGAGTAATTAAGCTCTATCATTACCTGACAATGTAGCTGTGATAACTGACCATAGGATTTATTCTATCACTAATTTAGGGATGTTTATTATTCTATGAGCCTGAAGACACAGACAGTAGCACAAATGTGATAGAACAAATATAAAGATATGCTTCCTACTTTATTCAGCCTTGATCTCAAGTAATAATCAAATCACATTATCCCCAATTTACATGACATTATTGACATCATCTGTATAAATTCTACCTGTTTTCTGTACTAGACCCTTGAAGTAAAGCCTTATTGGACATCTTCACTTGTAAAAATAATAGATGAAAAATCTCCCTAAGATTTAGAATGAGAATGTTCTCTTCAGTGTAAAGAAGCAAAAGTCAAGATGAAAAATTAGACATGTGGCAATCTCAAAATTCATATAGAGGTTACATAGCCTAGTGAGGAGAGATTTTGGAATATGACAATCAGTTCTTTTAATTTAATACTTACATTTTCATTCAGTTATTTTACAATAGGCAAATAGAGCAAAAATAGTTCATCAAATATGTAATGAACTCATTGTAGTTTGCCTATAAATGAAGTATTGCTATCATAGTCTTTAGGAACATGGAGAAATTCTACTGTATAATGGTAACTTTTTAAAATAATACATTAAGTGATATATGGATTATGCCTCTTTCAAAGTAATATCAAGGACAAATGCAACATTTGTCCTTCACCTTGGAAGAAATATCTGGACTTGATTTAAGCCACTGAACCTCTAGAAATTTTACAAAGGTTGTAGACCTGTGAGTGCCGATGAGATTCATTTCCCATTTTCTGCCACAATATTTGTGTAGAGTAGTTGCAACTTCCTGCCTGCTGGGTCCATCATCAATGCAGTGGACCAGAGCAATAATCAATGTTGCTGTGGACTAGAGTATGGAAGGGGTCTAAATAAATGATAGAGTTCTGATGCAAGACAGTAAAAGTGCACACTGTCTTTGACATCTAAAAATAAACATCCATTATTCTTTACTCACAAATGTAGAGAAAGTAGCATTAGATCGGTAGTTGCATGTAAAGTGCCACGGGATATGTTGATTTGTTCTATCAATGAAACCACATCTGGAATAGCAGCTGCAATTGGAATTACCACCTGATTAAGTTTACAAAAATCCACAATTATTCTCCAAGATCCATCTGTCCTCTTTGTTGATATAGAATAGTTGGAGACTGGATAAGAATCAATACTCCTGCATCTTTCAAGCCCTCAATGCTGACACTATCTGCAAGAATTCACTGTTGCTTTTGGTTGACTACTTCAATAGGTAGAGATAGTGTTATAGTTTGGGCTGCTCTATCCTAATATCCAGAGAGCAGGGAACACCTGTGGAGATTTTACTACTTTATGAATATGTTTTCATCCAATGTCAAAGAATTTATACAGGCCAGGACACACACACTGCTTTGGCTATGCTACCCATTGTGATGGCCTTGTCCTCTTTCATTATCTCTGGCCAGTAAATACCACTCCCTTTTCCTTGACTCCCTGGGATACACCCATATCTATTTAATTCAATGACAGTTGTTCCCATTGTTACTTCTTGCCTACAGAGAACACTACTATAGAGCCTCTCTCAAGAGAGAAAAAGTCTAAAAAGATGAGTTGAAGAATCAAAGACTGGTCACCAACTAGTCCTGGCACAGTCAACTAAGCAGAAACTTGGAGGAATATCAGCTTGCATGTCCAGCTGTTGGAGAAATACCAAAAATGGGAATAATTAGAAATCTTATCAACGTTGCTTGATTTTCAATGGCTACTACCTTTGTGAGTTCATAATTAAGGTTGTCCCCATAAGCCCAGCTGGTATGGACTAGGAAGATGGGCAGTGGGAAGACTCTGGACCTAGAGTGGAAAGGAGGACAAAATGATCCTTCCCCAGATGACCTCATTGATCTCTGGTAATCGCTGATCCATAGTGAACTTCAGAGCAGAATAGCTGTAGCCTCACTCTGCTTCTCAAATATCACACAACTTCTCTTTCAGTCAACACTAGTGTGATTATGTACAAAGGAGATTCTGGGAAATGCAGTTTCTAACATAAGAATGTTAACAACAGAACAATCTAGCACACAGTACGAAGGAGTCTACTCTGAGGCAAACCCTGCAATAAGCTTTTTAAGTTCAATATTCATTTAATCGGTAGAACAGCCCTACAAAGTAAATGTTTTATTTATCATAATTTTTGTTTGATAAATAACAAGAAAACTTGGTATTTATTAATAATTGAACATTATACTGAGGATCTGAAAAGAATACTGAAATAATTGGAAAACCACACTAGGCACCCAGCTGAGCTGGAGGACATTGAGAGTGCTCCCTAAATACCAGGCAGGTTTAACACTACTCAAAATTATATCCCAAAGTGATTGGTTTTAGAAAGTGACAGAATGGATCCAAAGTTTATCAGGAAGAGTGAATGTATTAAAAGACCCAAAAAAACTTTTGAAAAGATAAATAATGAGGAAGATTTGCTATGAGTGATATTAAAATGATTAGAACCACAAAAACTCTAAAATTATTAATCAAAGATTGACAGACACATTAATAGAACAGCATAAATTATACAGAAGCAGATTTCCAAAACGGTGTTACAAAACGATGAACGTGGCATTATCAATCTGTTGAGGGAAGGGGGGACAGAGAGAAGAAAGTTTGCTGAATAAATAGCACCAGAAAAATTGTCTACGTCTTTGATAGAGGAAATATCATATGCTCTCCAGCATCACACTGAAAATGAATTCTAAATTAACAAAAGAATTAAAATCACAAAACCGAAAAACATTTGGTGGATTTGTGTCAGATCTCAAAGTAGAGAGAAATACCTTTTCTTAGTTAGTGGTCTTTTTGGGGGGGGAGGAGATACATAAACATGGAAAAAGTAATGAGAATAGCATGATGAGTTCCTGTGTGGCCATTTTTCAGCATCAACAGCTACTCACATTCTTCAACCCTCCATGACACTGGTAAGCCTGTTACACAGGAAAAATGTATATGCTCCATATGTAAATTTAGTAAAAAATATTAAAAAGCTAAAATTCATATGGTCTATTGTGCAGATATTTTTAAAGTTGATGGAGACCACATCTTGCAATAAGTAGCAAAAATTAACTGTTATACTCTATACAGCCAACCTGAAACTCAGCAAAAACAAAAAACTAAAAATATAGCATCTTCCATTAAGTAAGAAAATAGCTACAAATTTAAAACACAGACAAAGAAGAACTATATCTTCCAAACAAAGTGCACTTCTGAGCATCCTGGGGGAGGATATCACCTTTCAGACTTCAGGGAAGAGGTATCAAGAAGTAGATGGTGTGGCTCTGGAAGGTCCTTACATCATCATTCATGCCGACTGGTTCGACTGGTAAGAACCGTGAACCATGGGCCTGAACCAGGACTGCAGGAGTAAACAAAATTCTCACTGGGACCCAGGTTCTTGCTGCAAAACAGCAAAGTACTATTCTGAAACTCTGTGCACTTAAAAAAGAGATACAAGAAATAAAACCAGTGAGACAGAAAAGATAAAATAATCGTTGTCTGAAGAGGTAAGACTATATATTTAGAACACACAAGAGAATCGACCAAAAACACTATTAGAAACAGTAAGGAAAAAGTCAATCAGGAGACAGATTACTAAATCAACGTGAAAAAGCAACAGTCTTTTGTATATAAACCACAAGTTAGAAAATTCAATGGTTAAATAGATCTCATCTTCAATAGGAACAGCAGAAGAAGATAAAACATTTAGGAAGAAGCTTAACAAGAATGGTATAGGGCTCTATAAAGAAAACTTTAAAACCCTACTGGGGCACATTAAAAAGTCCTGAAAAAAGGGAAACACATAATTTGTGGAAACCAAAATTTCACACTTTAAAGAGGTTTAGTGTCTCTAAATTTATCTACTGGAATCAATACAACCTGAAACAAAATGACTTGAAAGCAAATAGTAACTTTCACCTACTAAAATAAACACGCAGAAATAGCCAAAAAATTAAGGGAAAAAAATGAGGACAGGAGACCTACAAAATGTTAAAATATATATTATAGAGTTACATAAAGTAGAGTAGCATGGTAGATCCAATATCTATATTATTTCACTTGTACCAAACTGCTCTACTTCTGTAACTCTACAATATATATTTAATAAAAATAAAATAAAATAAAATAAAGAAATAATATAAGAGGTCAGAAAATTACATTCATAGAAAAAGTGCTATATACCTCATTGCTGAGTAACTCTAAGGTCACCCGATGACCGAGGAGAGAATTTCAAAGGTGATGACAGTGATATCCAGCAATAAGGTAGGTAGGCATTTTCTAGAATGAGTTTGCCAACCTCATGGTCTGACCTTTTATTCATGCCTCCTAAATAGCCTATTAGAGTCCCCTTAACTCTTAATGCTCCCTGCAGGTCAAACATCTAAAAATTCTGATTTTCTAGGCCTTCCCTGGAGCCTGAACATAGACATTTTTATAACGGAATCCCCAGATGATTACAACACATATAAAGTACAATTACCCTTCCCTTATTTAACCTGTCAGTTTAACTGAGGGACTCTCCAGATTAGAAAAGTAAATATGTGAAGTGATGAATAAGTGAATTAACTTGATTGGGGGACTCATTTTATAACCTATACACATATCAAAACATCTCCTTCTGAACCTTAAATACATGCAATATTTATTTGCCAATCATACCTCAGTGAGGCTGGAGGGATGGAGATGAAGAGGAGATTTAATAGGATGAACGTGAGTTGCATCTTCTGTAGGGATTCAGATTTGTCTGTGTGCATCTGGCTAAATGGGAGCAAGTTACTATAGTAATCTAAGTACTTAAAGAATTGAGCATTCCATTGAGGGGTACGTTACACTTAAAACAAAAGAGTCATCAGTATGGACCAATCACAAAGTAGTGGTGGTGTGAGGAGACAAGTCATTATGAATGGAAAAAAAAGAAATTATTAAATGGCACTGAAGCTCAATCAGGTGAAGTTTTTTCACGACCATCATGGTAGGTATAAGGACCACTGAAACAGGGTCTCACATTGTGAGAGAGAAATCGGGTCAACTCCAGTACAGCTCGTACAAGCGGACATTTATAGGCAAGGAGAAAAGGGGGAGTCAGTGGATGAAAAATTACTAAAAGGGGTCCATCGGGAGGAAGGAAGATTCCAGCTACACCTTCTTAGCAGAATTCTTGCTGAAGACAGGCCAGGGAGCTCAGACATCACTTGGAGGATGGTGGAAAATGAGGAACCCTATCAGATATCCAGGAGACTCTTGCTAAACTGACTTACATGCGTTCCTTGATAAAATTGAGTTTTATATCGAAGTGCACAGATAGGCTTAGGATAAGGTTCAGAAGCCTGAACAAAATTAGGCCAAAGAATATTCATTAATACACAACCAAAATTGCCAATTACTTGTATCCCTGCCCTATTCCCTGGTTTCATGGAGGGAAGAAGTTGCACACAATTTCTTGGGTACATATATAAGTAAACAATAAAAAACTTTTCAAAGAGGAAAAAATCTGCTTAATATAGGGATCCAAACATTACAGTTTCAGTACACTGAGGAAAACATAACTCTTAGGTCTCAGACAGAAGTCTTCTCTTCCATCCTGCCCAGCAGAACAAAGGATTTTCACAATGCTTTGTGAGCTCCAGAGAGGTCAGCTCTGCTGGGGCCCCGTGGAAGAGAAAGAAGGGTTTATTCTGAGAAAACAGGGCCTAGATGCAATAACAATATCCCGGGTAAGTGATACTGACAGATAACACCAAAGAGTAGCTAGAGCTCAGGAAGGAAGCAGGCTGTGGATACCACGGAGTGGCCTCCAAGACCCACGTCTGAGTATACAAGAGAATTGCCATAAGGTGCAGTAGAGCACAAAGAAAAGCATCAAAAATAGGTCTTGGAAGATATACAGTATGATTGTACATTGAAAAGTCAAAGTGTGTGTATTTATGATAATTTATAAATAGAGAAATACTGTACATAGGCAATCCATATGTAGACAGATAAGGT
Organism: Otolemur garnettii; assembly: GCF_000181295.1. Lineage (NCBI taxonomy): Eukaryota > Metazoa > Chordata > Mammalia > Primates > Galagidae > Otolemur > Otolemur garnettii. The sequence continues at coordinate 31,350,126 of NW_003852402.1, read as the reverse complement.
CCGTATTCAGAGTCATTAACACTAGGTGATTGAATTATGCGTAATTTTCATGATCTAAATTTCCTGTTTCCCTGTTTTCCTGTGATTATAAAGTATTGGCTTAGAATATGTAATGCTTTGTAATATAAAACATCAAAAATGTTAAAACAATTTGTATCTTTACACTTACTGAGTAGAAGATAAAAATCACAAAAGAGTTGGTGTTATCTTTAGGTCCTCTGGACAATCATCCCCAAAACAATAGTTTCAGAAATTCCAAAGTCACTGAATTTTCCCATTTGAATTAGTACCTTAGTACATAAAGTTTATTGTAATATCCAACATTTGGCTTCATGTTACAGACAAACAGTTTATAAAGCCTCTCTTCTTACTGTTTTTAGCGTCTGTAATCACCTACTAATCGCACTTCCTATTTTTGAAAAAGAAATGCTTCTTATTCTTTCAACATAAAATTGTAAACGTTTCATTTTTAATCGATTTATTGCATAAATTATAAAAATAATGACTGCTCTAGCTGAATTTTATCATTTATTTACCATCCAGATGCAAGGGAGAAAAAAATTAAAAAAATAAAAATTCCAGGCTATATAAAAATATTGCTAACATAACATTTATTCTCCATTTAAATAGCATTGCAGGCACACTGCAGAGAAAATATTTCCATATGGCATGCATAAACACCCTGGTTATTGATCCCTTAAGAAGTTCTGTGCTGTGTTTGAAGCCTGGGAGAATATTTCTATAGCACTTCCCATATTATTACATTTTTTCCTATTATTGTTATTTTTTTTTATTTTAAACCATAGGAGGTTTCTATTACTACCTTTTGTGTCATAGACTCCTTTTAACCATTATTGAAATTATTAAATGTCTTAGGTTTGTGGGTACAATTTATTTTAAAACGAGAAAATGGTTTTTAAGAACACAGGCTACATGTGTACTTATGCATGTGTGTGTGTGGATAATATGTATGAGTGTCTCTATGTACATATGCATGTACAGATATAAATACACGCAGGAGATCGTGGTAGCTATGTTTGAAAATTACAATAAATCATTGAAGAATGAACACTAAGCACAGAGAGAAGGGACAGGGAGAGAAATGGGTTTGCAAGGAGAACCCACCGAAGTGCAGGTGTTACCAGGCAAAACAAGTCGGGCAAGTGTTTTAGTCCTCACTTCCCCTTGACGCACCTTGGTTAATATAATATTTCCCATTGTGTTTCCCAGAAGCATGATCCTTGAAGCTATTACTAAGATAAAAAGGCATTTACAGTCAAGAAATGTGGCAGAAAGCTGCATATTCTATTGCTTTCTGGGAGGGTGACAAATGTTTTCTGTGCCATTTACAATGTCAAAAGCTCTGCGAAGTCCAGTTCACTTTTTCCTGAACCTGTACTGCAAGAGAAACTTTTAAAAGATAATATTCAACAGCATCTCTAGAAACACAACTCTCCACTCCCCTTCATTCTCACGCTTACCTTTTAGACAATTGCTCAGTGTTCTGATGTTTAATATACTTTTCAGTTTTCCTCTCGTTCCTTTTTGAAATTGTTTTCGTCTTTCCTTTATTTCTTATTCCATCACTTGCTCCTATGTCTTTAACTACTTAATCCATTTATTTAATCACTTGCCTAAGCCCAGGAGTTGGAAGTTGCTGTGGGCTGTGTGATGCCACAGCACTCTACTGAGGGTGATAAAGTGAGACTCCGTTTCTACAAAAAAGAAAAAAAAAAAAGCTTGCATTTCTTTAATCACTAATGTTAATTTAAAACATTACACTACGTTAAGTTCCTTCACGTTTCTTATTTTCCTCTGTTACTAGTTCCCTTTTGTAAACCTTGAGAATTTGCATAGACCCTCCCTCCTCCTTCACTTTGGAAATGCCTACTCATTCTCACACACACACACACACCACGCACACACACACACACACACACACAGAGAAGATTCACGTATTCATTGTGTGCAACCTCAGTCCTGGGTATTTTCATCACCACCCCACTTTTACACAAATGGCGTTGCATTAATCTCTCACACTACATGCTCTGTGCAGTAGGTATCCCATCTGTCCTTTTTACTATTACATCTTCAGATTCTATCAGAATATACAGAATATTTACACAATATTTAATTGTTCAATGAATAAATGAATAACAGGTTAATGCTGTAAGCATGACTATACTCTCTGCAGGCTCTTGAACGTGTTTGAGTAAGGGGTACATCCTACATATTTCATTGTTTGAATTCAGTTGCTGATGTAAATGCTTTCACTGTTGAATAGGTTGGTATTTTTCATGATTCAATAGTAATTTGTTGGCTTGGTGCTTGTGGCACTGTGGTCGTGGTGCCAGCCACATACCCTGAGATTGGCAGGTTCGAACCTGGCCTGGACCAGCTAAAACAACAACGACAACTGCAACAAAACATAGCTGGACCTTGTGGCAGGTGCCTATAGTCCCAGCTACTTGGAAAGCTGAGGCAAGAGAATAACTTAAGCCCAAGAGTTTGAGGTTGCTGTGAGCTGTGATGCCATAGCACTCTACCAAGGTCAATAGTAAGACTCTGTCTCAAAAAAAAATAATAATAATCATTTGTTTAAGGAGGTAATTTATTTCATTTACACAGGTAACAACACTTACTTGGGTTTAATCAATTTTTTTTACAAATATTAATCTGGATCACCTATATTTTTTGAGAAATAACTTTATACTTATTGCCATACCTAATTAGAGCAGTGAAGTCATCTAAATAAGCAGAAATCTTTTACTTGCCAAGAATATCAGACACAAAAAAGCACAAAGATAAATTGGTGAGTGAAAAACGTGTGGTTATTGACTACATTATATGTGTGGTTAACCAAAAGAAAAAATTAAACGTGATATAAGGAACAAAAAATTCTACTCACTTAAAGATTACATTTGATTCCAATAAAGCACACTAGAAACTATAAACAATATAATAACAATATAATAAAAACTTCAAGAAATGCATCACTTCACTCCAAAAATTATTCAATATTTATTACATCCTGATAGGTTGATCCATTTGGGTAATCAATAATTAATAACACTGAAAGCTTCAGGTCTTTTATAAATATCAAAGACTTTTAATAATTGCTTTACAAATCCTAAGTAGCACAGAATCTACAGACTTTATCTATCAAGGGAAATGAATACAAGTTTAAAAGATGGGTGCTTTAAAATGAGTCAACTGAATCCCAAATGCTCATATTTTGAAATGTTTGCTCTTATAAAAGAGATCAGTGTGGTGACAGGAAAGTAAAAATAATACCATCTCTACGCATAGACAGAGCATATGTATGAGCAATAGTGCCAACAGACCAAGCCCACTGCCAATCCCTCTTTCGAAAATATTGAACACACATCCAACACACAATTAGAGGAGTAAAAAGAAATTTAAATAAAATGTATAAATTATCATTTTAGCCATATGTATTAACCCTATTCCCTGACTACATAAGAAGTATTTCTATTAACCAAATCGATTATCAACTCCTTCCCATGCTCATCCCTTAATTGTAATAACTATAATTTTGAAAGTAATAAGGATTTACACTTATTGGGTATATAATGTCCTATACAAAAACTTTAGGTTAAAAATCTCATTAAATGTTGTTAATCATGTCTTGGTACATTTTAGTATAGTAAAGTCCCACCATAATATAATAACCAATGTATAAAAATTTCAGCTGCATGATGTATGAAGTCCTGTTATTGGAAATCAAATGATGTGGTTGAGCCTGTGCAAGATTACGGGGAATTGGCTCCAGGCACACGATATAGTCAACCTGGCCCCAACTGCAGCTTGGTGTCACTGGTGACAGTTGGTAACTCTGGTTTAAATATGCCCATGAGCCTAATAGTTGTGGGCTCTGCAGTTGGCTTGGATTTCTAAGTCACAGGCAGCAGTTTTATAAATCTTTCAGTGTCTTTTTTTTTTTTATTGTTTGGGATTCATTGAGGGCACAAAGAATTAGGTTACACTGATTGCATTTGTTAGATAAAGTCCTTCTTATAATTCTGTCCACCCCTAAGAGTTGTGCCATACATCATAACCCCCCATCAGCCTCCTACCTCCCCTCTCCCCACTTGCTCATTCCCCTACCCACCCCTTGTATTAGCTCATCTACTGCCTTCATATTAGAATAGAGTATAATGGATTATTGCTTCTCCATTCTTGTGATGCTTTACTAAGAAGAGTGTGTGCCACCTGCATCCAGGTTAATGCAAAAGATGTAAAGTCTCCATCTTTTTTAATGGCTGAATAATATTCCATGGCTTAAATATATCAAAGCTTGTTAATCTATTCCTGGGTTGGTGGGCATTTAGGCTGTTTCCACATTTAGGGGTTGTAAATTGAGCTGTGATAAATAGTCTAGTGCAAATGTCCTTAGGATAAAAGGATTTTTTTTTCTTCTGGGTAGATGCCTAGCAATGGGATTGCAGGATCAAATGAGATGTCTAATTTGAGTTCGTTGAGGATTCTCCGTACTTTCTTCCAAAAAGGTGTATTAGTTTGCACTCCCACCAGCAGTGTACAAGTGTTCCCTTCTCTTCACATCCACACCAGCATCTGCAGCTTTGAGACTTTGTGATGTGGGCCATTCTCACTCGGGTGAGGTGATAACTCAAGGTAGTTTTGATTTGCATTTATCTAATGATTAGGGATGATTGGCATGTTTTCATATGTATGTTAGCCATGCCTCTGTCTTCTTTAGAGAAAGTTCTATTCATCTCTCTTGCCCAGTGATGTATGAATTCCCTGTAGATCCCAGTTATCAAGCTTTCATCCAATTCATAAAATGCAAATATATTTTCCCATCCTGAACATTGTCTGTTTACTTTGGGTGTTCTTTCCTTAGTTGTACAGAAGCTTTTCAGTTGAATTAAGTCCCATTTGTTTGTTTTTGTTGTTGTTGCAATTGCCGTGGAAGTCTTTTTCATAAAATCTTTCTCAGGCCAATATCTTCAAGTGTTTTCCCCATACTTTCTTTGAGAATTTTTATTGTTTCACACCTTAGATTTAAATCTTTTATCCATCTTGAATAAATGTTTGTAAGTGGTAAAAGGTGCAGGTTCAGTTTCAGTCTTTTACATGTAGTTATCCAGTTCTCCCAGCACCACTTACTGAGTAGGGATTATTCTCCCCTGTGTATGTTCTCGTTTGGTTTATCAAAGATCAGGTGGCTGTAAGAGGTTTGTTTCATGGTTTTCTATTTCGTTCCAAATGCCAATTTTTGTGCCAATACCATGCTGTTTTGATTGTTTGATCTATACAACTATGGCCTTGTAGTATAGCAGAGGGTATACTTGGTGATGATACCCCCAAGTTTGTTTTTATTACTAAGGATTGCCTTGGCTATATGGGGTTTCTTCTGTTTCCACAGAAGAATTATTTTTTCCAAATCTTGAAAGTATGATGATAGTATTTTAATGGGGATTGCTTTGAATCAGTAGATTGCTTTGTGTAGAATAGACATTTTAACAACGTTGATTCTTCCCAGCCATGGACATTGATTATATATCCCAAGACGTTGATTTTATATCCTGAGACATTGCTGTATTTTTGATCACTTCTAGGAGTCTTGTGATTGAGTTTTGGGGGTTCTCTAAGTATAAAATTGTCGGCAAAAAGTGAGATTTTGACCTCCTCTGTACGCTTTTGGATGCCCTTTATGTCCTTCTCTTGCCTGATTGTATTGGCTAGATTTCAGCACAAGGTTGAATAGTAACGGCAATAGAGGACAACCTTGTCTGGTTCCAGTTCTAAGTGGAAAAGCCTTCAGTTTTACTCCATTCAGTGTATTAGCTGTGGGTTTGCCATAGATGGCTTCAACTAGATTAAGAAATGTACCTTTTCCTAAATTCTGAAGTGTTCTAATGAGAAACAGATGCTGAATTTATCAAATGCTTTTTTTGCATCTCTTGAGAGGATCATATGGTCTTTGGTTTTGCTTCTGTTGATAGGGTGAATTACATTTATGAACTTGCGTATGGTAAACCAACCTTGTATCTCTTGGATGAAAAGTACTTGATCATAATTAATGATTATTTTCAATGTGACCTGTAATCTATAGTCTAGGACTTTATTGAGAATTTTTGCATCTACATTCATTAGTGAAATTCATCTGAAATTCTTCTTTTTAGTGATTCTTTTTGTGGTTTTGGTATCAGGGTGATGTTTTCTTTGTGGAGCATGTTGGGAAAGATTCCTTCCATCTCTATTTTTTGGAATAATTTTTGCAGTATAGGTATAAGCTCTTCTTTGAAGGCTTGACAGGATTCTAGTGTAAAGATATCTGGACCAGGGTTTTATTCATGTTGGGAGTTTTTTATTGTTTCTGTGATCTCAGTTCTTGAAATCAGTCTCTTCAAGAGATGTATTTCTTCTTGATAGTCTAAGGAAAGGATGTCATTCCAAGTATTAATCCATTTACTCCACATTGTCAAATTTCTGGGCATAGAGTTTCCCATAGCACTCAGAGATGATCTCTTATATCTCTGTGGCATCTGTTGTTATTTCCTTTTTATCATTTCTTACTAAGGTTACTAGAGATTTTATTTTTCTGTTTCTAGTTAATCTGGCCAAGGTTTATTGATATCATTTATTTTTTCAAAAATAAACTTTTTCAAAAATCAACTTTTTGTTAATTTTCTGAATGACTTTTTTGTTTTCAATTTCATTTATCTCTGATTTAATTTTGCTTATTTCCTTTCTTCTGTTGGGTTTGGGATTAGATTATTCTTCTTTTTCCAATTTGGGATTAGATTATTCTTCTTTTTCTAATTCCCTAAGATGGTTCATGAGTTTGTAGTTGTGCTCTCTTTCTGTTTTTCAACTGTAGGTATTTAATGCGATAACTTTCCCTCTTAAGACTGCTTTTACTGTATTGCACAGGCTTTTGTAACTTGTGTAATCATTGCTGTTATATTTGAGGAATTTAATAATTTCCTTTTTTATCTGTTCCTGAATCCAAATATCATTCAGCATAAGGTTGTTTAATTTCCAAGGCTTTGTGTGGGACCAATGTTTTTGTTGGAGTTGAGTTTCACCTTTATTGCTTTGCAGTCTGAGAAGATACATGCTATAATTTCTATTCTTTTAATTTTGCTGAGGTTGATTTGTATCTTAGGATGTGGTCAATTTTGGGGTCTCACCAAAAAAAAATGTATATTCCTTAGCTTTGGGTTGGCCTGTTCTGGATATGTCTATTAATCCCATTTGTTCTAGAGTCACATTTAAGTCTTTTTTATCTTTGTTTAGTTTCTATTTAGAGGATCTGTCCACTTCTGTCAGAGGATTGTTACAATGCCTGACTATTAAGGTGTTATGGGATATCATATTGCTCAGACCCATCAATGTCCATTTCATAAATCTGGGAGCATTTAAGATGGGAGCATAAATATTTAAAATTGAAATGTCTTCTTGTATTGTTCCTGTGACCAGTATCAAGTGTCCATCTTTGTCTTTCTTAACTTTAGTTGCTTTAAATCCGCTTGCAACTCCTCTTTTCTTCTGCTTTCCATTTGCTTGAAATACTGTTTTCCATCCCTTCACCCTGAGTCTTGATTTGCCCTTCAAGGCTAGGTTTGTCTCCTGGAGACAGCAAATAGATGAGTTGTGCTTTTGTACCTAATCAGCCAATCTGTCCCTCTTGAGTGATGAATTTAATCCATTGACATTTATTGAGAGAATTGATAAGTAAGGTAAGTTCTATTCATCTTATTTTGTGAAAGGCCATAGTGTTGTTTTGTCCTTTGTGCCATTGTGGAATCTAATTTTTGATCTTTAGCTTCTGAGTCTTTATTTGGTGGTGTTCCATTGGTTGAGAATAGGTCTAAGTATTTCCTGTGGAGCTGATCTTGCGGTGAATTTCCTCAGTTCTTGTATATCTGCAAAAGAGTTGATTTCTCTATCCATTCTGAAGCTTAGTTTAGCAGGATACAGAATTCTGGGATCAAAATTGTTTTAAGAATGTTGAAGATGGATGACCATGTTCTTCTGGCTTAAAAGCTTTCAGTTGAAAAGTCTGCTGTCATCGTAATGGCTTTGCCTCTGTATGTCAGTTGGTACTTTCTCCTAGCTGCTTGCAGAATTTTTTCTTTCATCCTGAATTTGGACAGGTTCATTATAATGTGTCTTGGAGAGGCTCTGTTTGAGTTGAGATGACCTGGGGTTCAATACCCATTTGAAAAGAACATGTCAGGGTCTTTATTAAAACTTGGGACATTTTCATTTATTATGTTCTCCAGTTGGGCTTCTATTCCTTTGGGACATTCTTCTTCCCCTTCAGAAATCCCTATTGTTCATATGTTTGTATGATTCATGGAATCTCATAGTTCTCTAAGCACCTATTGTGCTCTCTCTATTTTTGTTCTACCTCTTTGACTACCTGAGTTAACTCAAAAACTTTATCCTCTAGCTCTTAGATTCCTCCCTCTCCATGGTCTAACCTATTTTTTTTTTATACTTTCTACTGCATCTTTACATTCCCTGATTGTCTCTTTCATTTCTTTAAGCTCTGCAATATCCGTTCTATTTTCTACATAATCACTCATTTGACTTTTGATTCTCTTTCCATTTTCTCACCCATTCCTTTTATTGTCTTTATCATCCAGATTTAAAATTCCCTTTCTATCACTTCCAGTAAATCTTTATCAGTGGAGTCTTCTGCAGTAGCTGCCTCATGGTCCCTTGGGTAAATTCCTCTGTTTTGTTTCATCTTATTGCTCCAATTTTTCTTTTGTTTCCTCCTTGTGTGTTCTTTCTTTTTGTTCACCTCCTTGTCCTTATTTTTACTTCTCAGTGCCTCCTTTGTTTCAAACAGTAGTTCTTGCTCTAGGTGACAGTATGTTGTAATATTTCACCAGGACATCAGGTGTCACTGCGCTTTTTTTAAGAGGCAGAGAGCGCAGCCATTAATCTCTATGGTCCTTATTCCAAACTTAGTTGCCTTCAGTGATCATCTGATTATTTCCTCAGCATTCAGAACCTGCCAGGTTGGGATCTTAAAGCTCACAAGAATCCTTCAGAGAAAGTCTCACAGTGCCCCCCTGACTCCAGTTCCCATGGGGTGTGGGAGTCCTTCAGCCTGACCCAAGAGTGGAGTTCTGATCCTGGCAGGCAGAATTAAGATGGTAGTGGTTTAGGGCCCTGTTAAGACCTTCTTATAACCCTCCCACAATGGCAGCCCAATGGATGCCAAAAACTTCTCAGTATGTCTGTCTTACTGGTCATGAAACTATGGCAAATCTACCCCAAACAACATTCAAATCTGGCTGCTGTATACTGTTCAAGTTCTCCCACTCTTCCATGATTTCCACTCAACACACAGCTTCCCCTCAACAACTGAAAACTCTGGAAAGGTTTCCTCCCAGCCTAGATCTCTGTGGGTGGCCAGTTAATCCCATCTTGTCACAGTCACTTGCCTAATTCATCAGATTTCCACTGCTCCAGATCATACACTGTATGCAGCTCACCACCTCCTCACTGTGCTGCCTGAGTTATGATTTTGGGTAAGATCCCATACCAGGTATGTCTGGGTTCTCTCTTTTTCCCCAGTAATTCTAGGAAAGCTCACCTGAATGATCCTTCTGGTCCACCACCTTATTCCACCCCCTTTCTCTCTGTCATTTTTGTCAATCAGATATGGGATTTACTGAATTGAGAAAATGCTAGGGACTAGAAGATTCATATTTCTTTTTTTTTCCTTTTCTTTTTTTTTTTTTTTTTTTTTGCAGTTTTTGGCCAGGGCTGGGTTTGAACCCACCACCTCTGGCATATGGGACTGGTGCCCTACTCCTTTGAGCCACAGGCACCACCCCATCTTTCTTTTCCTATCTTACCTAAACTGGCTAGCCTGGCACTTACTCACCTGGAGTTTTACTCTCATTCAAATCTCCATCATGGTTGCCCTCTGCATGGGAATGGCCATGATAAATGGGAGCTAGACAGAGAAGAACCCACCACTAATTCCATTATCTGCAATTGTTTATCACCAGATAATTACAGTCATATAAAATCTTTGTTAAGAAGAATGAAACCAGAACTTATGGAGTTAGGTAACTGGAATCACTCAGCAAGTAAATAGAAATTGAGGATTAATCTCAGGATTTTTCTTTGCAAGAAATATAAATCAACACTAGTTCAGGAAACACACAGAAAAAGGAAATATACTTTATTATAAAGATTCAGATAGTGTCTCAAGACACCCAACATCAGGAATGCCATCAGGAGTAGACTGGACTAGAGAATGGAGCTCCATAGCAGGCAAAGAAACCCTTTTTCTCAGTCTCACATCTTCGCTTCTCTCTGTATCTTCATTCTGCTGTTGCTACCGAACAGCCTTGTTTGCTTCCATTCCCAATGGCAGAAATAAACACCATCAGCTTCCAAATATCATTTCTCCCAGTTAAGAGATCAGACATAGTAAAACTGTAATCGTCAAGAAAGAATTTATTGAATATCTTGTGGGCTTCAAGTATTCTTCTCTCTGCTAGAGATGCAAAAATAAACATGAGGGATGTGATTCTTGCTTTTGAAAAAGCTACAGCTTAGTGGGAAATGAGTATATATGAGCAAATAATGCCTACATAATAAGAAAGTGCTAAAATAACATGCTTCCTAAGTGTTTCCTTTCTTCCATACTCCCCTCTATAATCAATACACCTTATAGCAGCTTACAAATCGCATAATGTCATTTCCCTGTTTAAAACTTTATGAAAGTACTTTGAATAAAGCTTAAACCAACTACTACAGTATACTCCTTCCATAAGAAATAGCCTTGATTATATTTCTACTTTTATCTCCCACCGTTCCATCTCTTGCTCCCACCACAAGCCAAACATATTCCTACCTAAGAAAACCTACAATGTTACCTAATCATTGGAACCTAATCTGAAAAGAGTTGCCCTCATGAATCTCTCATGCAAGGTAGGTAGAAATTCTACATCTTGGCTGATTCCTTCTTATAATTCATTTTATTTCAAATGTCACTTCCTCAGAGAGGTCTTCCATTGCCAAGATATAGAAAATCACTTAGTTACTCTTTATTACCATGCACTATTTTCCTTTCTTATGGTACTTACCACTAATGTGTGTGCTTATTTACTATCTCTGACCCCCACAGAAAGTAAGTTCTTTGAAAACAAGAATCTTGTCTGTTTTTTTCACTACTGTGTGCCCTGAATGTAGAACAGCTCCTGGCATACAGCAGACATTCTATTCAATTCTTACTGGAATGAGCAAATGAATGTATAGTCAATGGGATAGGCATGGAAGAGGGCCCTTGGGCAAACCCAGAGATTCATGGAAAATTTACTATTAGAAAAGTATTCCCCTTGGTCTTTTATTCTTCACACTCAAAATTTCAGATGCCTCTAAAACTACTTCTCATATGATATGGTTTCAGACCTCACCAGCTTTACAATCCAAATGGCTATTTGACAAATTCCAGTCGTAAGTCTCCCTCTCAAAATATAGCACAAAACTGAATACAGTAATCCCCAAAGAGCCTGTCTAGCAGAAATAGTCAGATAGGTACTTCCTACGATCTGTTCCTTGAATTGCTATTAGTCCAAGCTAAGATCAGGCTAACTTTTAAATAGGCATAAATCAACAAAATAGTATTGGCTCAGACTGAGGTGATAGTGAGCTAAAACTTACAGTCATAATAATGTAGCTGCTTTATGTATGAATGTTAAGCCCCATTGTGTGCTGTGATGACTCACTTCCATAGCAAAATACTGATGTTTATTTTCATCCCATTAAATTTCATCTTGTTTGTCTCAGCCTTGTACTCTAAACTATCAGGAAAATTCTGAATCTTCATTTTGTCATCTATCATATTAGCTATCTAACCTAGCTCTTTGGCAGCCACAAACTTTAACAGCACAGTTTCTCTCATGATCCAAGTTATCGATTAAAATATGGATTGTTAATCAATATGTCTTTATTGCTAAACCTGCTAGTCCAGCTCTAAATTGATCTTTGATTTCACTGCTATATCTGTTTTTCTACAATGAAAATAAGAGTGATTTTGTCATCTTCCTCACATATAACCAATTTAAATTTTTTAATCACCTTTTCTCTACTTTTTTCAAGGTAGAGGTTTTATAATGGATAGAAAAGATATAAACCAACCAAGACTGAGGCATGTGTCTTAACAACATAAATGATGATCTATTTTAATACATAGGGAATGTATTTTTATATGTAACTATTAAAAGTATAATTTAACTACATTTTGATGCAAATAAATACTGATTTTTGTTTTGCTTTTAAATGTTGGCATTTCAAATTTTGATGCTAATTTTAAATCACTCACATTTTGCTGTGCTAATGAAAATGAAAAAAAAATATTTATTTATGTATTTAGTTTGAGACAGAGTCTCACTCGGTCACCCTAGGGTTGAGTGTCAAGGCATCATCATAGATCACAACAACTTCAAACTCTTGGGCTAAAGTGATTCTCTTGCCTCAGCCTACCTAGTGGCTGGGATTACAGGTGCCCACACAACACTTAGCTAGTTTTTCTATTTTTCATAGAGGCGGGATCTCACTCTTGCTCCAGCTGCTCTTGAACTCTTGAGCTCAAGCAATCCACCCGCCTGAGCCTCCCAAAGTGCTAGGTGAGTCACCCTGCCTCAAGGAAATTATTTAAATAAGTGATAAATTTTAATTACTTTTTAGGAGGAAATATGAAAATGTAAAATAAACGGAGAATTTTCTAAGAAAAATGTAGTTTACCAAAACTGAAATTAAAAGAAAGTCTAAAAAGAAAATTTCCCCCAAAAAATAATTTTTAAAGCTATCATTACTCTCACCCCATAATAATCCTAAGTCCCAAATGGCTTCCTGGCAGGCCAGCTTTGTACACATATTGAATGAGGAAACACTACAGGCATTTAATCTGAAGTACAAATACAGCAAACAGATTCTCTCACAGCACTACAATATTACATTACTGGAAGCATTAGGTAATGCTTTGATATAAAAGAAGAAAACTAAACATATTAAAACATTAAAAATAGAAGAGATTAAACTATTTGCAGCTAAAATTTTTATATACCTAGAAACTAAAGAGAACCAATTACACAAATTTTACTAATTTTATTTGATAGTTGGGTATTCAATTAATGTCAGAAAGCAATCAACTCCAATATACATAAAGAATAACCATTAGGAAGTAAAGCTATAAAAGAAACAAGATTGAAATTATATTAACAGCAAAATGACAAAAATCCCTAGAAATGAACTTAACAGGAAATATGTAAAACTTATATGAGAAAAACTGAAAGTTCAGAAAATTAGATTGCAACAAATGGAAAGATTTTCCATAATTGTATTTAGGAAAACTCAACTTCATAATGACACAAATTTTTCCTAGTTTTATAAATGTAATCTAATTCCAATAAAATACCAGTACATTTTAGTAAAACTATGTAACTTTAAATTTACATAGAAAAAAAATTAACAAGCAAGAATAGTAAGAGAAGTCTGAATAAAATGAGTGTAACAAGGTGAGAATGGGCCTACAAGATATTACAATATATTATACAAGCTCAAAAGGTAAAATAGTAAGACACTGGATGGAATGTCATGGAAAAATAAACAAATAGGCTCGGGGCCTGTGGCTCAAGTGGCTAAGGCGCCAGCCACATACACCTAAGGTGGCAGGTTCGAATCCAGCCGGGGCCTGCCAAACAACAATGACGGCAGCAACCAAAAAATAGCCGGGCATTGTGGTGGGCGCCTGTGGTCCCAGCTACTTGGGAGGCAGAGGCAGAAGATTCGCTTGAGCTCAGGAGCTGGAGGTTGCTGTGAGCTGTGATGCCGTAGCACTCTAACCAGGGGGACAGCTTGAGGCTCTGTCTCAGGAAAAAGAAAAAAAAAAAAAAGAAAAATAAACAAATACAAAGCCCAAAAACCTTCCATATGCGTATACGTGTTTAAGAGAGTAGTGAATAGTGTTGGGGGATTGAGCAGTCACATGCAAAAAGATAAATACGAATCTTTGTCTTGCTTCATCCCAGGACAAATCCTAAATAGATCAAATATTAAAAATAAAAATAAAACCATGAAATATCCAGAGAAAAAAATGGGCAAATAAAAATTAATCTTGACAGGGTGGCACTTGTGGCTCAAAGGAGTAGGGCGCCAGCCCCCTATACCAGAAGTGGCGGGTTGAAACCCAGCCCCGGCCAAAAACTGCAAAAAAAAAAAAATTAATCTTGACAAAAAGTGTCCTGAACAGATAGGATATGGAGAAATAGTAACTAACAACAGATGACAAATTAAGGACTTTTATTTATTTATTTTTCAATCTTGTGTCCATCTGCTGGTGGGTAGAATTTTATCTGTTTCACTTTCCCTTGAGGGTGTAGCCCATTGAGATCTTAGCTCTAATCTCATGCCTCATTCAGACTCAGTGGACTTTTATTACATCTACAAAATGCCTTCACAGCAAAACCCTTGATTAGTGTTTGATTAAATAACTTGGACTATAGCTACTCAAGTTGCCCCCAGTCCTGACCTTCACTGGGGAGAGTTAATGTCCTCCTAGGGTAGCTGCTATAAGAATGTCTATAAGGCATCATATTGGTGTTCTTATAAGAGTTTTAAAATTTCTATTTCTATATCTTTAAATATGCCATAACTTTTTTCTTGGAAAAGTATAATCCTCAAACAACTGAACCCACTAAGTGATTAAGGAAAACAAAAAAATGGCTTCAAATCAGAACAACAAACTGAGCACAGACATTTGCCTCTCTTTCCTTGGGACTTCATTAAAATCTCAGTAAAGGAATACTTTTTAAAGTAACCCCAAGTACCCATCAGGAAAACAGAAACAACTCTAGGTTGTTTATGTTTAAGCATGAAGGAAATTAGTACAGAAAAAAGAAAGTTTATAAAATTGAAAGGCCTCAAAGAGCAATCGTCAGGCATAAATACTTACTAGTTCTTTTTTTTTTAATCTAATTTTTGCTTTTTAATTGGAGTGTTTATAGATCATTAACAATTAATTTAATTATTGATATGATTGGGTTCAAACTACATCATCTTGCAATTTGCTTTTTGTTTTCCTTTTTTTTTTGTTTGTTTCTTATGGCATAACTGTGTACATTAATGCAATCATGGGGTACAGTGTGGTGTTTTCATATACATTTTGAAATACTCTCATCAAACTGGTTAACATAATCTTCATGTCATTTTCTTAGTTATTGAGTTAAAACGTTCATACTCTGCTTTTAGAAAGATTCACTTGTACCCTTGTAAGATAAACCATAGAGGTGACCCCACCAATCACTGTCCCTCTCCTATCCACCTTCCTTACCTCCCCCTCCCACCCCCTTCCCATATTCTAAGGCTATAATTAGGTTATGACATTCCTATAAAAGCTATGGATTAGTTTCAAAGTAGGGCTGTGTACATTGGATACTTTTTCTTCCATTCTTGAGATACTTTGCTAAAAAGAACATTTTCCAATTACATCCATATAAACATGAAGGAGGTAAAGTCTCCATCTTTCTTTAGGGCTGCATAGTATTCCATGGCGTACATTTACCACAATTTATTGATCCATTCATGAGTCAATGGGCATTTGGGCTTCTTCCATGACCTAGCAATTATGAATTGGGCTGCAATAAACATTCTGATACAAATATCTTTGTTGTAATTCGATTTTTGGTCTTCTGGATATATACCTAATAAAGGAATTGCAGTATCAAATGGCAGGTCTATTTTTAGTTCTCTCAGTGTTCTCCAGATGTCTTTCCAAAAGGAACAAATTAATTTCCCACCAGCAGTGTAGAAGTGTTCCCTTTTCTCCACATCCACACCATACTTACTAGTTCTTTAGGTCACACAGCAACAAACTGCAACTTTAGAGGTCAGGAAACTGCTGCAGCAGGCTTAGAGCCACAGTGGCTCCAACCCCCAAGCAGGTGACTGCCAGTGGGACATGGAGACCAGATGGCCAAGCCACACATCTGCCAGAGTTTAGTGCCAATAGCAGGGGCAAGGAAAATGGGAGGAGGAACTAATTAAGGGTAATTTTGTTAAAAATGTACATATATAAATTTAGCACAAAGACAAAATGATGAGCCTGCCAGATCCATTAGAAGCAAGGAGGACAAAAAGTCTTAATGTGGCCAGACTTTACATCTGCCCCACCTAAGGTATGTAATAAAAACTTAGAAAAACAAAATCTATTGTGTAGATATGTTAAGACTTAGACTCTTCAAGTCTTGCTCACTGCTGTATCACCGATGTTGGAAACATAGTAGGCACTAAGTCATTTGATGAATAAAAAATAAAACTTTCTCACTGACTGTTGCCTTTCTGTTCATGGAGTATTAAAGTTCTAACATATCACACTTAGAGTAAACTGAATAAATGGAATTAGGTGGTTCTAATATGTGAAGTGATACCATGGAAGCAGAATTAGTTATTAGGTATTACAACTATTAGTGATTCACAGTTAGATAGGATGGTATTATCAGGGTTGGGTTTTTTTTCTGTTTTTTTGTTTGTTTGTTTGTTTGTTTTTATTATGCAGTCATTTGTACATAGATCGTAAACACATTTATGCCATTATGGGATTCAATGTGTTGACTATTTGTACAAATTGGAGTGTTTACATCCTACCAAACAACATAGCCTTCACCACTTTTACCCAATTACAGAATTAAGACATTTGTGCTCTACACCTGATAGATCCAACTTGTACTTGCAATATGCTCCATAGGTGTGGTCCCCCTACCAACCCGCCCTCTATCGACCCACTCCCATCCCTGCCCTTCTCTCTCCCCTTCCCTCCTTCATCCTAGGCTATAGTTGTGTTTCATTTTTCACATGCATGTGTGAGTGATTGTAAATTGGCTTCACAGTAGTACTGAGTCCATTGGATATTTTTTTTTCGGTTCCTGAGATGCTTTACCATCAGGGTTGTTAATGATAACAGTAAGCGTATCAGTAGTCGAATAGTTCTCTACAGTTCTTCAATTGCAGCTTCCTCAGTGGAAAGTCAGTAGTAAAAAGAATCTGTAGCTTAAAAAAAAAAAATTCCCTATGGTAGTAAAGAAATATTAATAGTTTTTAAATATGAGAGGATTTAGCTTTGTACTATACTAACAATTTATTGCCCTAGGCTGAATATTTACACATCTCTGAAAAGTAACTGTATGTGTTATTACCAAAAATAATATATCTATGATTTGATTATCTTTGTTGAGAAAGCTGACTTCGGATTTTGGAAAATCATTTCTCCATTAGGGGTAGACATTCATATACTTAAAGCTACAACATTTAATTTAATATATCCATTTTGAAAAATAATAGAAAATATCTAGCTTTGCAACCATTATAGCAGTTTAATTATTCAGAAAATTTTTAACAGTGGACTGTATTTCAATGAGATAGAGATTATTAAATGTTTTAATGGAGTCATCCGTTTGGAAGAGAGACTTTCATCTCACAATTCATTTCTCAGTTATCAAAATGTTAAATTAATAAAATGTTCGAATCTTTTTCATGTAATCCATCACATAATTGAAATTCACGAAGCCCCATGTCTGGTGCATTTGTTTTTGCATGATTTACTTTATGATTGGACCAAGAATATATGGGTTGTATGAAAAATTAAAAGAATGCACTGTTCCCTGGAAAGGAAGGGTCTCTCTCTGGTTCTCATCTTCAGCACTTAGAGCAAGACACTTATTACAACATTTATGTCTACGATTTATCTTATCTTGTTGCTGTCTTTATGAGTGATACTCCAAACTATTTGAAAGAAGATGTTGCTACTGCTCTGATGTTTGGAACCCCAAAAAATGAATTTTGCACATAAAAGTTTTAGATAAGCATTTTATGAATGTCACTTTTTATTTCTTTCCTCCAAGTAGGGCAATATCCTTTTTCTAACATAAATTCCACATCTGGTAAAATGCTGTTAGATGCCATTTTTTGTTTGTTTGTTTCTGTTTTTTTTTTTTACCAAATAACTAATCTTGATGGTTCAGGTCTTTATCCACAAAAAATAATACTTAACTACAATCCCTTCTAGTCTTCCCTAAATATACTAAAACAATGAAGCTCGACTTTTCATCAGTGGATAGCACAATTATACATTTTATGATCCAAAAGTTAAAGAACACAGCGGGGTACCTCATAGGTTTAAAATTCTGCAGGTATATAACATAGGGCCTAAAGACGTGTACTAATTACACTGGAGAAAAATAAGTCAGTACGGATCGCTTAGGGAGTTTAAATGACTTTAGCATTGATAAAAGGCAATAAGCATAATTCAGTGAAAGATCCTTCTTTAATCCTGAAAAATGAAAGCTCTTTCAAATAAAAAGATAAAGTATAAATACGGAATGCTAAAAAGCTTCCAAAGTGTCTTAGAGAAAAAGTAATGGAGAATATTGTACATGGATGAGTCCTGTCCTAGTTTCCTGAGGCTGTCTGAAATTACCAGGTTACAGAGTTTGAAATCTGAAATCAAAGATGACATCAGCCCATGCTCACTTTGAAGACCATAGGAAAGAATTGGTTTTTTTTTTTATTATGGTTGAATAATATTTTATCGTGCATGTGTACCCCATTCTCCATATCCATTCATGCATTGATAGAAACTTAAGTTGATCCCATATTTCGGCTATCGTGGATAACGCTGCTATCAACATAGGCGTGTAGATACCTCTTGGATATATTGACATATTTTCTTCAGGGTCTACATCCACAATCGCTGGACCTTATGGTAGTCCTATGTTTAGTATTTTGAGGAACCTCCATACTGTTTCCCTGGAGTCACTTCACTAATTTATTTCCCCACCGCAGTATAGAAAACGTTCCCCTTTTACCACATTCTCACCAGCATCTATTATTCCCAGGCTTTTGTGTACAATGTTTTAAATTTCAGATGGATAAGAGTGTACAAATGTTTAGGTTACATTGCTTTCGTATCTAAAGTTCAAGTTGTGAGTGAGCCCTTCACCGGGGGGCATGCAGAATGCCCTCACAGTGTGCTCATTAGGTGAGATTGCACCAAGCTCCCACCCTACTTTCCCTCCCCGCTCTCCTCTCCCCTCCTCCTCACCAGTCTAGACTTGTATTTGGAAAAACAAGTATCCACTGTACTCGATATTAATATGAAACCAATGTAGAAACAGCTACACGTCCACAGGAAAGGAAAGAATCCTTTTCTGCCTCCTGCTAGTTTCTGGTGGTTGCCAGCAATCTGTGCCTGCATCTATCAAATCTTGGCCTTCAATAGTCTCAGGACCTTCTGCCCTGTAAGTTTATCAATGACCCTGTTTCTCTGTGTCTCCATGTCCCTTCTCATAAGGATATTAACCATGGTATCTAGGGCCCAACCTAATCCAATATGACTTAACGTACATCTTAATTATATCTGTAAAGAGCCTATTTCCTAAGGAGATCACAGGATTAGGACTTGAACATCCATTTTGGGGGACAATTCAACCCACTACCGGCTCTGAAGAAAAGTAGCATACCAGAACCTTTTCTTAAGAACAATGCACAAAAATAAACTTAGGTAGGAGAACTGTTCTATTAGGAGTGTTCATTGGCTGTCTAAATCAATATGGGCCTCACAAAAAGAACTGCAAATATTTATTGGACCACAGATCTTCATAGGGTGCGATTGTAAGGGGGCACTCTTCGTAGAAGCCACAGTAGGAATGATGCCCCCTGGTGTGCTAGCATACAAAGCCTGTACCTCAATTTCAAATCCTTTACAGGAGCTAAGAAGAAATCTGAGGAAATTAGTCAAGCCAATGATACAATAACATGGAAAGTGTTAGCAGAGACTAGAAAAAATCAGAGTGGCCTGTTTAAAGGGACATTCAACATTACCCTACCATGCTCATGTAGGAATGTATCTCTGCTAGGCAATCCATGTTTTAAAAAGAGAAGTATGACATTTATTTTTTAAACATACAGTTTTCTGATATTTAAATAATAAAAAATAAATCTGAAAACGTTTTAACTACAGGATGACCACAGGCACTGAGTCACAAATTTCCAGTCTCTGACCTGGGCACACCTGTCTCAAGTACATCTTCCTCACATTCTGGGATGCAGCTTCCTATACAAAGAATTCAGACCTAAAGGGTAATACTTGGGAAGACTTTAACCCAAAGGATGGCAAAACTATATACCTACCACATAAGCCTGAGTAGACACTAGTGACTTGTTTTGTATTTCCCTGTGAAAGTGGAAGTAATCAAGGGAGAATTCCTTCCTCTAGTACTTAACCACGAATCACACATCTGTCCTCATGTCCCTATTTCTTCTGCCTTCCCTCCTGTTACAATGAAAGAATGATTCGTGCGTATCTCTAAGTTCAGCCCCCCCATGAATCATGCCCCATTTTTACTACTCAAAGCCTTTGTCTTTGCAATGCAAGGATCTCTTTCTCTCTCCCCTTCCTCTCACTGTGTCTCTCTTATCTATCATTTCTGCCCTCCTCACACAGCAAAATTCCTTAGATGCTGTTTTTTTTTTTATTAAATGATAGCTGTGTACATTAATGCAATCATGGGGTACAATGTGGTGTTTTCACATACAATTTGAAATATTTTCATCAAACTGGTTAACATAGCCTTCATGTCATTTTCTTAGCTATTGTGTTAAGATGTTTATATTCTACTCTTAGAAAGATTCAGTTGTACCCTTGTAAGATAAACCATAGAGGTGATCCCTCCAATCACCCTCCCTCCACCCATCCACCCCCCTCCCCTCCCCTCCCCTCTCCCTTCCCCTACCCCCTCCCCATATTCTTGGGTTAAAATTGGGTTATAACTTTCATATGAAAGCTATAAATTAGTTTCATAATAGGGCTGTGTACATTGGATACTTTTTCCTCCATTCTTGAGATACTTTGCTAAGAAGAACATTAGAAATGTCGTTTTTATTTAACCCTCTCTGCTTCCTCTCTTCCTATTCTCACTTGAACACACATTAAGAAGTATTTCATTCCCCAAACTCACCCAAATGCTGATATTCAAGGTCAGCCAAGACCTTTACTTTGCCCAGTTTTATCAATTCTCTGGCCTGATTTTAATTCATCTATCAATACTTCACCTCCCTTTTTAAAGGACATTTCCACTGAACTTTTATAATACCATTACTTTGGGTATCTTTTTACCTCTTCCTCTATTTTTGACAGTTTCTCATTTTCATGTCACAGAACATGCAGGGACATGAAAATAAATGTTCTGCCACATTCTCGACTTGCCTGAGGCTCAGGAGTCTGGTGGATAAGAAACTTCAACACAAACCATGAATGTCTGATGGTCTAGGAGCCTCCATGGAAGCCAGTTTGGAAGGGGGTTGCATAGAAGGAAGAAGGATCTCAGAAAAAAAAAAAAAAAAAGTACGAATCAGGCAAAAAAAGCTGAGTTGGACCACAAGCAATGGACTGTGGAGAGGGGAGTGACCCCAGGTTTAATGTGAGGCGCTACCTGTGACCTGACTCAGCACCATCTGTAACACTCCATCTTCCCTACAACCCCAATGCGGATTAAGAGAAGCTCAGGTATGGGTAGGGGAGGAGGGACAAGAGCACTGTCAGTAGAGAATCTCTCTAAATAAACTGAGCACATTTCAAGAAATGGAAGCCCAAAAAGCCATGGAGGTCAGGGGGTTGGAAGAGACAGGTCATACCGGGGTAACAATATAGGCAGCTCCCCTAGGAGAGAAAGCAGCACGTGTCAGGGAGGCAGGAGAGCCAGGGCGGGGGATGCATTAGAGAGACCTCAGAGCAGCAAGCATCCATTCTGGCTCTTCTGCACGATGTCACCTGAGGGCTCCTGGAGGGAAGAAAGGTATGAAATCCAGCACCTGGACTTGCACTTCCTCTCAACCAGCCTTTCTGCAGTATGAGATTCTGACAAAATGTTTTCTAAAAAAAGAAAGAAAGAAAGCCCAGCAAGCTCCATATAATTAACTTTTAACTTCTTACATTGTTTTTTTTTAATTTATGAAAATTGACTTTCATTTAGAACAATTATAATAAGTCTCATTCCATTTTCGACATTTGAATCCAGAAAGCTTTAGGCCTTCCCCCAGCCCCCTTCCCTCCAGCTGTATTTCTGGACAAGGCGATAGGAAGACCCAGGCACTTCCTTTCTGGGTGCCGGGGGGAAGTTCAAACTTGGGGCTGGGCAGTGCATAGGATCCTTCACCTGGCCCCACTCCCTAACCACGTTAAAGACAGTAGCTATTATTCATCTCTTTGTTGAAGCCGTCCCAGACCAGCTTGGGAATCTGCCGTTTTCTCCCCAGAAAGACTCATTATGTGAATTTTTTCATACTGTCTTAAAACATGTGGGCCATCCTTGGTCTTCACATCAACAGAAATTTGGGGTGGGAAGAATTGATAGCACACCTTCCACAGGCAACCCCAAAACAGGAGTATTGTGATAAAGAATACCCAAAAGTCCCATAAAATACATTATCTGCAAATAACAGGGAAAAGACAAAAAAAAAAATTGAGGGAAAATACAAGAATATTTGGCAGAAAGTAGAATATAATAGTCAGCCCTCAAACTCTCCATCTCTTACCATTTCTGAATGAAATCTCTGGACATTCAACATCCCTTATTAGTATTAAATTATAAATATACAAACTATTTTAAAAGTTTCTGGTGAGCCCTCAGAAAGGGCAGAAGCATCCTTCAGGAAGTCATAGGATGGTTTCACTTAATGAAAGTCCTTAATGCCAGTGTTACATTTAAGAAACAATGTGTGAGGAAATTAACACATTGTAATGATATTTTGTTGCCTTGAGAAGTATTTCCCTTTTAATCTGCAACATGGTAATCATTTCTCAAGTGCTATTCAGTAAGAAGCACTCTGATTCCTGAGAATGTTCACAGGCCCATTGCAAGGTGATCACAATCTATACTTGCCAGCTGACAATTGTTTTAGAAACCTTGCTGTCTGTGTGAAAGATAGAATGAGCATGAAAAAAAAAAAAAAACAGTAAATCTGATTAAGGCTCCTTGCTTAAGGGAAGAGAAAAACCCATTGACAAATCCTTAGGGATCATTGATTTTTAGGTGAAAAACCAAAGAGGAAAAAAAAAGTAAACAAGCTGGGAAAAGAAAATTAAAGCCTGAAAACAGATGTGGAACATTGTTTGCATGAAGAAAAATACATGTTTCTACTCAGAAAATCAACCTCTTTAGGCTAAAATGTTACTGGCTTTTGATAAATGCAGACCAAACATCCAGCCTTCTGCATGCCATGTGGCACTTTCTGGATTCTACTGACTATTTTAAAGCTCTGACATGGTTTTGATCTTTACTTAGAATTTCAAAAAGATGTCTAAACAAATCGCAGGGTAAAATTCACACTTTAACCTCTAGAACTGAATTCAAATCTAGTAAAATATCAATGCTAGGTCAAGGCAACTTTAAAAATCCATTAACAATAGTCCACTCATTAAAAGCCTCTTTGGGTTTCTGGCAGGATTTGTACTGCGTCTGGCACAAAGTAAATGGTGCAAAAGAAATGATTTATCTTCCCCCAAATTTTCATTCTGCACAACTAGAACATTCTAAGAAGCAGGGGACTTTTTGAGGTGATATGTCACTCATATTAAAACCCTAAAGTATTTGGCAACACCTTGTTTTAGATATGACTTGGGCTTTCAAGTATGTTTGATTTAATTAGGGTAATTTATACTAACATCATACATCCTGTATCTGTCACCCATGATGCCTTTACTGAACGAGAAATTACTTTCTAGATGCTGTCAAAGAGGAGAAAAGATGGGAAGGTGCCTAAGTTAGTGTTTTGAAAATACACAGATTCTTCCCCATAACAGACAATAGATAACAGGGCTCTAACAAGTGAAGAGTAAGACAGCGAATTGGTTAAACGCCGTACTTCATTAACAACCCTGGAGAAACCAATACATTTTATGGTATTTCGATAAGTGGGGGCTGTTAGAACATCCTCTAGAAAGCTTTCCTCTCTCTATTTTTTTCTCACTTGAAGAGGCATATATAAAAGCTTCTGGGGATTTAGCAAAAAGCTATTTCAGCTGTCTCTTTCTTTTCTCGGCTTAGTACATCACTCTCCATAATTGTCAGCAAAACCAAATTGTAGTTGTGGGAATTGAGGGGAAGCAGTGTAGGCTTTTACAAAGGACTAAGACTGAAGAGCCTTTGCTGTGTCTCCGGACAACCTCTGAGGAGAGTAGAGGTTTGCCTACCGTCTCCGTCAGCCAGACATGGCAAAGAGAAACGCAGGGGGAAACACAGAACTGTAATAGAACGATCTATCGTGACATGGTAAAACCTTCTTGACTGTACAGAAATAGAAATATTTCTGGGTTTGTTTCATTTTTGTTCCCACTTCAACAACAACAACAAAAAAAAAAAAGAAAAACAAGATTTAAAAGCCTTTCTAGGATTCTAAAGGGAAGAATAGCATATGAATTAGAACAATGGATAGCTCGTGGGATTGGATCGTCCTTGCCCTCCCCCCCAAAAAGTCAGTATATGGCTGTTACTGGCCACGTTGGCCATGAAGCTTCACTAGGGATATGTTTGTTGGTGGCTTCTCCAGAAACTTTCCCTTCCTACCACGTCCCAGTTATTTCAGGAAGTACAGTAGAACCAGGACAACGCACTTCAATCCTTGTGACAGGCTAAAAATAAGCTTGTCGCCTTGTGACTGGACAAGTGAGTCAGTGTAGGAGGAGGCAAGTGACCAAACCCAGTCAATAAAGCAGTGATTTTCCTCTGCCTTGTACCAGGAACTCTATCATTTTGTCTACTGGACATAAAAGAATGACATCCATGCTTCTGGTAACAATTTGAAACACGGCAAGACCATGGGGAAACAGTCACTAAGGAAATGGTGAACACGCAGAAGGCTGGGCTGGGCTGAGGGAGGCAACCGGATCTTTGGTGATACCTGAATGTCATTTACCTCTGACCTTTCCAGTCACATGAACCAATACATTTCCATTTCTGATGAGTGTATTTGAGGTACTACTTTTCCTATTGCCACAGAAAAGTAGTAACTGGCAAGAAAATAACTTTAATCAAATTTATCAAAACATTTCTGTATTTGTTCAGCATTTATTCATTACATGGGCCCAGCCCTGTGCTCAGTCTAGAGGACGGCCCACGAGACGAGACATAGAACAAGCATAGACTTTGCCCTTCCACGGTTTAGAATCCAGTAAGAACAGGCAAGTGTAACACAATAAGTGATATGAAGGGAACAATTAGAAAGTACATTTATAATTTATAAAATACAAACTAAAAATAAGTTAGGAGTGGACAACTGTAATTTTAAAAACTCTTGTTTTAGTCTCCCTTCCTTTTAAAGCTCCGGGATGTCCTTCTAGAGGATTATCTTCCCACTGAGTATTGGTGGAATGGTACATTCGGACACCTGACTCATACTCCTAAAAGGAACAGATTCAAGTTCTTTCTTTTCATGGCCTAATTAATTCAGGGCATGGATGTATTAGCTTAGCTCAGCTAATCAGCCCCTCTCTCCCACAGCATATGTCTTGTGAGTATCACAAATATAGAAGAAGCAATTGGAATTCATGATTCATCCCCCTGAAGCAACCAGAGCAAATAGTTTCTGTTACAAGACAGTCGCTGAGCCTTCTGTTTTCACAGACTCCAACACATTTTCCCTAATGATAAGTTCTGAGAAGTCTAAGTCATCCCATAATTTCAGTTGTGCTTAAATTACTCATGCTTAGATCTTCTTGTTTGTGACCGAGTCATTTTAATCTGTAAGTTGTCCAGGAAGGCTCCCTGGTTGGAAGTGACATTGGTTGAAAGTTTTTTGTTAGATAGTGGATACTTATCCAACATTTACGGGCCTTTGGAGATGGGGTTTATTAAAAGGAAGGTATGTCTAAGATGGGTTTGACATGAAAGTTGCAGACTGTCAATGTATAACCTTGAAAATGTAAGCAAAAAGAAAGGAGCAGGGCAGTGCCTGTAGCTCAAAGGAGTGGGGCTCCTGCCCCATATACAGGAGGTGGTGGGTTCAGGCCCAGCCCTGGCCAAAAACTGTAAAAAAAAAAAAAAGAAGAAGAAGAAGAAGAAGAAGAAAAAGAAAAGAAAGGAGGAAAGGGAGACAGAAACCTAGGGCAAGTGGGAAACATCAGGAGAGTAAAGAAGAGCAATACGTAGAGTTCAGCAGGGAAAAAAGGCAACGAGAATATTGAAATTGTGATGTCATAGTTTGGAGCTATAATTAACTATGAGAAAATGCACAGGAATTCAGAGAATTATGGAACTCAACAAAGCAGAAACATCACGTTCCTTAACTAACAGACAAAAGCAAACGGTACCAAATAAAGAGGGGAAGATAAAACCGAAGTTGACGGTTCTGGAAGTCAAGAGTAAAGGCAAGTTTTCATCCCTTGGTAAGGAAGGATTTATTGTGCGTCAAGAGTATTTTTGTTGGTCAACAGGCACAAGGAATATGTCTACAAGGACATACTTTAGCTACAGTTAATTTGTAACATGTGGACATTGATTTTTAAATAAATCTTCACATAGTTAACCCACAGTTTGTTAGGAGTCTTCCCAACAAAAATTCTCTTATGTTCCAGAACTCCAAGTTTAAAAAACACAGTGGAACTGGGTTGCATATACCTGAAATTTGGGTCCAGTGGTTCAGTGTCAAGGTCAGAATAATTATGGTTGATGACTCTTCTACACCTCCTGTCATAGTAACATTTGTAATGCACCTGGCATTTGTTACCAAGGGCCAGTGCCACCTCTCATCCATCTCCTACTACCAATCCTGGTGAATCATATTGAAGCTTCCTAAATTTCACGTTATTCTGACAATAATAAAAAGATCATAGTGGTCCCTGAGAGAAATTAAAATTTCTCTGACACTGAATTGTAGGAACAATTTGCGTCAAGAATTCTTACATAAGAGTCATAGAGTATATATTCGACTATAATTTTGTTATTAATAATTAACACTGGCTCGGCGCCTGTGGCTCAAGTGGCTAAGGTGCCAGCCACATACACCTAAGGTGGCAGGTTTGAATCCAGCCTGGGCCCACCAAACAACAATGACGGCTGCAACCAAAAAATAGCTGGGCATTGTGGTGGGTGCCTGTGGTCCCAGCTACTTGGGAGGCTGAGGCAGGAGACTCGCTTGAGCCCAGGAGTTGGAGGTTGCTGTGAGCTGTGATG